>NC_140178.1:102288921-102516421 GCF_963971535.1 Notolepis coatsorum
TGAAGGAGTGAAGTGAAGGGGAAGAGGAGAGGAAACAAGAGAAGACACAGTAGGAGAGGAGGAGAGGAAAAAAGAAGAATATAGAAGAGCCCTCTCTTCTCTATTCTTTTTTCCTCTTATTGGAAGCTCGTAGAGGAGTGTCTTTCCTCCAGAACCCTCCAGACTTCCTAATGATTCTCTCTCTCACACACAGACACACACGCACGCACACACAAACACACACACATACACACACACAAACACACACATACACACACACACAAACACACATGCGCATGTGCACATGTTACAGGTACCAGGATATGGCACCTGATAGTAGAGATATATTTAACCTATGAAACAGGTTGTAGTTAGTCATTTGACAAAGGAAGGCGCAGACATGGTGTTATTGGTTCTGGGTCCTCCCGGTTGTGATTTCAACAACGTTTATTTATTCAACAGAATAATCAATCAATCAATCATCATCATTGTATCATCATTCAGTTCAATTAGTTACATTACTTTAATACATTCTGTAACTGAGGGGTACAATTCCCTGACTGTATTGTTAGATATGATACTTACTACCACTACCTCTTGTACTTTAGACTCTGGCCACCCAGTACTAGGTATAAATAATTATGATAAACACTCCCACCTGATGAAACGGATCCAACACAAATGTACCAAGTCGAAAGTCTGCGTTTAATAATAATACATAGCAAAAGGTATGTACAACGATCACTTAATTACATTTATGATTTGAAATAGTATGCACTTTTATGGCAAATGAGTATTCGTAGGTAGATCAATATCGAATGTCCAATCTCTGATTGCGCAGGAAGCAAATATACAACCTGGAATATTTAGGGAACAATAGCAATGATACTTGAATGATTATATAGCTGGATACACTAGGGGAAGGTTCCGACTGCTTGTAGGACAGCTGGAGGGGGGGGGTAGAGTCTGGCTGTATCCCGTCTGGCCGAGGGTATCCTGGGAGAGCCCACAGTCGTGCGACCCGGTGCCCAGCGATCCTCGATCCACAGATGAAAGCAGTTGGACTCTCTGTGGCCGGCGTCCTCCGGTCCACGATGGAGAGACGTGAGGCGACCTCGTCGTGTAGAGCGTCTTCTCACCTGTCGTCCTCTCCGGGGGGGGTATTTCCAACACACCGCAGTGTTGGCCTTTATCCATAGAATAATCAAAGTACTCAAAGCATAATCCAAGCCGGGGAAGGCTAGCCGTCGTCGGTAGAATAATCCAATATACAGGTCCACTCGCTCTTTGGCCTGGAGCTCCTCGGGTGCAGCTTCACGTGGGGTCAACCACCCTGGATAAGCGTCCAGCTGATGCCCGAAACGATGGGGGTGCTGATTACTATAGAACTCTTACCGCACAAGGCACTACATATGAATAGACTATTATTAGCTTAATAGAATACGTCCAACTCGACGATATAGTGCCAAATATGACTATTCAAATATTAATATACACGATGTCTCAATGCCGATACTGGGCCGAATTGGCCTTACTGCCCACACGTGGTTCGCGGGGAGGCTTTTGCGTCTGTCACTCTGTTGGAGGGTAAGGAACTGGACTAAAAGAAAGCTCTACTTTAATAGCGCAGTATATATACGCACTATGAACAAATAGTACCATTAGTGGTGCGGTAGACATATTCCTACGCGGAACTAGGACTTGTCCATACATGTTGAGCGGTACGATTGAACCTGGTCTGAGGGGTATGGCGACCTGGCACCAAGGTCTCGTCCAATGGTAGAATGGAGACCATTATGGGATGTTCAGTAGACTAGAAGGGATATTCAATGCATATTGTACAAGGAATATACAAGGGATATCAGGGGATATACAAATACAATTAAATATATATATAAATAAATATATATATTCGGTTTAATCTGATCCTTCAGAACACATTCAATTATAATTCCATTCTTGTTATTAATTCAAAAGCATATTCATCATTGCAACACACATTCTACCCTTTTAGGATACCCTGGTTCACTTCAATAGCATTTTCCTTTTAAATGTAGTTATCCAGTATTATATACTGTACATTGTAATTACTTATGTCTTTATAAATATTTGGCGTCTTAAGTATAAGCACGTGAGAAGGGAAACATTCTCCTGTTAACCTCTGTCTAGGCATGTCTAGGCATGTTGGAAGAGACCATCGTATGTCTTCTTTTAACAACACTGTCATCCTCATTGTCTGTCAAACAATTCCTTATATCACCAATAGCTGTTACCTTTATCATCATTCGTTTATCATCAGTCATATCCACTATTCTCTAGTGTACAGAAATACCTCAACACCTCAGTGTTACTCATATTTGTGTTCCAGCTCAAGTTCTATTGCAACTCAAATGTGCAATGAAAGTGCATTTATATATATATGTATCTGGCCGTTCTCAACCTTACTAGGAATTTGCTAAACCGTGACCATGGTGTAACTCAAGGGAATAGATTTATATTTACATTTAATGGAGAGCGGGATAGAGAGAGAGAGCGAGAGAGAGAGAGAGAGAGAGAGCATGTGGGACAGCTCCGGTGTTGAGCTAAAGTAATTTCCCTCTAACCGTCTTCAATACTTGTACACAATATACACATTTACTAAACAGCAGTTCAACCCAAACAGTGTGTACTTCAAAACATAAACCTTTATAATCCCCTTGGAGATACTTAACTCCGACACGTTAGTGATTAAATGGGCAATTGTATTTCAACACTATATTTCAATGTACCACGAGACACGGCGCCATCAATAGACGGTCAACTTCTAAACCACGTTACTTGTCGTCTTAAACTTCTTAAACTTGACTCAAACATCGACAATAGTCACTTCATTGGACCCTCAACATTGCATGTATCCTTGTTAACCTTTATGTGTGTTTTGTAGTATATTACCCACCTATGAAACAAGTTGTAGTTAGTCATTTGACAAAGGATGGAGGTAGGTGAGTTCCAATTGTTGTAGGCAATCACAGAGACGGAGAAAGTATACTCTTGAACAGGTTCGACTTTAATAGTAAAGAACACAAAGAGTAATACTAGGATACTATGCCAAAGGCAAAGGAACGAGAGAATAGATAATGGAGCTTAGTGGTGGTCCAGAACTGGAACCGGCCGCGTTATCTCCGAACGCCTATAGTGAAGACCTGACGAATGACAAGCAGAGGAAAGGAATGTTAAATAGCCACCAAATACCAACATTCCACACACACCCCTGTGACAGCCAATCAGAAGCCAACCCCTAAGTGACAGCACTAAATGACAGGGAAAAACAAGTGACAGCAGTCAGGTGACAGATGACAGAGAAGTTGGGTGGTTCCCGACCGTAGTCAGGAACCAGAATCGTAACAGTACCCTCCCCCGACGAACGGCACCAGACGTTCACCTGGGGGCCTCGGGATTCAGCCGCCGGAAATCAACGATCAGGCTGGGATCTAAAATATCCCTTTGAGGCACCCAAGAACGCTCTTCTATCCCGTACCCCTCCCAATCCACCAAGAACTGAAACCCCCTACCCCTCCGCCTACAACCCAGTATCCTCCGCACCGTGTAAATGGGCTGACCACCAATAAACCGAGGCGGAGGAACCGTAGGCAGTGGTGGGGCCAAGGGCGATGTGAGGAACGGCTTCAATAGGGACACATGAAACGTCGGATGAACCCTCATAGAGCTCGGAAGCCGTAGCCTGTAAGCCACAGGATTCACCCGACATACCACTTTAAAGGTCCCATGCATTATAAATGTCATTTTTCAGTCTCTAGCATTGTATTATAGTAATAGGAGTTCGTATCAATGTGTTTTAGGGTCTAAATACCATATTGGCGAATTGCTCCGTTTCAGCCCAGCCCCTCTGTGCCTCTAGTAAATCGGGTCATTTTGATTTGAAGTCCCGAGTCACGTCACTGGGCGCTGTGGATAGTGCACAGTGATGCGATTGGCTCTGTGGTTGGAGTTAATGCCCGCCCCCATTCTACCTAGACTAGACAGCGAGTGGGGCTGCGGGGCCGAGAGGAAGAGAGAGCCGAGAGGGAGCCGAGAGAAAGGAAGAGAGAGGGAGGGAGGGAGAGAGAGGGGGCACTTGGGGGGGTACCTGCCGGCCGCGCGCCACACGGGAGATTGAAAGAAAGAAAAGAAAAAAGTTGCCTCGTCTCATCAGCGAGAGCCGAGTGGGAGAGAAAGGAGAGAAATGAAGAGAGAAGGAGGGAGGGAGAGAGAGGGGGCACTTGGGGGGGGGGGGACCTGCCGCACGGAGGTCCGTGCGACACACACCTCCGAACGGGAGAGTGATAGAAAGAAAAAAAGGAAGAGAGAGGGAGGGGCTTCTCTCTCTCTCTCTCTCTCTCTCTCTCTCTCTCTCTCTCTCTCTCTCTCTCTCTCTCTCTCTCTCTCTCTCTCTCTCATGGTATAAATGATTATTTGTGTAAATAAGGTTATACGCCGACCATTAAGAAAATACATGTTAGTTTAGGAATAAGGGGCAGGTAACTATATAACTATAAGATTTATTCTTCTTCCTGCTCCTTTTGTCCATGGAATGACTATTTATGATTTTTTAATGAAGAAACTATGATTGTATTATTCCATGTGGCAAATAAAAACTCTGAACTGAACTGAACTCTCTCTCTCTTCCCCCCCCTCCATCCCTCCCTCTACCAGTGCAGACTGTGGTCTGACTGTCACTCAAAGTGCTTATGGGCGGAGCCAGGCCATAACAGCCTGATTTCTTGAGGCAGAAAAATTATGGTTTCGAGTACTTGATTAGAAATATAAAACAATGAATTTTTTTGAAAAAAAACTTACAAATGTCTTCAATAGACTAACAGGAATTGTGTAAAGTTGCCCAAATAGTGCTAGGAATAGCAGTGCATAGCCCCTTTAAAGGGCCCTATAAAGCGAGGAGCCAGCTTCCTGGATTCCACCCGGAGAGGGAGATCCCGGGTGGAAAGCCAAACCTGCTGCCTAGGACGGTAAACCGGAGCCGGACGACGCTTGCGGTTAGCCTGCCGCTGGGTACTAACCGAAACCTTCTGCAGCGCCGCCCGGACCCGCTTCCACGTCCTGCGGCAGCGAGCCACGTGTGCCTGGGCTGAGGGCACCTCCGCCTCCTGCTCCTGCTCGGGAAACAGAGGAGGTTGAAAACCATACTGACACTGAAAGGGAGACATACCGGTAGAGGAGGAGAGGAGGGTATTATGCGCGTACTCAGCCCATGCCAACCTCCTACTCCACGTTGCCGGGCAACCGGCAACGTAACATCTCAAGACCCCCTCCAGGTCCTGGTAGACGCGCTCCTTCTGCCCGTTCGACTGCGGATGAAACCCAGACGAAAGGCTGACGGAGGCGCAGAGACCGGCGGCAAACGCCTTCCAGAACCTGGAAGTGAACTGAGGACCCCGGTCCGACACGATATCCACCGGAAGCCCGTGGACCCGAAAGACATGCTGTATCACCAGATCAGCAGTCTCTCGGGCCGATGGAAGCTTGGGGAGAGGAACAAAGTGAGCCGCCTTAGAGAACCGGTCCACCACCACCAAAATGGCGGTGAACCCGTCCGAAAGGGGGAGGCCAGAAATAAAGTCCAGGGATATGTGCGACCAGGGCCATTTAGGAATAGGAAGCGGCCGGAGGAGACCTGCTGGTGCACGGCGAGAGGTCTTACTGCGTGTGCACATCGGGCAGGCCGCCACAAAGGAACGCGTATCCCCCTCCACTGTCGGCCACCAGAACCTCCTACGGATAAATTCCAGGGTCCTGGTGGCCCCAGGGTGGCTGGTGAGGGATGAGGCATGTGCCCACTGCAGCAAACGTGAGCGTGCCGCCTTGGGCACATACGACCGCCCCGGAGGGCCCCCACCAGGATCGGGCTCCCACGTCAGCGCCGACCTTACCACCTTATCTATGCCCCAAGACACGGGTGCCAAAATCAAGGCCGGTGGAATAATGGGATGGGGCTGCTCCTCCCGACCAGGAAGATCAAACTGGCGCGATAATGCGTCGGGTTTGATATTCTTGGACCCGGGCCTATAGGAGATGGTAAATCGAAATCGTGTGAAGAATAACGCCCACCTGGCCTGGTGAGCATTAAGGCGTTTAGCCCCTTGGATGTAAGCCAAGTTCTTATGATCGGTCCAAACAATGAAAGGATGTGCCGCCCCCTCCAACCAATGTCTCCATTCCTCCAGTGCCAATTTGATAGCCAACAACTCCCGATTACCCACGTCGTAGTTGCGCTCGGCTGGTGACAGACGGCGAGAAAAAAAAGCACACGGGTGCACTTTCCCATCCTTTAAGCACCTCTGAGAGAGCACCCCCCCCACCACGATGTCAGAGGCATCCACCTCCACAATGAACGGAACCTCCGCATCGTGGCGGATCAATACAGGAGCGGATGTAAACCGACGTTTGAGATCGCAGAAGGCCGACTCTGCCCTAGGCGACCATTCAAAGCCAGGGAGAGAGGCCTTAGTGAGAGCTGTTAACAGATTGGCTAAGGCGCTAAAGTTGCGAATAAAGCGATTGTAAAAATTTGCAAAGCCCAAAAAACTTTGTAACCCCTTGAACGACGAAGGCCGTGGCCAGTCCAAGACTGCACTCACCTTGGCCGAATCCATGCGTAGATCACCCTTCGTCAACACAAAGCCCAGGAAGGAAACGGTATCAGTGTGAAACACACACTTCTCGGCCTTAACGAATAGTTGATGCTTGAGGAGATGGTCTAGCACCTCCCGAACATGCAGTTGGTGTTGCACCATATCGCAAGAAAAAATTAGGATATCATCTAGGTAAACAAACACCGACACCCCAATCAAGTCTCGCAGCACGTCGTTAACCAGGGCTTGGAAGACTGCCGGAGCATTAGCCAAACCAAAGGGCATGACCAAATACTCATAGTGACCATTAGGCGTATTAAATGCAGTCTTCCACTCGTCTCCTTCTCTAATCCTGACCAGATTGTATGCAATACGTAAATCAAGTTTAGAAAAGACCTGCGTGGGGCGCCCTTGTGGCGCGTACCATAGTGCCACGTGCACCTACGCGGCCGACCCGGGTTCGATCCCAGCACCCGACGTTATTTGTCGCATGTCCTCCCCACCTCTCCTCCTGTTCGCCCTCTCCTCTGTCGGTCCTGCGTGACCAAGAAAAGCTGTAAAAATGCTAAAAAAGATTATTTAAAAAAAAAAAAAAAAAAAAGACCTGCGCCCCCTGTAAGCACTCAAAGGCCATGTCCATGAGAGGTAAAGGATATCGGTTCTTGATGGAAACGTCATTCAATCCCCTATAATCAATGCACGGACACTGATCCCCATCTTTTTTATCAACAAAGAAGAAACCAGCGCCGGCCGGGGATGTGGAAGGACGTATGTGCCCCGCAAGCAATGCCTCCTCAATGTAGGTGTTCATGGCCAAGGTCTCGGGGCGTGAGAGAGAGAACATTCGCCCGTGAGGCGGGGAGGTACCGGTAGGAGATGAATGGGACAGTCGTATGATCTATGAGGCGGTAGTGCTTTAGCACGGGTCTTGCTAAAAACGTCCGCCAGGTCCCAATAGATCTCAGGAACCCCTATCAAATCGGGATTAGAGGGTGGAACAGAATCTGCGACGCTCCCCACCATCCTGGAGAGAGAAGAAGGAGAAAAAAGAGAAGAGGGGGAGGGAGACAAGGGAGTGGACAAACTCTCGCCAACGACCGACTTCACGTCGACCTCCGTTGAGAGCTTGCCCGTGCTCCAATTAATATTACGTATACATGAAGACAACCAGGGATGACCCAACACCATTACAGAATAGGGGGAGACAATGACAAATAATTGAACCCACTCCCACCCCCCACCCGCCACCCGGATGTGTATAGGAACAGTGCGTTGAGTGACGCTCCCACTGCCCAGGGGCTGACCGTCCAGGGCGTAGACCGGAATAGGAACCCCCAACTCTTCTACCGGGATTCCCCATTCTCTCACCAACCCCAAGTGAATGAAATTGCCCGCCGCCCCTGAGTCAATGAGAGCCTTCGTTCCCCTAACGTTACCCCCACAGTTAACCGCCACCTCCAGAAATGTACGTGTGTCTGATGGTAGTGCTGGGGTGAGCCCACCTGCTGGCGCCCTCTCGAGGCCCTGCGGAGCACCTCCTCTTCCCGACTGCCGCAGAGTTGAGCCAGCCTTTTCCCGACAGCTGCCGAAACGATGACCGGTGCGGCCGCACCGGAAGCAGCGTCACTCCTCGATGAAGCGCCGCCGCTCGTCGTCTGAGAGCGACAGCGCTCCAAGCTGCATGGATTCATCACCCAGTGGCCCACTCGTGTAATGTGGGAAAGTATCAACAACGGGAGGAGAAGGGACACGTACCTGGGTAGCAGTGATGGGCAAGCTACTTGGAAAATGTAGCAAGCTACACTACAAGTTACTCTCGATTAAATATAGCTCAACTACAATGGAAGCAATCCCCAGATAAATGTAGCAAGCTACACTACAAGAACATGGCAAAAATAGCTAGCTACATCTGCACTACTTTTTTTTTTTTTTTTTTTTTTTTTTTTTTACTTCATGATCAAGTTTCCATCAAACAGGCAAAAAAATGCTCAGTTTCTTTTCTATTCTATCTTTATGTATTATTTATCCCTAAACTCTGCATCTTCTGGCTGCCTGATACCCTCTCCTAGCTGAAACCTGCCAACTTTATCAACCAAAAACACACTTCTTCAATATCTGAATTTTAACTAATAATAACTGTCTTACTGCATTTTACTATTATGCTACCATGTCTATACTACCACCAACTATGCTAATATGTCTATACTACTACAGTATAGTATGTACTCAGAGTATAACACTCAAGCTTGACACTGCTAGACAAACAATACTATTTATCCTTGTCTGCTAGATATGTACCACTCCTGAATGAATGAAAACTTTATTTAACAGATTGCAGAATGGGTACAATACAGTTACGGCTCAATACACACAATTGTTAAGGGGATGCAGACCTGAGAAAGACGTTTGTCTTGTTTCCATCAGGGTCCCCTGCTGACTTGTTGTACACAATTTGTAAGTTGCTTTGAATGAAAGCGTCAGCTAAATGACCAAATGTATTTAAATATGTAACTCACAAAACATTCCATGGCCCCAAAATCATGTGGGGACCCCAGACCACAGATCAGATCAATCACCATGGTAAGTTAACAGACGAAGAAAGTGCCAACACAGCCCAATGCTGCAGTGCACGGCGGCAGTTTAACAACATTATTATTATCCCTTACTTAGATACGCCGCGCCTGCATCCCACAACTTCATCTTTTCCATTAATTCATTCCATGGAAAGACATTGTTGTTATTGACATCATCTTCATCAATGCCATCACAAGCCCTGGAAACATCGAATCCCTCTGCCATTTCGTGTGGACTGGTTCATTCATCAGTGGTCTATTTTGATTTTCACTTCCTGATTTGCGGTTGGAGTCCCGCCCTATCCTGCCTCTGATTGGCCTACCCGTAATGTTTTGGCCTAACCATACCCAATCGTGAGTCGTCATACTCATATCTAAACCAACCAACCAATCATAGTGGGTTTTCTACGGGGATTCTTTTTTTCTCCTCGCAAATCTTTATAGTTTAGACTGTTTCTCCCGATATAGTAGCGTTGTAGCGTTTCCTCGTCGCTACGTCACTACTTCGTTCTATAAATAGCTTTGCTACAGAAAACGCTACATGATTCAAAAGTAGGGACGCTACATCACGCTACTGAGAATTGTAGTTAAGCTATGTAGCGTCGCTACTTGTAGCTAGCTACTGCCCATCACTGCTGGGTAGTATTTTCACGCTCCCTCTCTCTCTCCCGATGTCGGTTGTCCATCCGTATGGCGGTGTTGATGAGCGTTTCCAGCTGCTCAGGGATCTCATGCACGGCGAACTCATCCCTCATCCGTGCGGAGAGTCCCTTGAGGAACAGGACCACACAAGGAATTTCCGGCCAAACTGCCTCCCGAGCCACGATCCGAAATTCAATGGCGTAATCTGAGATTGTGCGGAGGCCCTGCCGGCAGGCGAGAAGCCGCCCACCGGCCTCGAAGATCGAGAGTACTCGGGAAGTGTCGAATACCCTTCTCAACTCCCCGGTGAAGTCGTCCACACAGTCGCAGATAGACGAACCGCTCTCTAATTCGGCCGTAGCCCAGGAGAGTGCTTGACCGGTGAGGAGGGTGATAATATATGCGACTTGTGCTCTGGAAGAGGGAAATGAGCGTGGCTGCAGCTGGAACACGAGTGAGCACTGGGTGATGAACTCCCTGCATCCCTCCGGTGCTCCCGCGTAGCGGCCTGGTGCGGGTAGCCGTGGCTCCTGGTTCCGATCCTGGTGCCCAAGAGCTCCCCGACTCTCCTAGGTGTTGAACGTGGTGTTGAACGCCGCCTCTCCTGCCGCCGTCTCTCCCACCGTCGTCCTTACCCCAGCCACCTCGACTTGTGCCTGCTGGGCTGTGAGTAGCGCCGACTGCGCCGTCTCCTGCGACGAGCTGACGATCCCGCCCAGCCGAACCAACTCGGCGCTGACCAGATGTTGGTGTTCCTCCATGCGCTCCTGTGCACTCTTCTGTGCCCGGAGCATCTCCATGATTGCCTCCATGGAACTCTGATGGTCAGGTCTTCTGTCAGGATGGAGGTAGGTGAGTTCCAATTGTTGTAGGTAATCACAGAGACGGAGAAGGTATACTATTTATTTTATTTTTTATTTTTTTATTTTTTATTTTTTAAACACACATATAAACAAACATGACAACACACGATAAGATACACAAGCATTAATACACAGTGTATATCCAACGAAATTACCATTTATACTAATGTAAGGGATATACCCCTAATACCTGTTATCTAAAAACCTACACACATATGCTCCAGCTCAAGGTATACTCTTGAACAGGTTCGACTTTAATAGTAAAGAACACAAAGAGTAATACTAGGATACTATGCCAAAGGCAAAGGAACGAGAGAATAGATAATGGAACTTAGTGGTGGTCCAGAACTGGAACCGGCCGCGTTATCTCCGAACGCCTATAGTGAAGACCTGACGAATGACAAGCAGAGGAAAGGAATGTTAAATAGCCACCAAATACCAACATTCCACACACACCCCCGTGACAGCCAATCAGAAGCCAACCCCTAAGTGACAGCACTAAATGACAGGGAAAAACAAGTGACAGCAGTCAGGTGACAGATGACAGAGAAGGTGGGTGGTTCCCGACCATAGTCAGGAACCAGAATCGTAACAGGCGCAGACATGGTGTTATTGGTTCTGGGTCCTCCCGGTTGTGAGACTAAGCTCGCCTTGTGTGTCCCTAAACGACAAGGTACGGTTCCCTGGAAGGCGAAGCCACTAAACACAAGTCCTATACTGCCACCTATTGACCAAATTATGTTAATGTCTCCCATTAAATATAAATGACTGTTCTACCTTGTTTCTGATGGAGGTAATCCTGTACCAGTATGTTCACACTGTTTTGACACATAATCTAAAGATATTAACGTGATACCACTTCTATTGGGCATCACACACTCCCTGACCTTAAAAAAATGGCTCCTGACATTTCCGAAAATCACCAAACACAACCATTCAATTTCACCCTCAGGCTTGAACCCCTAACAAACTCCCAATGGGTGGACCGTGGGTGTTGGTTGGACGGTAAGCATACTGGGCATGTTGTGGAAGGCTGTAAAAAATTGGATCCAACCATGGCATTACGAAGGGTATCAATGGATGTGGTAGTGGACTGTGGTGTGGTGCGGGCACTATCGGTGGCCACTGTACTACTGAATTCACGGTCACCTTGTTCTGCACTGACGGTTCACCTAGCATATCATATGTGAGACATTGTCTAGGCCTTCTGTCACGGGCAGACCTCCTAACCTCTGACTGGACCTGCTCTACCGGTGAGAGTGGAGGGGTTCGGAGATTGAGCTGGGCTACGGGGGAGTGAGCTTGGGGATGGGGTTGGGTTATTGGAGAGTGAGCTTGGGGGTGGGGTTGGGTTATTGGAGAGTGAGCTTGGGGGGCCTCCCTTTCCTCTTCTTCCTCCGATTCGCTAACATCTTCATCCGGTCTGGCCAAGACAGGTAAGTTTCCATCCGTGTTTCCTCCCCTGTCGTCTTCACTCTCAGGGCACAGGCCTGGCATGACTTCAGGTCGTCGTTCACGGTGTCCAAGTGATCTTTCCTCTGTCCTTTCAACAGGTATCCTTAGCCAGTATCCTCTGTCACTGTCATCATCCGAATCACTGTCAGTGCTGTCCCTTGTCTCTACTTGTCTTTGTGTGTCTGACATTCTTCCTTGTCTTGGTCTGTCATTCGTTTTCTTCGCAGGGACAGTTCTGGCTGGCGGTGGAGTCATTTCCACGGGCAAATCATTTACCAGCAGTAAGAGATTTCGGTGTAGTGTTCTGGTCTTTTTCTGGTCTCCATGTTCAGGGCAGACAATGTATACTGGACTCTCAGCGAGCTGGCTTTTGACCACGTAGATCGCCTTCTCCCAGTACGATCTCAACTTGCCTGGTCCTCCACGCTGACTGAGGTTTCTTACCAGAACTCTGTCTCCTGACTGCAGTACTACTCTTTTTGTTTTCTTGTCATAAGCTACTTTTCCTCTTGCACTGGACTTTTTGCTATGTTCACAAGCAATCCGATAGGCTTCAGACATCTTCTCAGCCCATTGCTCCGCGTATCCTCTGGGTGAGTACGGTTCCTCTTTCTTCGTTAACCCAAACAACAGGTCAACGGGGAGGTGTGGATGACGACCGTAGAGGAGGAAAAAGGGTGAGTAACCTGTCGATTCATGTTTGGTACAGTTGTACGCATGTAACACATGCAGGAGGTGGTCCTTCCACCGCAATTTCTCATTTTCAGTCAATGTCCTCAACATCTGTAGTATGGTACGATTGAGCCGCTCCGCTGGGTTGCTCTGTGGATGGTAGGGTGATGTTCTAGAGTGGCCGACCCCAGACAGCCGTTGCAGTGCTTGGAACGGTTTATTCTCAAATTCTCGACCCTGGTCATGATGTAGTTTCGAGGGATAACCGAATTTGGGTATAAAGTCATTAAAGATACGCTCTGCAGCTGTTTTCCCACTCTTGTTCTTGGTGGGGTACGCCTGGGCGAACCTAGTGAAATGGTCGATCACCACTAGGATATATTCATACCCTCCACGACTGGTTTCCAGATGTAGATAGTCGATACACACAAGTTCTAATGGGAAGTTGGAGGCAATGCTGCCCATGGGAGCTCGGACATGTGTGACCGGCTTCTTAGACTTGATACAAGGACATCTTCAGGTCACATATTCATCAATCTCTCTGGACATGAAAGGCCAGTAGAATCTTTCTCTTGCGAGGTGGATCACTCTTTCCGTTCCAACATGACCCATCTCATTATGTAGATGTTTCAGGGCAAGTGTTCTGTACTTTACAGGGAGGACCAACTGTTGGTATTGATTGGTCTTTCTGTAAAGGAGATCATTTTCAATATGTAATCTGCTCCATTCATGAAGTAGCTTTCGGGTTGCTGCACTTACGGTTCTTCGTACGTCGTCTGACAATTTCGTGTTCGACTCTTTCAACTCCCTGATCGTGTTGATGGCTTGGTCCTCTTTTTGGGCCTTCACCAGTTCATCGTGACTGATTGTTTGTAGGTGTGGGTGAGACTGCTGGTTTGAGTCTGGGGACGCGATGTTAAGCGCCGCAACCCATGCCACGTCTTTCCTTTCAGCCGCTTGGCTTCCACTGTGCATATGGTAATTGCGTTCGGCTGGTGACAATGTTCTTGACCCGTACCCGATGACTCTCAGTTTTCCATCTTGATGTTGATACAGAACAGCTACCAGGCCTTGGTCGGAGGCATCAGTGTGCAGCCTGAAGAGTAGGTTGAAATCGGGATATGCCAAGACAGGGGGGTTTGTGAGAAGGTCAATCAGTTGTTCAAGTGCTCTCTGCTGTTCCGTGGTCCACTCTATGGGCTCTCTGGAGGGCAACTGGGGGCGTCTGATGTTCTTACTCCGCGCTGGGGCTGGGGTCTTTCCTGGCTTGATTTGGAGTAGCTCGTAGATGGGTCTGGCAATTCAGGAAAAATCCTGAATGTATGAACGGAAATATCCCAGGAATCCTGTTATTTTCCTCACAGTTCTGGGTGTCTTACTTGACAGGGCTTTCACGGCTTCAATGTCTCGTGGGTCTATCTTGACCCCTTCTTCTGACACAAGGCGACCCACGTATCTGACTTCTTGCTTGAAGAGGTCACACTTCTCAGGTCTCAATTTCACTCTGTGACGTTGAAGGGCTTGGAGAACCTTGCGGAGGGTCTCTACATGTTTTTCAAATGTCTTTGCGTAACAGAGTATGTCATCAAGATACGGGATACAGCATTCGTCCCTGATGGGACCTAGCATCTCCTCCATGCTCCGTTGGAACGTTGCAGGGGCATTCGAGAGTCCAAATGGGATGCGAACCCACACTTAAAGACCCCACGGAGTGATGAAGGCGGTGAAGGGTCGTGAACCCTCGGCGACGAAGCCCTGGTGGTAAGCTTTCCCTTGGTCTAGGATACTAAACCAGGTATAGCCTCCAAGCGTGTCAGTCAGGTCTTGTATTCTAGGTAATGGATGACGATCGGGCACAGTCTTTTTGTTCAGGAGGCGGTAGTCGATGCATAGCCGTAGGCTGCCGTCCTTCTTTCTGACGCAGACTACTGGGGCAGAATATGGAGACTTTGACTTGACTATCCAACCTTTCATTAACAGTTCCTGTATGTACTCTTTTACTTCTTTAAACAGTGGCTTTGGTACTGATGAGTACGTCTTCTGGACCGGGACAGTATCATGGAGAGCGATTGTCATCTGCAGGCTCGGGATGCACCCAATGTCACTACTGTCTTGTGCAAAGGACCCAGCCTCTTCACAAAGCATCCTGTTGACTATTGTCTGTTGTTCGCCGTCGAGGTGACTGAGATCGACGGGGGGTTTGAACAGGATGGAGCTGGGAACAGCTGACGTTGTAGCAGCACAGTTGGGGGGCACCGTGGGCTGGGAGATTTCAGGTGAGTAGGTTGGGATTGGGGTTTGCCGTGGGGAGTCTGTCGTGATGACTTTCCCAACACAATGGATGCTGCCCAGAGCTGTCTTCCTGGGGAGAGTGACGGTATGCTTTGTGTTGTTTCCCACAGGCACGGTGACATACGGCTTCCTGGGGTTTTGCGCTTGCAGCAGGCCTTCTCCAACATCCAGTTCTGCCAGCGCTAAACTGCTGTCATCTGGTTCGAACAGGAAGGTGGGGTCAGACAGTTCCACGTGGGGTGGGATTTGGCACTTGACCCAGGCCACTTGACCGGCGGGGATGACAGTGGCTTGTTTACCTGTTCGTAGGTGACCAACCTGCACAGGGGGTCTGTCAGTCTGGATATAATTCACCAGGAGTTCTGCCTTCTCGGCTGGTATCACCATGGCGTTACAGAGCAGGCTGGTGAGAGTTGGGAACAGTCTTCCAGGTTGTTTCTGTATCATCACTTCCAGCACATTAAAACCCAGTAGGGGTCTCTCAAGAACAAGGCTGCTTACAAGGAAAGGCACAGTGATTGACAGGTTAGGATCTTCATTCCCCTTTAAGTTCACTGTAAGGGCCACCCAGCCATCAAATGGGAGGACCTCACCGTTTACCGCATAGACTTTCAACTCCTCTTCTTCTTCGATGATTTCGCTAATGGGTCTGACTGGCATGTCAGGTAAGTATCTATTCTTCCAAGTTCTGTCAATCATGCTTACTTGGGCCCCTGTATCAAGCAGGGCTTGAACTGCTAAACCGTTTAGGTTACAATGGGTGAGAGCTCTTCTCCCTACGAGCTTGGCGAGGCATTCACTCTTGGTGTTTGGTAAATCAGGGGGGTCTGTGTGCTTCTGTATCTGGTTTACCATCTTGGTTCCTGTTCTAGGTGCAGTCTTCTCCTCTCTTACTCTTTCCTTCTCAGGCTCACTAGTACGACGGTTGTCAGTTTGGGACAGTAAAGGGGAACCGGTCAATGGTTGTCCTCTTGCAGGGACCGGCCCCAGTTTCCCTGACGTGGTGGTCTCTTTTGGCAGCCTAGGGCTCTATGGCCTTCTTCACCACAATGGAAACAGTGGGGGCAGTTAGGTAAATTCTGTTCTACACATCTGCTACAGCCATATGGCCTGTCCCTCGGCCTATTTATCCTCCCTGTTCTGACCTGGGGCTGTTGTTGCAGGAGCTCCACTAGATTGGTAAGTTTCTCTACTTTCTCTGCTAACTGCTGGATCGGGTCTACTTTAAGTTTCTTTCCTGTATTTTCTTCCCTAATGGGGGGGACGGGACACTGTGCTCCCTTCACCTCAGCACCTGCACTATGTACATGGGGGGGTCTATTGCGATTGGTAGGCCCTAACCGTCGCTGTCTTTCACTCTCATCGCTCATCAGGTACTCTGTCTTCAAGTAAGGGTTTGAGTTCCCTACGAATGTCATCATGTTTGTGTCCTAATCCTTGGTACACAGTGTGGAGAAAGACATCCTGAACTGTGTGTTCGTTGTACTTAACGTCAGTAGCAGCATATTTTGATGCTAGTAAAATCTTCTGCTTGAGTCCTATGACTCTATATAAAAACTGCTGCGGTGTTTCACTATCCTTTTGCTTCGTACACAGAAGTTCTTGAAACAACTCGGTGTTACTTTGTTCACCGAGGTGAGAATGGAGAAAACCCTTCAGCTCATCGATAGTCAAATCGTCTTTTACCATTAACATATCCTTAAAGCTGCCAGCTTTGATCACTCTCAAGACTGCTCTAACAACCTCTGCATCGCTGAATTGTTCCTTCAGACCTTCGTTGATCTGTTTGCAGACACTGTTGTAACTAATGTCTGATCCCTGGTCTCCTATCTGACCTCCCTGGAGCTTAAACTCCCTGCAGTGAAGGTATGACAGTTCTCTTAAAGATACTAGTTTATCTGGCGACACACCAGGGGTTTCCTGTTTACTTTTGGTGTCTGGTACACTCTCATTCAATGGCACAGCCTGAGCTGTGGGTGGTGGCACACTTGGCAGGCGCTGTAAAACCTGGTTGCTTACTTTTGAAGTGGGCACACTCTCAATTGTTTCACTTACATCATAAAAGACGCTAATGGGGTCGACTGGTACTGCATCACTTTGACTGATGGACCGTAGGCCCTCGGTTATACCCTCTTCTGGACCCACCACCTTATTCTGCATAAGCCCATCAGTCACATCTTTTATCTGTAATAAATAAGACAACCCGTATCCTCTAACTCCAGTAAAACCTTACTGTACAGGTAGTCGTTGATAAAGTTGAAGCACCCCTCCGCGTCATCTACGGTAAGGTGGGTTCGGTCAGACGCCTCCAGTCCTGTTACCAGTTCCAATGCCTCGGCAATGCGAAACAGTTAATCCGCAGGTAGAGTGAGCAGGCTCTTCTTGATGTCCCACACCAAGCTTTTCCTCTCGCTGTCTCCCATGGCTGCTTCCCGATTCCTCGCACTTGGCTCTCAGTTCAGGATCACTGTGGCGACTTTCCGTGGTGGGTGGATCTCCTCTACACGACACCGGTCTTCCTTCTCGTCAGGTGGAGTAGTGGACGCAGCTGTCGTTGTCGTCTGGCATCAGATGAGGCACTTCACTGCTGTCGATACTGCGCAGATCAATCCCTCATTCGGCGGACCTTTACACCGGGCGTTGGTTCCTGGTTCATCGGGTCGCGGTTGGTCCAGGTGTCAAGATCTCTGGATCAGCTCCCATCCAGCAGGTGGCGCTGATCCCGGACGAGCCCCCAATAAACTTACAGGTTACAGGTACCAGGATATGTCACCTGATAGCAGAGATATATTTAACCTATGAAACAGGTTGTAGTTAGTCATTTGACAAAGGAAGGCGCAGCCATGGTGTTATTGGTTCTGGGTCCTCCCGGTTGTGATTTCAACAATGTTTATTTATTCAACAGAATAATCAATCAATCAATCATCATCATTGTATCATCATTCAGTTCAATTAGTTACATTACTTTAATACATTCAATTATAATTCCATTCTTGTTATTAATTCAAAAGCATATTCATCATTGCAACACACATTCTACCCTTTTAGGATACCCTGGTTCACTTCAATAGCATTTTCCTTTTAAATGTAGTTATCCAGTATTATATACTGTACATTGTAATTACTTATGTCTTTATACATATTTGGCGTCTTAAGTATAAGCACGTGAGAAGGGAAACATTCTCCTGTTAACCTCTGTCTAGGCATGTCTAGGCATGTTGGAAGAGACCATCGTATGTCTTCTTTTAACAACACTGTCATCCTCATTGTCTGTCAAACAATTCCTTATATCACCAATAGCTGTTACCTTTATCATCATTCGTTTATCATCAGTCATATCCACTATTCTCTAGTGTACAGATATACCTCAACACCTCAGTGTTACTCATATTTGTGTTCCAACTCAAGTTCTATTGCAACTCAAATGTGCAATGAAAGTGCATTTATATATATATATGTATCTGGCCGTTCTCAACCTTACTAGGAATTTGCTAAACCGTGACCATGGTGTAACTCAAGGGAATAGATTTATATTTACATTTAATGGAGAGCGGGATAGAGATAGAGAGAGAGAGAGAGAGAGAGAGAGAGAGAGAGAGAGAGAGAGAGAGAGAGAGAGAGCATTTGGGACAGCTCCGGTGTTGAGCTAAAGTAATTTCCCTCTAACCGTCTTCAATACTTGTACACAATATACACATTTACTAAACAGCAGTTCAACCCAAACAGTATGTACTTCAAAACATAAACCTTTATAATCCCCTTGGAGATACTTAACTCCGACACTTTAGTGATTAAATGGGCAATTGTATTTCAACACTATATTTCAATGTACCACGAGACACGGCGCCATCAATAGACGGTCAACTTCTAAACCACGTTACTTGTCGTCTTAAACTTCTTAAACTTGACTCAAACATCGACAATAGTCACTTCATTGGACCCTCGACATTGTATGTATCCTTGTTAACCTTTATGTGTGTTTTGTAGTATATTACCCACCTATGAAACAGGTTGTAGTTAGTCATTTGACAAAGGAAGGCGCAGACATGGTGTTATTGGTTCTGGGTCCTCCCGGTTGTGAGACTAAGCTCGCCTCGTGTGTCCCTAAACAACAAGGTACGGTTCCCAGGAAGGCGAAGCCACTAAACACAAGTCCTATACTGCCACCTATTGACCAAATTATGTTAATGTCTCCCATTAAATATAAATGACTGTTCTACCTTGTTTCTGATGGAGGTAATCCTGTACCAGTATGTTCACACTGTTTTGACACATAATCTAAAGATATTAACGTGATACCACTTCTAGTGGGCATCACACACACGCACACACGCACAAACACACACACACACAAACACTCTACCTGAGAGACAATGACTTCAGTGTTCGTCTGTTAATTGGAAGGTTCCCGGTTCGATTCTGGCTCGTCCCAGCAGCGTGTTGAAGTGTCCTTGAGCAAGACCCTTAACAACTAACTGATCCTGATGAGCAGGTTTGCACCTTGCATGGTTACCTCTGCTGTCGGTGTGTGTTTACGTGAGTGAATGGGTGAATGTGAGGCATAAGTTATAAAGTAATTTGGATAAAAGCGCTATATTAAAGTAGTCCATTCATAACTGCTGCCTGGTGACACACACTTAACACTTTGAGCGCCACGCCTGGTTTTCCTTTTGCCACCATCGGCGCCAATGTTAACGTTAATATCACCTAATCTATGTTTTAAATTATGGCTATGTGTCTAATCTGCCCATCGCATTATCAAAGACTATTTTCCAGTCAGTGCTGTCAAGGCAGATTGTTTTTTTATTACGTTGTTTCCGTTTCAGAGCAGTTAGAAAAGCCCCCGTTTTGATATAAAAAACAGCTCATTCTGGAGCATTCTATGAAAATCGTCTTTTAGTGGAATATTCCACAACGTTGATATTCGTCTGCCTTTTTATGAATCGTTTTCAAATAAACGCTAGATGATCAATATTATACGTGCACGCAAGCACATTACGGCCGCGCACGGATAATCGCCTCGTTGATTTCCTCTCGGACTTTTACAGTGAAACCGAAAGAAGACATTTCACAAAACAGCCTATATCTTCATCAAACTTACTCTGATTATCCTAACACTGATAACATAGAGTCCTTACCTGACATCAGATGGTATCCAACTGGTATATTCCAATTCCTGATCACCATTCGAAAAAATCGATACGTGTATGGATCCAACGCGATACTGTAGAACTCCATGATCAGCGGGGATCTGAGGTTCCAGAATGAACTGTGGTAACCCCGGCTGGATCAATGGACTGGAAAATGTGGAGTACCGGATTTTTTCATTTTCATTGAGTCCATTCCAAAATCACTTATGTCATCTGGGAGACGACAGGGGGCGCTTTTTTCCACAGTGATCGCCGGCGCCGCTCGGCTATACTCGGGTAGGCTCGGGTGATGCAATCATTTTTCAGATCGCAAAAAAAAAAAAAAAAAATCTGAGAAATCTCGTGAGTGGCATTCAACGTTGCTATTAAAAACCCGAGATATCTCGTGAGTGGCACTCAAAGTGTTAACATTCCCTTCACATGTTACTGTACATGTTCTCATAACTGCTGCCTGGTGACACACACTTAACATTCCCTTCACATGTTACTGTACCTGTTCTCAAATGTCTTCATGTTAAGGACCCCACATTGAGAGTTAATAGGCCACCCTGGAGGTCCCCGGACCCCACTTTGAGAACCACTGTCCTTGAAAACCATGATTTGATTAAACCAACACACTGATTGTGATTTATTCACAGAAATCAAGAATAAGGAAGTGAGGTTTTTATACTGTATACTGTACATATTATTTACACAAACTATGTTCATATGATATGTGTATGCATTGGTATGTGTGTGTGTGTATGTGCATGCATGTGCGTTGGCATGTCTGTGTGATTGCCGTCTTGTATTTGCTTATGTGTGTATATTGATGTTTACTATGTAATCATTGTCTTACTGTACCATGTGCTTGCATGTGTGTGTGTGTTTGTCAGGTGTCCAGTATCTCTCAGTGAGGAGAGATGGTAGCCTCCATGTGAGAGTTATCTGCAATCTGCTTGGGTTGGGGGTGAAATTCCTAACAGGCTCAACCATATGGATAAAAGTACCCATATTATGTGCATTACACAAACTAAAAACAGATATTATGTGCATTACACAAACTAAAAACAGATATTATTACATTACACAAACTAAAAACACATTGTTGAAATACTAGAAGAAAGTCTTGTGTGACTGGGAGACTTGTGTGACTGGGAAGGTATCTTCTTGTCTAACTCCAGGGAAGATGTTAAATAAGCTAATTTCCCAAAATGTTGGAGTTTTCTTTTAACATCTTCCCTGGAGTTAGACAAGAAGATACATACCTTTTTCATCTCTCTGCATGCATTGGGCTTAGGGAACGCCTGGACCGTTAGCCTAGCTTAGCTTCATCACTGGAAGTGGGGCAGACATCTAGCCTAGTTCACTACAGTCAGGAAATATAAAATCCAAATACAATCAAAATACAACTCCCAAACGTTCCTGTAAACATGTTGTGACCTGTGTATTTGCCACGTCTCCCAGTCACACAAGTCACACGAGTCTCCCAGTCACACAAGTCACAAGAGTCTCCCAGTCACACAAGTCTCCCAGTCACACAAGTCTCCCAGACACACAAGTCTCCCAGTCACACAAGTCTCCCAGTCACACAAGTCTCCAAGTCACACAAGTCTCCCAGTCACACAAGTCTCCCAGTCACACAAGTCTCCAAATCACATGAGTCTCCCTGTCACACAAGTCTCCAAGTCACACAAGTCTCCCAGTCACATGAGTCTCCCAGTCACACAAGTCACACAAGTGACTTGGAGACTTGTGTGACTGGGAGATTTGTGTCACTGGGAGACTTGTGTGACTGGGAGACTTGTGTGACTGGGAGACTTGTGTGTCTGGGAGACTTGTGTGACTGGGAGACTCGTGTGACTTGTGTGACTTGGAGACTTGTGTGACTGGGAGACTCGTGTGACTTGTGTGACTTGGAGACTTGTGTGACTGGGAGACTTGTGTGACTGGGAGACTCCTGTGACTGGGAGACTTGTGTGACTGGGAGACTCGTGTGACTTGTGTGACTGGGAGACTTGTGTGACTGGGAGACGTGGTAAATACACAGGTCACAACATGTTTACAGGAACGTTTGGGAGTTGTATTTTGATTGTATTTAGAGTATATTTCCTGACTGTAGTGAACTAGGCTAGATGTCTGCCCCACTTCCAGTGATGAAGCTAAGCTAGGCTAACGGTCCAGGCGTTCCCTAAGCCCAATGCATGCAGAGAGACGAAAAAGGTATCTTCTTGTCTATGTAGTACTTGTGTCACTAACAGTAACAGCTGTTCGCCACGGACCAGTTATAGATTCGAATGAGGAGAGGAGTAATATACCCAGTTAAAGGAATAGCAGACTAGAGACCAGGTTATAACAGTGACCGGTATTTTATTCTCAACAGCAGCGCTAGCTAGACAATTGCAATACATAGTGAGTAACGTGAAGTAGTGTGAAATATCCCTTTTTAGGTTCTTTCTCTAACCACTCCTTCTTTAAGGAGGGTTAGTTCGATATCATGTTCTAGGTTGATTGGATCAACACATTTGGTTTGGTTCAGACGTCTCTGAGGTTATCACTAGCTAAAAGCTAGGTTTAAGGTTGGACATTAGATGTATCCTTTTCGTGAGTAACTCGTTATCTTTTCTTCTGCAATTGCAGATCAGTAAACTCTATATCAGTTTATCATTTCAGTAAACTCTATAATAGTTTATCATTTCAGTTCGGTAAGGTAAGTGTTTAAACTAGGCTTGTCAGTTTATCGCGTTAATTAGATTAATTAATTACACAGCAAATTATCGCGTTATGAAAATTAACTCAAAATTAATTACAAAAAAAAATTAAAAATCGAATATATTTTTTTTATCTCATTCATTCCATAAGAACGTAGAATACACATATACAGACTTTTTTTTTTATATGGATCATTTGCATGTTCTTGGTATCTGATTCTAGGGACATCTATGGATCTCAGGGAATGTATTCCCAGTGTCAGAAATACTGTGTCTGTTACTAGGCTTGAGTAAATTGTAATGAACCAAATGAGAATATCAATTACATTTTTTTTTTATCTTTGACTGTGAATAACACTATGCTCAAATTGACCAGACCTGAAAAATCTAAGCAAATTAATAGATGGAAGATGATTAAACAGAAGGTTTTGTAGATACAGTACTGAATTCTGCCATCCGGACACATGCAATTTCAAATATGATTATAGAATATAGAATATCAGGCCTAAAATGGTTATGCGATTAAAATGCGATTAATTAGATTAATTAATGACAAATCCTGTAATTAATTAGATACATTTTTTTAATCGCCTGACAGCACTAGTTTAAACAGATTAATTTAAACCTCTAAGTGTGCAGGGAATGCAAGTACCTTATTAGGTGAAATAACCCTTTAAACTCTTCCTTTGCAGGTGTAATACCAACAAAGTACCAATGGAAATATTTAAGGTTATAGGAATGCAAATACCTTATTAGGTGAAACGACCCTTTAAACTATATTTCTTTACAGGAGAACCATCAGCGATTCAACTATAATCAATATGTTATCAATGAGATTCAAGTATCTTACTGGGTGCATTGACCCTGTAACTCTTCCTTTTTACAGGAGAACATCAGTAGTTCAGGTATCTTACTGGGTGCATTGACCCTTTAACTCTCCCTTTTTACAGGAGACATATCAAAAGTTCAAGTATCTTACTGGGTGCATTGACCCTTTAACTCTCCCTTTTTACAGGAGAAATATCAGTACCCATATATACAATGTGCATAAATCAAATACAAAATACGATATCAAAATACAAAAGGTGAAACAGGGTCAAAAGCCCTTGGAAGTCCTTGTGTTCAAGTTCAATCAGTTCGTATCATAGAAAAGCATATGAAGGTCCTTGGAAGTTCTTGTGATTCAAGTTCAATTAGTTTGTTAATTCCTGATCCACTTCCTCACTGGGAATGAGGAAGGTCATTCACAATCCTACCAGATTGTTGAGGCAACAGGGGGTAACAGATCAGGCTCCTGGGTATAGCCCTGATCTAGATCTGAGGTTCTTACAGTTGGCTCGCCATCTTGTGTCGGTCCGGCACACCGCCTCGTCCCGCGTGGGCACACGTGATGAGTGGTGGTCGGTCGGGACTCCTGGGAACTCTTCCCGGGGGTGGGAACGGGGTGGTAGAAAACCTGGCCTGCATAACAGGCATTCAGAAAATAAAAGCTATTTACCATCTTTCATTGCTTTATCATCTTTTCATTGCTTTTAGAATGAATAATCAATCAGGCTACTTTTGGCTATGCTAAGCTAAAGTAGGCTACAATATCACAGCACGTGGGAACGTCCATTTGACTTATGCTAAATTAGGCTAAAGTGCACTAGCACATGGAAACATTCCTCACATTCCATATTAAACTCTCAAAAGCAGTCGAAATGTATATAGACCATGTTCTTATCATACAGCATATCAATACAATTATAAGTACTTCTGAAATGGTTTCTTTCTAGTTTTCATTTAACCAAATTGAGCTTGGAGCTTCGCTAGCATGACTCAGGATGAAGTTACATTATTAGCTAACATACAGTTTGCCGACGTAGTTCGTGTCGTGCGGATAACGTTGTTAGCCGATTAGTATTGAGCTAGCGATTTTATACATTCGACAATGAAACAGCACAATATTGATGAAACTCACCAAAACCACCTCTGGAAGTGGTATGTTCTTTAACAGCAACAACCTCTTCGGTTTTGTAACTGGGGGAATCTTTTATGACTGTTTGATAACTATTTCGTGGTGCTAGTTCATTTCGGTTCTATCAGCATTCAGTATCAGGTCATTCTCCGTCAATCGCTAATCTCATCTGCCAGAGGCGAGGCGCGAACTGCACACCTAACTCACGTTCTGAGGTAACTTAAAGGGGCAGTGAGGAAATTCAAAGGATTTGGTCAAAAGCGTTGTTAACCTCACATGAATATACATATAACCCAATAACATTAACTATTTATGTTCTTATTCAATGGCATTAACTATTTATGTTCCTATAACTAAATAGTTATGAATCTGAAACCTGGGTTACATCCTCCCCTTCTTTCCTAATGCACGTCCCTGTGCATGATATCCCAGGACTACATTATCTCAGTCCTATAGGGTTCTTGGGAGTTAGGGTCATCTAAAGAGTCTGCGATTACTGAGCTTAGACTCTGGAATAATTACTGGATTATCGTTACTAGTGGGTCCCTAGTCGGGGATAAGTCAGAACTTTTGGAGGTTCTCTATGTCTTGTCGACTTTCTTGGGTGTTCATCTCTGACATCTCTTTCCTCTTCTTTTTCCACATCGTCTTCGACATCCTCCTGTCCATCTGGTTCGGTTTCCGGTTCATCCATGTTAGTATTGTGATATATCAACTGGCCTCGCGTCTCGCTCTGCCTTCTGAGATAACCCATTATCTCCAGCACCTAGTGTGCTCCGGAGAACAAAACAAATGCACCCACTTGCACGTGACCACCAGTACCATGCATCCCCTATCTTACGCCGGAAGTGGTCACGCCTCACCCTTCCTCATTCGTTTCCAACGCGGAAGCAGCTCAGACGCACTTATGAACTGGAGATTGTTATGAAGCAGTTGGGAATTCGCCAGAAGTTCGCCAGCCCCCGGAACCTTCTCGGCACGTCCTAACAGTGCGGCGGTCCTGTCCTGTGTTTTCCTCGTCGCATGACAGCGGACCGAGGGACTTCGCGCGACGGTTGGCAGTCGAGCCATGTTGCGCCCAGGTAGGGCCTGCGCTAGCAGGCATTGGTACTGGCATGTGTAATACTGCTCGTTGTCTCGTGAAACAACCGAGTGATGTATTGGCGCAGGGGGCGGGATACTTGGATAAACGTGGTCGTCATGACTCTCTTTTGGATGTTTTTCCAAGTATCCTAGCGTGCGCAGCTACTGCTAATGCTAAGTTGTTTGGGGCGCCGTTCCCATGTGCCCCGCCGGGGTTGTCCCCACTCTTCCCTCCTCTTTTTTTTTTAAAACTTTATTTTTTAGCGTTTATCGCTTTTCTGGTCAAGCATGACCGACAGAAACAGGTTGAAATGGGATGTAGAGCAGGGGAAGACATTCTGAGAAATGACGGCGGGTCCGGGAATCGAACTCGTGTCCCCCAGATCCGTGACGAGCACGGTTTTCCCCGACGCAGAAATAGCGCCGAGATATGCGGTGAGCTACGGGAGCTCCCCGACTCTTCCCTCCTCTTAACCGTTTGTGGCTGAAGGTCAATCGGTGTCTAATGTTGAGGGTTTTGCTGAGCCTTTTTTACCCTTTACACAGGTGGATGGGCTGACGACAGGGCTCAAGACAGGTGTGCCGTGCTTAGAGGAGCAGGTAGCATCGGTCCTTTGCCCTGGCATGGTTGAACGGTATCCCACCCGGAAGCCGACGCCGGAGGACGAGTCGGCCCGGCAGGTGGCTGAGTGGGCTGATGAAGCTTATACCGCAGCGGGACGGAATTTAGCAGCAACCAATAACATTGCTCAATTGGCTGCTTTTCTGTCCAAAATGGTGTTGGGTAGTGGGGCCTTAGGGCCAGCCGACGTCAAAAACATTGCGCACATTTTTGAGGTTATACAGCTTTTGACCCAGCCGCAGGCTATAACCGCAGGGAGGGCTAGGATGCTGTCAACGCTTGTTCACAGGCATCTTTGGTTGGAGCAATCTCCCATTGAGGAGGAGAGGAGACTTCCCCTCCTCAGGGCTCCTATCTCCACAGATGGACTTTTTGGTCTGTCCGCGGGGGCGCGGGCGGTATTTGACCTGGGCTCCACACCGCCCCACACTGCGCAGCCAGAGGTGAGAGTACGGCCTCGCTAGCGGCTGCGGCGAGGCCCCCGGCCATCGGCCATGTTTCGGCCCCCGCCTGAGATACCCTGGGCACAAGGATAACAGGTGATCACAAGGCCGACAGCCTCGGCGGCCGAGGGATCGGCTACATTAGATGGGCACGCCCTAAAAAAACGTTGCCATCTAGCTGTGTCTAGCACGCTCTCCGGTTACTCCCCCCCGCTACACTACGGGACACAGGGCTCTGATTTGACCCCTTTGGCTGCGGGCCGCGTTCTTCCTGTGAAGCGCAAGCGGCCCCACATTTCGCTTCTCATGGAGACAGGGGCTGACACCCAGTTGCTAGCTAGGCCTGGGTCTGTCTATGAGAATGCTGTGCTGTCAAGCGGCTCCCACACCACACGTCCTGCGTCTGTGTTCTGTCTGTCTACGGAGCAGGGTTCCCTGTATCTAAAATATTTTGTCAGATGGGGAACTCTAGGCCCAGGTTTGATTGATTGATTGATTGAAAACATTATTAACAGATTGCAGAATGGGTACAATACAGTACAGCTCAATACACACAATTGTTAAGGGGATGCAGACCAGAGAAAGACTTTTGTCTTGTTTACATCAGGGTCCCCCATTTTCAATTCATCAGGACATATATGACATACATGACATACAGATAGACAGTACTGCTACATCTATACATTTATGACAGATTTGCAAATACAGTACTGTTTGTGATACAAAAATAGTCCAGAAAAGGGAGTATATACATTTGACGTAAAAACTGTACATTGGAGGGGGTTGGGTGGGGTTGGGTGGGGGGGGTTGGGTAGGAGGGGTTGGGGGGGAAACACTGTACAACTGTACAAGCAAAACTGTACATTGGAATATTGACAACCATACTAGGTAATTTACTGTACATTGGAGGGGGTTGGGGGGGGGGGACACTGTACAAACAAGCAAAACTGTACATTGGAATATTGACAAAACCATACTAGGTAATTTACTGTACATTGGAGGGGGTTGGGTTAGGACATTTACAGGGGCCAGTTTCGAATTGCAGTCTCCCGTAGGTGTTCTTTGAGAGTGGTTTTGAAAGTGGGTAGTGATTCACATTCCTTTACAGCTTTAGGTAGGGCGTTCCACATTGATGTGGCATAATTGCGAAATGTGTTTAGTCCCTTGTTTGAGCCGAATCTGGGTTTAACATGATTTGTGGAGCTCCCTCTGGTGTTGTGATCGTGGTATTCACTGACCTTTGGGAAGTATTTTGACATGTACATGGGTACCTTGGTCGTGTAGTGTATCTTGTAGACCAGGCCCATTGCATGTTGCTGTACTCTGTCATAATCACAGCACGGGCCTACTTCACTCCCCCTCCTTTTCCCCTCACGTCCTCCACACGCTCCTCTTCATCCCCCTCTCTATCCACTGCGCACTCCTCATCATCCTCTCTTTCTTCAGTCACCCCTTCCTTCACCCTCATTCGCCCAGCTGTATTCCATCCCCCTGATTCACACACGGGCAAGCACCCCACTCTCCCCAGCTGCACCCTATCCTCCCCTGATGAGGGGACTATATCTGCACCTCGACGCTGACCAGAAGCTGTCGTGGTATTAATTACCACTGTCCAGGTACGACGTCTCTGCCGAAGGCTCTACTGCTAGACACCCTCCGTGTATTGGCTTACTCTAACCCGTTTCTCTCCTGTGCCCCAAAGGACCGCCGTCCCTGTCTGGACGTCACCTGTTCCCGAGAGGAACACCTATCTCCCGCTGCCACCCAGCAGCTCCAGCGTCCCTGTCTGGACGTCACCTGTTCCCGAGAGGAACACCTATCTCCCGCTGCCACCCAGCAGCTCCAGCGTCCCTGTCTGGACGTCACCTGTTACCGAGAGGAACCCCTATTCACCCGCTGCCCCCCCAGCAGCTCCCCCGACAAGCACCAGGACCGCTTGCTTGCTCACTGCCGCCGTGGCAGCCACAGGACAGAACATTAACCCTGTTCTATTTTCCCCCCCAATTCCTGTGTTGCTCAATTCAATTAAACACCCTTGAAACCGCTCCCTTTCTCTTCTCGTGTATTCAGCAATTGGGCTGTGCTCCAGACTCCAGTTCTCACACTGTCGTCTACTCTAAGCCATCCTAGGTTGTCAAAGTGGGCAGGGGTGAGATGGGTTCTAGGAGTAAGGTCAAGCAGTAGTCTGACCAGTTTGTTTTGAGATGTTTGTAATTTTGTTTTTAGCGCCTTTGAGGTGCTTTGGTACCATGAGGTGCAAGCATAGTTGTTACGAAGGATCAGATTAAACCGAATATATATATTTATTTATTGATATATATTGCATAGTATTTGTATATCGTTTGATATCCCTTGTATATTCCTTGTACATATACACAGAATATCCCTTTTAGCCCAGACCATAATAGTTCATTCTCCTATTGGACAGCGGCCCACCGGCGCCAGGGACCGGCCCCCGGAGCCAAGTTCAAAGTCACCGACACGACATGTCTGTACTTGCCCGGCCCTGCCCAGGGATACGGCGACAGAAATGAGAGTGGCACTATTTGTGCACCGTGCGTATAAATACGGCGCAGGTGAATATAGAAGACCCTTAGCCCCTTACCTCCGTACCCTTCGTGCACTTAGCATGTTACCGATAAGTTGAAGCCTCACCCACGATACAACGTGCGGTGAAGTATGGCCTGTTTGGCCTCAGAGTAGAGCATCGAGACCGCGTGCGAATTAATAACTGAATTGTCAGAGTTTGGCACTATACCGTCGAGTGCGACATATTTCTATTGAGTCTTTAATAGTCTATTTGTGTATAGTGTATCGTGCGGTTAGAATTCTATAGTGACCAGCGTCTCCAACGCTTTCTCGTATTAGCTAGAGTTCTTATCCAGGCTGGGCCGACCGCATGGCGCCTTCACCCGAGGAGACCTAGGCGAGAACCGTATGGACATGTACACTGGATTAATCTACCCGACGACTACATAGCCTTTGCGGCTGGAATATATTTGCTTTGGTCCTATGATTTATGGAGCGGAGAACCAGCCAACGCTGCACGTGTTGGATTTACCCCGAGAGGAGTCAAGTCGAGTCGGCGCTCAGAGAGCCTGAGGCCGCCTAGCTTTCTTCACTGTAGAGCTACAGTCTACCAGAGAACCAAGCTGTATTCGTCTGTGGATCAAGAGACTACTGCACCGGCTTCTGTACCTGAAGTCTCCCTAGTCATCGTTGACCAGACGTCCTACTACCGACAGATCTTCTACCCCCTTGCTGGCTTACAACCAGTGGGAACCCCTTTCCAGTATCTCCCGCTATTACTAGTGCACCATAGATATAATTCCCTAAGATTCAGGTTGTATAATTACCTCCTGCGTAACCAGAGAATGGACATTCGTTATTGATTTGCCTACGCATACTCCTTTGCCTTACAAGTGCATTCAAAGAATAATGTAAAGTATCCTATGTACCTTTTGCTCCATTAAATACTTGATTAATACCTTTGACTGGAACCGATTTCATTGTGGGAAGTGTTCATCATATTCATATATCGTGTACTGTATGGCCAGTAATTAAAGTACATAAAGCGGTAGTGGTTTAATGATACCATACTTATCAATACAGTCAGGGAATTGTACCCCTCAGTTACAATTGGTCCTTCGAGCCGGAGAATAACTAGTGTAATATTAATATAGTGGTATTAATATTGAAATGGCCTATGATGAACACTCCACAAAACGGTCCTCCTAAAGTAGATCGCCCGCAGCGTAGACGGCAGCCACCTCAGTACTTAGAGGATTACGTTGCCAGTATACTACCTAGCCTTCTACAGACGGTAAACGCGGAAAAAGTAGAAAGTAAAATTATGTCCGACCCTATCAACCAGGCTACCCCGCCAACAGAGGCCCTAGTGGGTTCTAATGTAACTGACCAAGCTCACGGTAGGGACCAGGAGGGAACTGACACGACTTTACCCCCCGCCAAGACCGAAGAAGTAGTCCCCGGAGAGCTCCAGGAGGAAGACAACCCTCCAGAGATGGAACTCTGCCCGGTACAAGAAGAGGAGAGCGCCCAGGATATAGAGCTCCAGGACTCCCCGCAGGAGAACGCATCTCCAACGAGTACTGCCAGGAGCGGATCACCTCAACCAGCGTCTTCCCCCAGCGAGGCGGACAAGATGCTGGCACAGGCGTTCCTCGCCAGCCTAGCAGCCTCAACAGAGCGCGATCGACTCCAAGCACTGACGCTTAGTGAGCGCGAACATTCTTCCATGGAAAGAGAACGCCTTCAGGCGCAGCAACGGAGCGACGAAGATCGTATACGTCTAGAGATTAGACGCCTTCAGACGGAAGAGAATATGGCAAGGGACCGGGCCGACGCCCAGCGCGCCGCTGCCGGTGCCCAAAGAGAAGCAGAGCGCGACATTGCTCTCACCAAGCGCGAAGCCGAGCGCGACCGATTACAAGCGCAGATAATGGAGCAGCTGATCACCAGGGCAACACCCCCTCCCTCCGCACGGGGTTCCAGGGCCTCGTCAAGACACGGGTCAAGGGCACCCTCCCCTAACCGATTAAGCGACCCTGAGCCCGACCACCGGAGAGAGCCTATACCCCCCTCCGAACTCCTTCCCCGACCGGTCCCAGTGAGACCCAGCTACAAGGAAGGAACGGTATACACCGCGGAGAGGCTAAATAGACGACTACAGGATCTAGAGGACCTGACAGAGGAAGAAGAAGAGGGAGAGGAGGAGAGTCAAGCCCGACAGCAGCACAGTACTCCACAGGACCAGGAGGTCCAGTACAGCCCAGGCTCTACCCCCGCGGCTCTGCGCTACAGACCCCCGACTCAATTCACGGGTGAGATTGACGCACAACCAGTCCCGAGGAATAGCACCTGGATACGCGGGCCATGGTACCCTGCCGGTACCAGCCCACCGAGAGGCGTAAGAGGAGACTCGCCTAGGAGGCCTCTCTTCCAACGCTCACCGATGTGCCAGCCATCTACGGCATCATACATTGGCACACCGACGTTTCCAGACTTCACCCATGAGAACAGAGCACAGTACACGGAGCTACGGATGTGCTTAGAGACAATGATGGCTGATGTAGCTGATGAACGCCACAAGTATGCTATCCTATTGAAGCACCTCAAGGTGCCCCGAGCGCACAATATAGCGCTGGCCTATGCCACCTCTACTACCCCATACACAGCAGCTCTAGCAGCACTCGACCAAAGATATGGACGCATATGGGATTACGTAATACAAGAGATAAGGCATATTGACCGCCTACCCCCAGCAACAGACAATCGCTCACTAGACGACCTGTCTATCAAGGTACAATCCCTGGTAGGGATGCTGGGGGCGCAACGAGAAAAGGGTATGCACGAACTATACGCAAACTCTAATGTCGAGAGGATTTTAGAGAAGCTTCCGCCCGCCCGACAAGAGCGCTTCAGGCGGCAAAGAGACCACCGTGATCCTAACGGTCCCGAGCCATCCCTCCTAGACCTAGCCGACTTCCTGGCGAGAGAAGTCAGCAGCCTGCGATTGGATACGTTCGTGCGGAGTACACCAAGCTCCAGAGAGGGACCTAGGAGAGCAAACGATGGCCGAAGATTGGTGACCGTCATGCACCAATCAGAACCAGTACCGAGCAGCAAGAACCACAGTACCCCCTCGATGAAAGAGAAGTGGAAGATGGTGTGCCCGTACTGCGAGAAAGAATACTGGTTGTCACAATGTGACACATTCAAGAAGATGACCGCCGACGAAGTGGGTCAATGGATAAAGTCCAACCGACGCTGTTACCGATGTGCGCGCAGTCACATGGCAGCCGAGTGCCGCTTAAAGAAGAGGTGTAGTCGGTGTGACGGAGCCCACCTAGATGTCCTACACGACAGTAACAGAAGAAAGCCCGCACCCTCAAGCAGCACAAAGGCAAGTGTTATGTACATTGACCCCGCCAGCAGCGGGGGCGCCCGAGTGCTCTTAAAGGTGGTCCGTGTAACACTGAGCTACCAAGACAAGGTCATGGACACTTACGCCGTCCTTGACGACGGGTCAGAGAAGACCCTTCTCCTCGCATCCGCTGCGGCCCAGCTGGGGCTGCGGGGGAGCGAAAACCAGATGACGATTCGGACAATAAGAAGAGATCTAAAGACGATAAAGGGCGAGAATGTCTCCTTCACTATCGCAGCAAGCGGGCAGCCAGAGAGACGGTATAGGATTACTAATGCTTTCACCAGCCAAGAAATAGGCCTGTCGCAGTACACCTACCCCATCGCCAAGCTGATGGATAAATATGTGCACCTGCGTCAACTACCTATCCCGCTCATAGACGGTGCCACCCCGACCCTGCTGATAGGCTCCGACCATGCAGACCTCATAGTCCCGATAGACCGGGTCCACACAGGGCCCAGAGGCTGTCCTGCAGCAGTCGAGACCCGCCTAGGATGGACATTACAAGGCCCCCTCGCTAAGTCTCTTAACCGAACAGCAGCCACTAGCTGCCTCCACTCCAGAGTGACAGAAGAAGACACCACCCTCCTACAGCATGTCGAGAGGCTATGGACACTAGAGACAATGCCCTTTAAGAACGAAAAGAAAGACATTCGTTCCAAGGAAGACATTTACGCCATAGCACTCCTCGAGCAAGGGACAAAGAGAGTCAAAGTCAACGGAGTGATGAGATACGCAACTCCACTCCTGAGGCGAGAGGGTATGCCCACCTTCCACGCCCCAAAAGAAGCGACGGAGCGGTATCTATTGAACACAGAGCGGCGCCTAGCCAGAGACCCCGCTCAAGAGACGGTGTACCGCGCTGAGATTAACAAGCGAATCACAGCGGGACACATAAAGAAAATTTACTGGCGACGTCGTGCGCTGCTCCGCGCCTCCCTGATCAAAGACGGCTTTGATCTCCGGCAGCGGGCCAGCAGCGACCCCCCAGTATTGCGGAGCCTCTCCCCAGAGGACAAGCCCCTGCTGCGGTTCCTATGGAGAGAGAGGATCGGGGATGAGCAACCAGCCATCTATCAATGGGAAGTCCTCCCTTTCGGAACCACATGCAGCCCATGCTGTGCTACGTTTGCACTGCAAAAATACGTCGCAGAGGACCCAGCAGCTGATGAAGAGGCCCGAAAAAGTGTAGAAAATAGTTTCTACGTGGACAACTGTCTGCAAAGCGTCTCGACGCCAGAAGAAGCCGAGGCCCTTCTACTCAAGCTCCGCGCCTCCCTGATCAAAGGCGGCTTTGATCTCAGGCAGTGGGCCAGCAGCGACCCGCAAGTATTGCGCAGCCTCTCCCCCGAGGACAAGGCAGCAAGCAGCGAGACCTGGATGGCGACCATCCCAGGAGAAGCCCAAGAAATGACATTAGGACTAGTCTGGCGCTTCAAAACAGACTCGCTCCATTATAAACACACACCCCTGACCAAGGAGCAGGGAAGGTCGACTGCACTACCGACCACCAGACGGAGTGTATACAGAACACTCGCCAGACAATATGACCTGTTGGGATGTATTCTACCTTACACCACCAGGGCAAAGATGATTGTAAGAGCGTTATGGGACAAGGACCAGGGCTGGGACGACCCCATACCCGAACACCTTGCATCCACATGGAGAGAGTGGGAGACGGAACTCAGCTCACTCCCAGGTGTTAACATACGGCGCAGCTACTTCCCACCCACAGTGAGGCCGGAGACGTGCCAGATGGACCTGCACGTTTTCAGCGACGCCTCCGAGGTAGCCTACGGTTCGGTGGCCTACTTGCGTGCCCGAGAGGAGGGAGGAGAAATACATACTGCCTTCATCCTGGCCCGCTCAAGAATAGCCCCACGAAAGCAACAATCTATCCCACGTCTAGAGCTCTGCGCAGCCCTAGCAGGAGCGCAACTCGCCACGTTAATCCAACGTGAACTCACCATTCCGGTGCAAAGAACAATCTTGTGGTCAGACTCCACGACAGTACTCACATGGATCCGGTCTGATTCGTGCAGATACAAGGTCTTCGTGGGGGTCAGAGTCACAGAGATTCAAGATTTAACAGAAGTAGCAAGCTGGAGGTATGTGGACACAAAACACAACCCAGCTGACGTCATCACCCGGGGAATGTCCCTGGATGACCTCACCCGTCACAACCTATACAGTGACGGGCCAGAGTTCCTCAAGCTCCCGGAAGAAGAGTGGCCTACACCCACCCCACGGGAAGCGAGTAAAGAGGAGGCCGAAAACAAGAAATCTATGTTCTGTGGATTGAACACACTCGTCTCCACAGACCCCGACATAGACGATTGCCTCACCCTAGAGAGTACGCAGCTAAAGACATTCCTGTGGCACCACCCAGAGGTTCAGCCCACTACTGACATTTCAGCAGCTGACTACGAAGAAGCAGAACTTCTTCTACTACAACGAGCCCAGAGAGACTCGTTCCCCGATGAGCTAGACTGTCTACAGGGAGCAAAGCCCGTCCCATCAGACAGCAGACTGCTCCACCTAGCACCCGAGAGCGACGCCCATAGTCTCATCAGAGTGGGTGGTCGTCTGCGGAGAGCCCCAGACTTACCGGATGACGTCAAGTACCCGATAGTCTTGAACAGTCGACACAAGGTCACAGAGCTGATCATAAAGAAATACAACGAGGATGTGCATCACGCCGGGGCAGAGAGAGTCTTCGCGGAGATCAGACGTCGTTATTGGATACTGCAAGGGAGAGAAGCAGTGCGGCGCTTCCAGCGAACCTGTCTAGACTGTCGTAAGTGGCGAGCGCTGCCCAGTATACCCCGGATGGCTGACCTACCTCCCTGTCGCCTCCGACTCGGCGACAAGCCTTTTCACTCCACCGGTATGGACTGTTTCGGCCCGCTGTATATAAAGAAAGGAAGAGGAACCGAGAAGCGGTGGGGTATTGTATTCAAATGCATGACCACCCGAGCGATACATATAGAACTCCTTCCAACCATGAGCACAGACTCATTCCTTATGGCCTTCCGAAGATTCACATCGCGGAAAGGCAAACCGTCCATATTGTTGTCTGATCACGGGACAAACTTCAAAGGCGGAGAAAGAGAGCTGAGAGAGAGCTTCCAAGCTATGGGCCCAGAACTTAAGACCCACCTCGCTCCATCCCAGATTGACTTCCAGTTTAATCCCCCGAACGCACCTCACTTCGGTGGAACTTGGGAACGAGAAGTACGTTCAATAAAGACAGCCCTGTACGCCGTGCTTGGGGCCCAGACCGTGGCGGAAGAAGTCCTAATGACAGTCCTCACGGAGATCGAGGGAGTATTGAACTCAAAGCCCCTCGGTTACGTCTCAAGTGATGTAGCAGATGTCGACCCAGTCACCCCCAACACACTCTTGATGGTGCGGCTGGACCCCGCGCTACCCCAGACAATGTACAGGCCTGAAGAAGCGAACGGCCGAAGAATGTGGAGGTACAGTCAAGTATTGGCTGACACGTTTTGGAACAGCTTCCTACTCCACTACCTACCGTCTCTACAGACCCGCCAGAAATGGGTAAAAGAGAGAGACAATTTGACAGAAGGAACAGTCGTCATGATTATCGACCAGTCACTACCCCGAGCTATGTGGCCGGCTGGCCGCGTAAGCAAAGTGATCACCGGTGCCGACGGAAAGGTCCGAGCAGCTGAAGTGCTCGTCCAAGGGCGGACCTACACCCGACCCGTGGCGAGGCTAATAGAACTGCCAAGGCTCCCCGATACTATCGATGACGACCATGACCCCATGACTTTGTGAACTGACCGACCCTCACAACAGACATTGAGTAGAGGACAGTGCGGTTAATCTGTCTCTGTTTAGCTAATTAGGTGGGACTAATTAGGGGGCGGCTGTTACGAAGGATCAGATTAAACCGAATATATATATTTATTTATTGATATATATTGCATAGTATTTGTATATCGTTTGATATCCCTTGTATATTCCTTGTACATATACACGGAATATCCCTTTTAGCCCAGACCATAATAGTTCATTCTCCTATTGGACAGCGGCCCACCGGCGCCAGGGACCGGCCCCCGGAGCCAAGTTCAAAGTCACCGACACGACATGTCTGTACTTGCCCGGCCCTGCCCAGGGATACGGCGACAGAAATGAGAGTGGCACTATTTGTGCACCGTGCGTATAAATACGGCGCAGGTGAATGTAGAAGACCCTTAGCCCCTTACCTCCGTACCCTTCGTGCACTTAGCATGTTACCGATAAGTTGAAGCCTCACCCACGATACAACGTGCAGTGAAGTATGGCCTGTTTGGCCTCAGAGTAGAGCATCGAGACCGCGTGCGAATTAATAACTGAATTGTCAGAGTTTGGCACTATACCGTTGAGTGCGACATATTTCTATTGAGTCTTTAATAGTCTATTTGTGTATAGTGTATCGTGCGGTTAGAATTCTATAGTGACCAGCGTCTCCAACGCTTTCTCGTATTAGCTAGAGTTCTTATCCAGGCTGGGCCGACCGCATGGCGCCTTCACCCGAGGAGACCTAGGCGAGAACCGTATGGACATGTACACTGGATTAATCTACCCGACGACTACATAGCCTTTGCGGCTGGAATATATTTGCTTTGGTCCTATGATTTATGGAGCGGAGAACCAGCCAACGCTGCACGTGTTGGATTTCCCCCGAGAGGAGTCAAGTCGAGTCGCCGCTCAGAGAGCCTGAGGCCGCCTAGCTTTCTTCACTGTAGAGCTACAGTCTACCAGAGAACCAAGCTGTATTCGTCTGTGGATCAAGAGACTACTGCACCGGCTTCTGTACCTGAAGTCTCCCTAGTCATCGTTGACCAGACGTCCTACTACCGACAGATCTTCTACCCCCTTGCTGGCTTACAACCAGTGGGAACCCCTTTCCAGTATCTCCCGCTATTACTAGTGCACCATAGATATAATTCCCTAAGATTCAGGTTGTATAATTACCTCCTGCGTAACCAGAGAATGGACATTCGTTATTGATTTGCCTACGCATACTCCTTTGCCTTACAAGTGCATTCAAAGAATAATGTAAAGTATCCTATGTACCTTTTGCTCCATTAAATACTTGATTAATACCTTTGACTGGAACCGATTTCATTGTGGGAAGTGTTCATCATATTCATATATCGTGTACTGTATGGCCAGTAATTAAAGTATATAAAGCGGTAGTGGTTTAATGATACCATACTTATCAATACAGTCAGGGAATTGTACCCCTCAGTTACAATAGTCGTAGTACCCTTGAATGAGTGCTCCTGCCAGAGTCTTCAGGGTATTCTTGTTTACCAGAGAGGAGATCCGGTACAAGAATCGAGTTCGTTGGTTGACTTTTTTTATTACATTGGATGCCATTTGGTCACAGGAAAGATTAGCCTCTAGGATGGAACCCAGGTAGGTAATTTCATCTTTCCTTGTGACAATATTGTCACCCACTGTAACTGAGAAGCCGTCGGTCTTGCTGAGTTTGTTATTTGAACCGAAGAGAATGGACTCTGTTTTGCCCATGTGTAATGATAGTTTGTTATCAGCGAGCCATATGCAGATTTTGCCTAGTTCCGAGCTGAGGGTTTTTTCAACCTGTAACTTGTTCTTGTCAGAGACCAGCAGGGCTGAGTCGTCCGCAAACAGGAACAAGTTGCAGTCACAAGCTGACGACATGTCATTTGCATAAATTAGGAACAGTAGCGGTCCTAGTATGCTTCCTTGTGGAACACCACAGCTCACTGTGAGGGGGGGGGGGGATAGGGTACCGTTTACCTCCACCATCTGTTCCCTCCCCTCAAGGTAGGATTGCATCCAGCTCACTGATAGACTATCAAAACCAATTGCTTTTAGCTTGTCAATCAGAATGGAGTGATTGACAGTGTCGAAGGCCTTTTGTAGGTCCAGCATGATGTTCTGAAGCCAGATTGGAATTCATAGATTAGATTTTTTTCCGCTAGGTACTTTTCGACCTGTTCGTAGACTATTTTTTCCATGACTTTCGAGATGGAGGTAAGAATATAAACAGGGCAGTAGTGGCCTGGGTCTAATTTGCTGCCCTTTTTGTGCAGAGGGGTCACCCTCGCAATTTTGAAGTCCTTGTCCCTGTTTTATGAAGAGGTTTATTATGTCTGTGATGACTGGGGTGATGGCGGCTGCTGAGTGTCTGAGGAATTTGGAGGGGATGTTGTCATGGCCAGTGGCCTTGTTAGGTTGGAGGGCGCTCAGTTTTTTGAGTACCTCATCTGTTGTTACCATTTCCAGCTTGAAGTCGTCCTTGCGGACCCCTAGGTAAGCTACTATGTGTTCTAAGATAAGATAAGATAAGATAAGATATTCCTTTATTGATCCCCTTGGGGAAATTTAGGCATCATAGCAGCATGGGGGAAGGGGGGGGGGGTGGTACAGGTAGTAAAAACAACACAGGCAGTGTAAACAATTAGGTCAATATAATTTACTATCTAACTAGCTGAAAATAAATTCACATTATTCACAGTGTCACATAAGGTGCAGTATGCATACGGTAGTGTTATAATTTACTATCTACTGAGTATACATTATTCACATTATCACAGTATCCACTGAAATATACATTATTCACAGTATCACAGTATCACAGTATCCACATAAGGTGCAGTGTCGTATATTTCTAATCAATATCTAAGGTGATTTACAATACAATGAGGTTGCTTATCTGGAAAGGAAGAAGGTCGTAATGATAGAAATGGTCTTTCTCTACTGGGTGGAGAAATAAACTGTGCAGGCCAGACAAAAAGGAACTATAGTTCAAAACTCATTATTTATTTTGCCTCTGGGCCAGTAGCGGCTGCTGGTTCTCTCTCCACTAGGGGCGCTATACCAAAACATTTTGCAAACATGTACAGTGCAACCGACTCATGGCAAGACGTGAGCGATTCACGCTTACGGCAATGAATCGGCTCGTATGAACGAGTCGCTCAGCTGTTACTACAACAACACACAACCAGTCAAATAAAGTATAGTCTAATTCAGTGGTTCCCAAAGTCGGGGTCGCGACCCAAAGGTGGGCCGCGAGCAGCCACGGGTGGGCCGCGAGATGATTTAAAAAAAAAAAAAAAAAAAAAAAAAAAAAAATTTATTTTTTATTTTTTTTATTTTAATTTTTTTTGTCATGCCACTGAACTTAGAAGCAGGCCAGGACAGTGTTTCTAGTTGTATTCTAAAATTCTATTCTATTGTATTCTAAAATGTGACTATATGGTTTTATATTAACTTAATAAATAAACAAAAACGAAAAATCTACTTATTTCAACGAACATTTCAAACTAAATAACAGATTATGCACATAAAACGCTGAAAACAACCGAAGCAACAATAGTATTTTAATGAGGCTATTATTATTATCATTATTATTTTGCAACAAGTTAGCCCTCTCATAAATAGCACATATAAATGAATAACTAACTTGAACTAACTTAATAGGATTGAAGTGATATTTGGCTTAAAAAATCGGTTGCATGGCCAAAAAAAAAAAAAAAAGCCAGACGATGTGCATTGGGCCGCGGCTCTCTGACGCCTTATTTTCTGGGCCCCGGCCTGAAAAGTTTGGGAACCCCTGGTCTAATTCACAACTTGAAACACAATATATAAATAGAAAAGTTAGAAACAAAACTCGCTCCGTCTCCAAACACACTCAGATCTCTCCCTCTCTCTCCTTCTCTCTCTCACACACAGCGCGATGTGGAATCGATTCGTTACACAATCAGACCTAGTATATGTAGTATTATATACCAAGAATAACTTCAGTATGAGTACAGGGCTGTACACATATTTTGCATATTGTTAAACGAGCCAAGGCTAGCTATTAAACTATCGATATGAATCGAAAATCTGGGACCCTGATGTAAACAAGACAAACGTCTTTCTCAGGTCTGCATCCCCTTAACAATTGTGTGTATTGAGCCGTACTGTATTGTACCCATTCTGCAATCTGTTAATAAAGTTTTCATTCATTCATTCATTCAAACATAGACGATATTGAACAAGCCATAATCCACGTATTTTCAATCCAAAAGAAAGAGAGAGAGAGAGAGAGAGAGAGAAGCCAGCGTTAGCTGAGTGGCTGAGAGAGAAGCGTTATCTGAGTGGCAGAGAGATAGAGAGAGAGAGAGAGAGAGAGAGAGAGAGAGAGAGAGAGAGAGAGAGAGAGAGAGAGAGAGAGAGAGAGAGAGAGAGAGAGAGAGAGAGAAATATCGCTAATCTACCTTATTGTTGGCAGAAGGGCTTGTTGATAAAGTATATATTATCCACTCCATGGCATTGTCCATCCAGCCTGTGTTGATGTCCATCCATTGTCCATGCATGTCCCTCCACACTGCATCCATAATATAGCTTGTTAATAGCCAACAAGTACTGTGAGTGCCTTTGTCCATGTCCGCCTCGAACAGCCTGCAAACTACCTGGTGTTCTATCGCCATGCTGGGGGACCCTGATGGAAACAAGACAAACGTCTTTCTCAGGTCTGCATCCCCTTAACAATTGTATGTATTGAGCCGTACTGTATTGTACCCATTCTGCAATCTGTTAAATAAAGTTTTCATTCATTCATTCATTCATTCATTCATTCATTCATTCATTCATTCATTCATTCATTCATTCATTCATTCATTCATTCATTCATTCATTCATTCATTCATTCATTCATGCTCTAAGACAAACTCTAACCTTAACCAACTTTGAAAGAGTGCCTAAGCCTAACCGTTGAAAGAACTTGCCATCACGCTCCAAGACAAACAGCTACATCTCACAACAACAACAACTATCTCTACCGCACCAACCTAGGAATAAGCTAGAATTGGAACATTAGAAAGTGGATTCGGCCAATCAGAGATCGTCTCCGCGAAATGCTGCTACGGAAAAAAATACTGGCATCGGCCAATCAGAGAGCGTCTCCGCGAAATGCGGCTACAGAAATTCGTGACGCTGCTGCCTAGACCGCTTCAAATCGCGCCCGGATTCCAACATAATAGTCATATTTCAACGCACAACGCGTTACGCACTGATTGGCTGCTACGGATACAGCGATCACACAGTGACGCGCACTCAGAGCGCTATCGCGTCTAGCCCGGGCCGAGAAATACAAAAAAAAAAAAAAAAAAAAAAAAAGTGAGTCACTTCCTGTTCAAGAAAACGAGTATTTATTATTTTATTTATTAACGTTATATTGTGCATTGGAAACACAAACATACTTAAAATGAGTAAATATTATTCATTTTAAACATGTTTATATTATTTATAGGGCTATAAAACAAAAAACTAAAAAAAAAATTTCTTGTTATTCTCTCATATAACCAGGGTCCAGGGCAGGGCCTGAGGGGGGGCGGCGCCCTAGCGCCCCCCAGTGGCGGCCGCCACTGCTCGGGGCTCAGAGTAAATTCAGAAGGTTGTTTTTACATACAAGGATTATTTCATAGTACATCAACACATGTTGTACAAAGGATTAATAAGGTTTGCACATCAAACCCAGTATGTACCTAAAACAGTAGTCATGTTAACATCAATGAAATAGATAATCTTATTGAGCATTTACACATGAGTAAACCTGGTTTCAGATATTAAAGATTACACTAAACTTTAAACAACAAATGGTGTTTCCCATGTATTTACTCACATGCAAATCAGCAGTCTGTGGGTGGGTGGATCGGTTGAGAGACACATAAACCCCCTGGTGGTTTCTGGCCTATCTCTCTAACACTGCGTTTCTTATTATATACCCAGATATCTACCAATCCTAGCACATTCTAATAATACGTTTGATCCAATTAGATTTGTCTTCTGGGAGGGCGGCCCGCCCCCCCCTGTCTTCTTCTATGGGGTCTCCTACAGCAAACATAGGGGGTCTGCTTTTGGCCCCCTCCTTTGCTGCTCAGGTCTTCTCAGTCCAGGGGGTATTCCACTTAAACATTTTACAAAGTATCTCTAGTGTATATGAATTACACTTTTCCAGTATTATCACAGTTTTACTCTTTTGCTTACATTTTGATACTAAACAGTTGATTAATAGATAACTTGATATGTATTTTACCAGACTAAGCTTTGGTGATTAAGCCCTATTTTCTATATGGTTTACACCAGGGGTGAAATGACTATTATCTTCATAATTAGTTTGACATTTCTAAATGGCATTCAAATACCTTTTATCTAATATGGTTTAATTAGTTTGATTTTGTTTATGAATTTCCATGAACCTTTAGGAAAAGCAAGTTAGGCCTGTGCCCAGACCTCTGTTTCCCTCTGCCTGTAATCTGTTAGGTGCTGAGTGTGACTATATTTACATTACATTTACTTTTAGTCATTTAGCTGATGCTTTTATCCAAAGCGACTTACAAGTTCTGTATGACAAGCCATCAGGAAGGGCACAACTCTATCAGCTGAGCAACAATGTTCATCAAAGTGTTGAGTGCTACAGTGTAGGTTAGTTTATTAGGACAAGTGCATGACAGTACGGTTAGTTAGGGTTAGATATTTAAAAAAAAAAAATTATTCAGATAATGGTTGAAGAAGTGCGTCTTTAGTCGACGGTGAAAGATTGGATGTGATTCGGCTGTCCTAACTGGGGTGGGTAGTTCATTCCACCATTGTGGGGCAAGGACTGAGAATAGGCGACTTCTCTTTGATGACCCTCCCGGAGCTTGGATAGGAGTAGGTCTGAGGCGGCCAGAAGATGCAGAGCGTAGGGGTATTGAGGGTGTGTAGTTAGAGACCATTGACCGGACGTAGGCGGGAGCGGTTCCCTTTGCAGCACGGTATGCTAGGTCGAGGGCCTTGAAGCGGATTCGTGCAGCAATGGGGAGCCAGTGCAGGTCCCTAAGAAGTGGGGTGACATGGGCCGACTTCGGTAGGTTTGAGAACAGGCGGGCCGCTGCGTTCTGAATGAGTTGAAGAGGCTTAGTGGCAGTGGCCGGGAGGCCAGCGAGCAGTGCGTTGCAGTAGTCGAGGCGGGAGATGACTGTTGATTGGACGAGGAGTTGGGTGGCTTCTTTTGTCAGGAAGGGGCGGATCCTTCTGACGTTGCTCAGGAGGAATCGGCAGGTTCTGGTCGTCGCTGCGATGTGAGCAGAGAAGTTCAACTGGTCGTCGAGGACAACACCAAGGTTCTTGGCGGTCGGGGACGCAGTCACAGCTGCATTCTCGACTGTGATTGAAAGGTCTGTTAGGGGGGAGGATTTGGTCCGCAGGTGGAGCAATTCTGTTTTGCTTAGGTTCAGTTTGAGGTGGTTGGTCGTCATCCAGGCGGAGATGTCGGACAGAGAGGCCGAGATCCGCTCAGAGACGTGGATATCTGAGGGAGGGAAGGAGAGGAAGAGTTGAGTATCGTCGGCATAACAATGGTAGGAGAAGCCATGAGACGTGATAATGTTACCCAGTGATTTAGTGTAGAGGGAGAAGAGAAGGGGTCCTAAAACCGAGCCCTGGGGGACACCCGTCCGCAGGGGGCGGGTGCCGACAGGGTCCCTCTCCATGACACTTGGTAGGAGCGGTCATTGAGGTATGATGACAGCCATGTCAGCGCAGAGCCAGCCACTCCCATTCCTGCGAGGGCCGCAAGGAGGATCTGGTGGTTGACTTTGTCGAAGGCTGCAGATAGATCTAGGAGAATCAGGACAGAGGAGAGGCCTTTCGCTTTTGCTAAGTGAAGTGCCTCTGTGACCGCAATGAGGGCTGTCTCTGTGGAGTGACCAGTCCTGAAGCCTGACTGATTAGGGTCTAGGAGGTCATTCTGTAAGAGATAAGCAGTAAGTTGGTTGGATACAGCACGTTCAAGTGTTTTAGAAAGGAAGGAGAGAAGAGAGACAGGACGGTAGTTGCCTATGACGGTAGGGTTCAGGGTTGGTTTTTTTATGAGTGGCGTGACTCTGGCTTGTTTTAGGGAGGTGGGGACCACCCCCGAGTTGAGTGAGGAGTTGATGGTTGCCGTTAGGAATGGGAGGATGTCTGGTGCTATGGTCTGGAGGAGTGGGGAGGGTAGCTGGTCCAGCTGGCAAGTAGTCGGACGGTTCGACGTTACCAGTGTCAGGGTCTCTGCTTCTGTAATGGGAGAGAAAGATGACAGAGTGAAGGATGAGGTTCTCGATTCAGCATTTGGAATGGGTGGGGGTTGGGAGAAGGAGCTGCAGATGTTCTCCACTTTTTCCTCAAAGAAGATCGGAAAGTCTTCGGCAGAGAAAGATGAGGGAGGGGGGGGTGGGGGGGGGAGTGAGGAGGGAGGACATGGTAGCATGCAGTTTGCGAAGATTCTTGGCAGAGGCCTCGATCTTATGGTGGAAGAAAGAAGCTCAACGAGGGGACAGAGCTTGTTGAAGGAGGTTGCAAGGGCTGAAAGGAGGGTGGAGGTTGCCATCTCTGTGGAGAGAGCAGAGAAGGTGTCACTCAAAGGTAGAGCGGATAGTATGTCAGAGGAGAGGGTGGAGGGGGATAGGGAGGGCAGGTTGCATCTGAGTGAGACTGTTTGAGTTGGGGTGAAGACCTTTCGGTTAAGCATGAGAGTTAGTGAGAAGGATATGAAGGAATGGTCAGATACATGTAGGGGAGTTACCGTGGTGTTAATGATGCTGGAGTTACGGGAAAATATGAGATCCAAGGAGTTGCCTGCTTTGTGGGTGGGAGGCATGGCAGTGGGAGTCAGGTCAAACGATTGTAGGAGGGAGACTACTATGACTGACTGAGATGAGTCAGGCAGGTTGAAGTCGCCCAATAGAAGGAGAGGGGTACCATCTTCCGGTAAGGAGCTTAGAAGCATGTCCAGCTCATCTATGAAGTGATCGAGTGGACCTGGAGGGCGGTAGAGTGTAACAATGGTGAGATTGAAAGGATTAGAGACAGATACTGCATGATATTCGAGAGAGGAGAGTGACAGTTCTGGGAGTGGTGTTATGTTTGTAGCCCATGAAGGAGATGTTATGAAGCCAGTGCCTCCACCCCGTCTGGAAGGTCGAGGTGTGTGAGTGAAGTTATAGTTTGTAGATAATGCTGCAGGTGTTGATGAGTTATTGGGGGTTATCCAGGTCTCAGTTAGAGCCAGGAGCTGCAGATTTAGATGGGTGTAGGCAGTAATGAAGTCAGCTTTCTTGACTGCTGATTGACAATTCCATAAGCCTCCCCGTACTGTGACAGGTGTATTAGTGGCTGTAGGAGGGTAGGAGAGATTAGCCGGGTTGCTAGCAAACTGCCGTGGGTGGGTTGAATCTGTTCTAGAGGAGCAGATTGTGGATATAGGTATGAGACACATTGTCTTGTCAAGAGTGGCAGGGAGGAAGTAGAGAAATAGCAGAGTGGGAGGGAAATATAGGATTATGGTGTACTTAGCACTGGGTGGATCGGTGGATCCCTCGGCGGATAACTCCAGGAAAACTCCTCCTCTTTGTCCCTCTTCGTTTCTCGACGCTTCGCTGACGCTAAGCCAGCAAGCTTTTAAATCTCTATCACTAATTAGTGCTGTCTTAACACCTGGCCCTTAATGGGGGCACTTGACTAAACAAAATGGCCGTTTTAAACACGCCCCTTTAATCAAGTCAGCTGGTTCCTCACTTTTAAGATTCACTAATAAACTTAAAATGGCTTACCCTAGTTTTCAGTATAAAGCAATGTTTCTCAGTGAGTGTGTCCTGTCCTTCCTTAACAGAGCTCAGTACAGAGTGATTTCAACACAGTCTGGACTTCTGCTTTTAAACAGGGCAGGCTCTTAATGGCTCACTTAGCAAATCAGTTGCTGCTAGTAAATAGGAAACAGTCCCTTAATGGGGGCACTTAACTAAACAAAATGGCAGTTTTAAACACGCCCATTTAATCAAGTCAGCTGGTTCCTCACTTTTAAGATTCACTAATAAACTTAAAATGGCTTACCCTAGTTTTTAGTATAAAGCAATGTTTCTCAGTGAGTGTGTCCTGTCCTTCCTTAACATACAGTTTTTTACATACAGTCTTAACATTCTATTAGAGCTGGTTATCTGGTCTCTGAAAATCTGCTAACTATTGAGTATCTCTTTTAGTAGGGTGAGTGACTGTTCCTTCTGTGGAGTGTGACTTCGAGTTCCTTTGTTCTAGTAGTTGACCACATTTACTTGAGTGGGGGGTTTGGAATGTCTGTCTCTGTAACACCAATTTCACCTTTTGCTGAGCACTGAAAATCCATTCTGCTGTTAAAAAGGTACACCTGGCTTTTGCATTATGGCTTTCTAATATTCACACATATTAGTTATGAAATACACAGTCAATGTTACCACATTCCTCCCTTTGGCAATTAATATTGTCATAACCAGTACATTGACTTGATTTCTATACATACTAACCATACAATATTTTTCATTAAAATCATAAATTTCTTTCCAATTTTTCTCAATTTTCATTATTCTTTGGTACATATCATCAATGAGCTTTTAATCCTCAGGGCTCATAGCCAGAGGCCTACATTTTCTTTTTAACCAACATTTTGAATATGCTAAACAATTAAAAATTATTTTAATCTAAAAATCACAAATTCTTGGGTATTCTTAAACTACAGGAAAGTTTGTTCCCACACTCTTTAGATGATCTGGTTGAGAGAAAACACACATTAGCATCACAATATTCACTTTTCATTAATTTTTTTCCCCCTGCTAATTCTTTCTTAAAAATAGTTCAATCACATCTTGCATAATTCATCAATTGGCTCTCTCATCTATCCTCCCCCCTTTATGACCACATAACGGTCATAACCTCACCACCTCGGTCTCCACAGCGTCAGTCGGGCGGGGAAAGCAGACACCCAATGAGAATTTTTTTTTTATTATCTATTCTAGCGTCTACCTCCCTATTCTGCAGGACATGCCAGGAGAAGACCGAAGAGGTGTGAGTCGAGAACTGTGGGATACCAGCCGACAGATTGCTGGAGTGGTGGTGAATTGGGACACCTGGCCGGATCATGTGGAAAAGGGGGGCGAGCCCAAAGATGGACCATCAGAGGAAAAGGCCGTGGTGGTAATGGCAAGGACAGAATCTGGGGCCGACAAACCCAGGGCCATCCGATTACAGGCGGGGGGCCCACAGGGCCCCACAACCAAGGGAACAAGGACAGACATGCTGGACCTGTGGGGGGTTGGGTCATTATCAAAGGTCGTGTCTGCAGAGGCCACAGGCTGAATAGAACGAAGCGGAAATGATATTAAAAAAAAATAGAAATAAAAAAGCGACAAAAAACAAAAATAAAACAGAAATTAAAAAAATTTGTATAGATGAGTTAGATGGTTAGATTATGTGTGCAAGTTACTAAAACGGCTTGGAAGACTAACGTGGGTAAGTGGAATATGGTGTAACTGGCAATTGCATGGCTAAATCATACTAACAACGACGGTGGTTTTAAAAAAAACAGGAAAAAATGGAACATTTTAATGTTAGACAGAGTAATGATATGGTACTACTTCAGCTAGTGATCAGTAGTAATTATCCATGCTTGATCAATATTTAGATTGATCACAGGGTGGACTGCACGATATAAAAAAAAATTAAATAAAATGGAATTAAGAAAGATGATATTGATTAGGGATGCTCGATATTGGCTTTTTTACCGATACCGATATTCCGATATTGTCCAACTCTTAATTTCGATACCGATACCGATACCGATATCAACCGATACCGATATATGCAGGGTTTCCCCCCAAAAAAACTGAATAATTGCAGGTAATTAATAATTTCACTGGATGCATTCAAAAGGCTTTCTAAATGTAAGCATTATCTGTGCAAAATATGATAATTAAAAAAGTAAAAATTAACATTACATATCTCTTGTTGTTGAATTAAACCAACATGCATACTTTTGACAATAAATAAAATAAGAATTGGTTCTTACTTGCTTGCCTGGGTAAATAAAGGTTAAATAAATGTAAAAAAAAAAAAAAAAAAAAATTTTTTTTTTTTTTTTTTTTACCGATACCGATATTTTCCGATATCACATTTTACTGCCGATATCGGCCGATAATATCGGTCGGCCGATAATATCGGACATCCCTAATATTGATAGATAGACAGTAACAATCATGAATATAGATATAGGGTTTTATTTCTTTTTATTTTATTTTCTAGTTTCTACAAGCGATTTATGCCTCCGGCTGGGAGTTTGATTTTGTTTTACAAAATGTGTTACATGAAGACACTCAAGATTTTGTTTATTATTTTGGCATTTTTTCTTTGTTTTTGTTTCTTTTCTCTATTTTTTCTTAGGACCTGACGGGCTGGGAGGGATCTCTCACCGGTCAGGGTAGGAGGTTGGTGGTGCCACAGCGGGACTGGTAGGAAATGTCTAGATGATGAGCTGGGAATGGGGAGGATGGACTAGAGCTGGTTCATGATTTTGTTCTCCGCTCATTAAGAGTCCAGATGTAGCATCTGGGAGGTTGTGTCACATTTTGTGGTAAGTGTTGGGAAAACATGGTTATCTATACATAGGTAAGCTCTGTAGATTTTGGTCGCAATTGGCCAGATAGTTTTCATGTAGGGTGCGGACATGTGCAATTGATAATTGGCTTATGGGGGACTCTGTGACGGCTTGTTAGGGGCTGGCAGAGTGTGTGGAAGATGTGTGTTTAAAGCGACTGTGGTTTGTTGCCATGTATGTAGGATCTGTTGGTGAATGGGTCTCATCAGAGCTGGCTGTCCAAACCAAGGAACTGTCTGGAAACAAGGTATGATTGTGTAATAATGATATTCCACTCTCAAGGGTGGAGTGGTATTGTGTTGAACTTAAGACATTTGGTCTAGTAAATATAGTACAGCACAAAAATAAATGAGAGAAAGGTGATTTTAATTGAATAATAACCTAAGGAGCCGTAGAATATATAGATAATTAATTTGGGAAAAATGTATTGTCAATACAAAGCGTAGCGGAATGTATCTGGAGCGGAAGAATTTGATCTTCCAATCAATTGTGTGGTGTAAATAACAAATCCAAAAAGCAATAACAGGACAGAGGGAAAGATTATTTCCTTCTGTGGAGACTGGAGCAGTACCAAGGCTGCCCACAACCAAGAAGAAACTGTGGTTAGCACAAATCCAAAGAAATGTCTGCGATCAAAACAATTTAGCAGTAAAAACCTCATGAGGTTTGAACAGGGATAACTGGCAGGATGAAAGCTAATGATAATTTAGATCTCAGTGGTCCTTGGAGGGAGAAATTGTATATAGTTTTTTTGCTCTCCCTCTTTTCTTAGAAGGTTAATCTTTTTGTGCAATGTATTAATCTTTTTCTTTCAGAGTCAGACACACAAAATAGACACATTTGGATATTACACAATAAGTATAGTAAATAAAACAAAAAAGCTGATATGGGAAGATGTCTTCTTTGTATAGAGGAACTGCCCTAGTTTGGATGTCGTTAAAACATAACTGATAAGTGTGTGTGAAAGTGAATAATGAGGGAGGGGGGATGAATGAAAGGAGAATTTGTACTGTACAGAAGGAAACTGTTTTTTTTAAGTTCTTTATATTTTTTTGATTTTTTAGATGACTTTGCTAAGGTTAAAATATTATTGTATCTGTGAGGTGTACGACCAGTTTGATTGAGAAATGACTAGGGGCATATGTGGGTATAGAAACCCACAACGGGGGAATGTGGTATAATTTCAGTCTCAAACTGCTATGAGTCTTGATTTAAGGTTCCCAAGGTCGACCGCTACGGGGAGAATCTGATAAACTGTAAGATTCCAGTGCACACACCCTAGAAAGATTCACGCTGTTCTTTATATATATCTGCTCTGCTTTTCCCCCAAAGAGATTATTAAGATCTTCTAGAAGTTACTTTGATGGATAAAATAGAGGCTCTGGAGTCAAGCGATGTCTCATCTCCCCCGGAAGGGAGCGGTGGGGAATCACAAAATGACACCGCCCTTAATTTGCACATAGGTCTGAAAAGAGTGATTTAATTACGGTCACGTCCTTTGCCCCCGCAACTGTAAATAGGCCTTGGGACAAAGTAAATACAGTCTTCTCCTCTCCCCCACGTTGGAACCAGTAAAACAATAAAAACTGGGCTGTAGCATTTGAATAGAGTGGTTTGTTGACCGAGCTAAGTAGAACAATAGGTTGTAGGAGATGATACCCAACTGTTGAGTAGAACCCCCCCTCAAGCTATCTGGGGGCCTTAGCCATCTGGTCTGACATGATTAGGAGACAGGATGCCAGTTGTGTGGGAAACTCGGTTTGCCTGACACAGAGGTACACCATTTGGTTTATAAGTGTGTAACCACCACCAAAACTAATAGTAATTCAGTAGGGAAACTAGTCTCAATAGTTATAAAATAGTGTATTGATTAAGATGAGACTAAACCAGACACTTATCCACAATTGCAAAGTCTAATTAAGCCAGTAATATAGTTTAAAATAGAAGATTAAGGTGGCAAAATATGTGTAATGTACTTAGAAAATTTATCTAACTTCAAAGATAAGGTTATAGAATATTTATAATGCAACAGTTGGTCTTAAAACCAAATAGACTAAAATAGATAATCATTTGAAGATCCTATAATCAAAATTAGGTATTTAGAAAGCCACAGAATTCAGGAAAAGACTTGAACTAACTGTCTCAGTCAATTAATAACTAATCGCTAATTCTTCAGTTAGTAAAATCAAATACTGTACCTTTAAACGTTAAACTTTAGAAAGGTAATTCTTTCCCTTAAAAATAGACGGGACTGCCCCTTTAAGAATCAAAATGGCCGACGACCCAAATCCAAGATGGCCGCTAGGAGCTTTAGCCAATCAGAACTAAGAGATCCGCCCCCTGACGAACTAGGTCGACGTTCGCTCAGGGGCGGGATTTAGCCTTTAAGAGGGTCTGCACGGACCAGACAGAAAAGGAAGCTCTTGAAGATCTGTTATGCACCGCCGAACGGAGGAAGGACCTGCTTGAAGACGCTAAGGACGAGAACAAAGATTCCTTTGTCTCCCTGGCAACAAGAAATCAACAACCTACGCTAACTTGAAGATTGTTACTCTTAAACTACTTTTTATTAGTCTGATATCAGGAAACTCGTGGCATAGTACCTGTTTCACTAATATCATTGCGCTTTCATTGATGAACCAGATCATTCTTGTTCATCAAATATACTCTGTGGATTTGAATAAAACCACCACTTGAGAAATAACCAAACTCTCATGGATTTCTTTTCTCCGCCGTGCTACAGTTTTTGGTAATACGACATAGAGCCAACAGAACACAACACAGTAGAGTAGATTATATGATCAGAAAGCTCTATTAGATATTACGATACAGTCCTTTTGGTAGGGCTACTTCTTTGGTATGAAAGGCCGAGCACATATTGGAGGCTCGCCACTTCCGTCTGGGCCATCTCTCTCGTAACTCAGTTCCTGCCTGTCCCTCAGCAGAAACTGTCTTTAGTTTAAATTAGGCTTGGAGGTCTCGACTCCCGGAGAGTCAGCATTGCCTTGGCTTGGGCTGATCGCTATACTAACTCGTTTGGCTGAGTTAGGGGGAGGGAAGCCGTGGGTGGGTCCTGGGCATTGTGGACAGCGACCCCTACAGTTCGATCGGGGCGCCTGCACAGCGAGGGTAGGATCTGGAGAAAGGTAGTGTGACCTTCCACACGTTACACTCTCCTGGTGAGAATCTGCGCTGCCAGGCTGGCTGCCGGCTGGATGCACATGTGTCGGAGGAAAGCATGTGACAGTCTCCGGCCTCCCAGACCAACAGACCACACCCCCCCCCGGGTGTGCAACAACCAGGAAGGGGGTTGGGAATTGGCATAACGACTAACAGTGGGATGGGAGAAAAAAATCGAAAAAAGGAGGGGAAAAAAAATAATAAAAAAATAATAAAAAATTTGGCTTTGAGGCTCTATTTTCAGCGTCCCATGCATGCTGTTTCTCCTCTAGTCATTTATTTTTCGAGACCACCAGAGAGGGGTTCGGTTCACTCTCGCAGTGAGGTCTGATGTGTCCATCTTCTCCACATCTGAAGCAATACCAGGCTCTTGGTCTATTGCCTGTGTTGCCCTTTGAGTTTGGAGTCTCTGACTTTTAGGACTTGGGGGTGAGGACGTCGCCGATGGTGGAGAGTTCTCTCTTGAGGACTTCCGCGAGGTCTTTGCCACTCTGTTTCGCTATCTCCTTTAGGTCTGAGAGGTAAGTCTGTGTAGCCGTGTTGCTGACTACAGGTACGTAAACGCTGGCTAAGTCTCTAATGAGGTAACTGGCGTTGGTCGTGTCTAGTCGGTAATAGGAAAGTGCCTGCGTGGCTTCGCCACGTTCGTATTCTATAATAACACATGGATCTGGCTCTAAGTCGGAAGGGTCTACAGGGATTTTTCTCCGAATGGAGCCGTGTCTCATCAGGAAATCATAGTTTCACGCTGCTAGTTTAAACTACGTCCATCACTACACGCTATTTAAGGCTTCTGGCCTCTAAGACTAGTCCAGTTACTGAGATATACTCCTCCTGGCTGGCTCGCCAAATTTATGTAGCACTTGTGTCACTAACAGTAACAGCTGTTCGCCACGGACCAGTTCTAGATTTGAATGAGAGGAGTAATATACCCAGTTAAAGGAATAGTAGACCAGAGACAAGGTTATAACAGTGACCGGTATTTTATTCTCAACAGCAGCGCTAGCTAGACAATTGCAATACATAGTGAGTAACGTGAAGTAGTGTGAAATATCCCTTTTTAGGTTCTTTCTCTAACCACTCCTTCTTTCAGGAGGGTTAGTTCGATATCATGTTCTAGGTTGATTGGATCAACACATTTGGTTCGGTTCAGACGTCTCTGAGGTTATCACTAGCTAAAAGCTAGGTTTAAGGTTGGACATTAGATGTATCCCTTTTTCGTGAGTAACTCGTTATCTTTTCTTCTGCAATTGCAGATCAGTAAACTCTATATCAGTTTATCATTTCAGTAAACTCTATATCAGTTTATCATTTCAGTTCGGTAGGTAAGTGTTTAAACATATTAATTTAAACCTTTAAGTGTGCAGGGAATGCAAGTACCTTATTAGGTGAAATTACCCTTTAAACTCTTCCTTTGCAGGTGTAATACCAACAAAGTACCAATGGAAATATTCAAGGTTATAGGAATGCAAATACCTTATTAGGTGAAATGACCCTTTAAACTATCTTTCTTTACAGGAGAACCATCAGCGATTCAACTATAATCAATATGTTATCAATGAGATTCAAGTATCTTACTGGGTGCATTGACCCTTTAACTCTTCCTCTTTACACGAGAACATGAGTAGTTCAGGTATCTTACTGGGTGCATTGACCCTTTAACTCTCCCTTTTTACAGGAGAAATATCAGTAGTTCAAGTATCTTACTGGGTGCATTGACCCTTTAACTCTCCCTTTTTACAGGAGAAATTGTGAGAATGGGTTTTAAGCAGAGCCCAATCGCTGAACACAGGAGGAGAGAATGTGGCGTTTCAGGTTGTTTAATAGTATTCCCAAGTAGGCAATAGTTACATCCAGAAATGTACAACAGATATTGGGAATGTTCTTGGGGTAAATAGAGCAGGTGCACTCCAGTGCTACTGCGGACGGAAGACACAGGTCCGTGTCGAGAGAGGGAGCAGGAACTCCTTGGTAAGCTCCAGGGGGGTCCAGACAGGGGCACGCTGGCACAGAGGTCCTGGGCACAAGAGAGGAAAGTTAGAACAGGGAATAATCACACGGGGATGTCTAGCAGGTCTTCGGACTGAGGCGTCGTACCTAGGTAATGATACTAACACCACGACGACTTCTGGTCAGCGTCGTCCAGTAGAAGTAGGGTCTTCATCAACAGGGGATGGGATACAGCTGTGAGGAGTGAGGTGCCTGACAGCGTGCGAATCAGGGGATGAGGTGCAGCTGAGTTGAGTGACAGGGGGTGAAGGGGTGCTGACCATATATGGGCGTGAGGCTTCCGTGGTGGATGGAAGGGAGGATGAAGAGGAGTGAGGAGGGCGTGTGGTGAATGTGAGGGGGGAATGAGGAGGAGTGAAGAACGCTCTTGCTGTGATTATGACAGAAATATCAGTACCCATATATACGATGTGCATCAATCAAATACAAAATATGATATCAAAATACAAAAGGTGAAACGGGGTCAAAAGCCCTTGGAAGTCCTTGTGTTCAAGTTCAATCAGTTCGTATCATAGAAAAGGATATGAAGGTCCTTGGAAGTTCTTGTGATTCAAGTTCAATTAGTTTGTTAATTCCTGATCCACTTCCTCACTGGGAATGAGGAAGGTAATTCACAATCCTACGAGATTGTTGAGGCAACAGGGGGTAACAGGCTCCTGGGTATAGCCCTGATCTAGATCTGAGGTTCTTAGGGTTGGCTCGCCATCTTGTGTCGGTCCGGCACACTGCCTCGTACCGCGTGGGCACACGTGATGAGTGGTGGTCGGTCGGGACTCCTGGGACCTCTTCCCGGGGGTGGGAATGGGGTGGTAGAAAACCTGGCCTGCATAACAGGCATTCAGAAAATAAAAGCTATTTACCATCTTTCATTGCTTTATCATCTTTTCATTGCTTTTAGAATGAATAATCAATCAGGCTACTTTTGGCTATGCTAAGCTAAAGTAGGCTACAATATCACAGCACGTGGGAACGTCCATTTGACTTATGCTAAATTAGGCTAAAGTGCACTAGCTGTAGGGTTGCCACCCGTCCCGTAAAATACGGAATCGTCCCGTAATTGGAAACTAAAAGACGCGTTCCGTATTGAACTGATACGGGATGCACTTCGTCCTGATCGGCGAGTTGCAACCGGAAGTGGATATCTTGTGATCCCGGTGCGTCTCCCTATTCCGTCCGGCCACTCGTATATCGTTGCGGGACTCAATACACACACCGTGGATATGGATCGTTGCCATAACTCAATAAACAACATGATTTGGGCGTGTATTCGTATTATACAAACCGGAAATAGATCGCCTCGATCCCCATCACATAACTGGGATCTGTTTGCTCCAGTATCATTGCCCAACGCTAAGAGGAGGATGCCGTGAGTTTCAGCGTGAGTGTTTATCATTATCAATACAAACTGCTCTGATCAATATATCACCCATACTACATAAATCATTTAACGTCGATCACGGAATTATAAACGACCCCCCCCCCCCTCAGTTCACCCGCGCATGATCAGTCATAACGTTTAGGACCATGTACAGTTGAAATTCTTTATATAGCGTGCATCGGTATCAAACAGCATTTGATAATCTAATATATGCATTTATGTCTATATCTCACATTCTAGGAAATACTGCAGAAAACGATAAAAACATATTTATACTCTAGACGGTATTTTCTTATGAATTAAATGAATGAATGAATGAATTAAATGAATGAATGAATTTTTATTCACACACACACGATACATTTTACATGCGAGTATCCTCATGTGATAACATGTCGCAAATTGTGTGCATGTGCCAGGTCTCCCAAGAAGCTATTTAAAGCTTTTGGAGGGAGCCTGAACACAGATACAAACAGAATATGAACAACAAAACAATAACAAAAAAACAAAAACAAAAAAACAAAAACAAAACAAAACAATACAACGTGGGTAGGTTTACACACCTACCTACTAAGGGCGCGTTCACACCTACCCTGTTTGGTCCACTTTAAGTGGACCATGGTCCCTTTAAGTGGACCATGGTCCCTTTAGATCGATAGTCCGTTTGGTTTGTACAGGTATGAACGCAAACCGAACTATAATGAGGACCAAACAACCGAACCATGGTCCTCTTGAAAAGTTGGGACTCGGTTCGTTTCAAAGTGGACCATGGTTCGTTTGCTGTTGGTGTGAACGCAAAACGAACTTTATATAGTATCTTATCTAGAGCAAATGACTGAAATGAGTGACAGGTGCCTAGTGGCGGCGGTCGCGCGACCCAACTTGACAGCGCCAAGTGACAGCTTGCGCGACCCAACTCAAATGAATGACAGGCGCGCGGACAGTCTCTCTCGTCCTCTCTCTCTCTCTCTCTCTCTCTCTCTCTCTCTCTCTCTCTCTCTCTCTCTCTCTCTCTCTCTCTCTCTCTGCCTCTCTCTCTCTCTTCCTCTCTCTGTCTCTCTAGACTGGCGCCGCGCGCGGACAGTCTCTCGTCCCCTCTCTCTCTCTCTGCCTCTCTCTCTCTTCCTCTCTGTCTCTCTAGACTGGCGCCGCGCGCGGGCAGTCTCTCTCGTCCTCTCTCTCTCTCTCTCTCTCTCTCTCTCTCTGCCTCTCTCTCTCTCTTCCTCTCTCTGTCTCTCTAGACTGGCGCCGCGCGCGGACAGTCTCTCTCGTCCTCTCTCTCTCTCTCTCTCTCTCTCTCTCTCTCTCTCTCTCTCTCTCTCTCGTAATGACAGTATCTCTCTGCTTTATCACGAGACGCTGTCGGCAACTGTTATGTTTGTGAGTGCTAGTCCAATAGATGAACGACTTGGCGACAGCATGTCCTTTGTTTACAAATTAGATCCGCACCAAACAGGGTAGTGTGAACGCAGACCAAAAGCAAACAATGTATCATTTTCACATTTGGTCCACCAGAAAGTCCGGACTATCCACGGAAAGTCCGGACTATCCCTGGACTTTCAGATGTGAACACACCCTAACTGACATATAACAGAGATACATAATACAGACAATTTTATTCCTAAGTTATAATTTTAATTAGAGATATGATTTTAGCAGTTCCTCTTTCAGTGATTTTTTAAAGGTTTTAAAGGTATTAGTCATTTTTAGATTTTCATCAAGCTTGTTCCAGATCTGTGGACCCCTGCATGCTATGCTTAGGCTAGCACAATTTAGCCTTCTCCTCTTGCCAGATATAAGATGCTTGTTTCTTGTGTTGTGGATGTGCAGTGGTTGGCAGACTGGGACAAGCTCAGACGGTCTGTGATTCATGTTGTTGACAACTTGATACATAATTGATGCGTTTTGATGAATGTTAAATTCAGCGAGCCTCAGGAGACCAACGCGATGGAAAAGAGGCTTTGAGGGCGCTCGATACCCGGACCATGACAGCACTCGTAGTACCCTCTTTTGTAGGCTTTCTAGTTTTTTTAGATGGCTGGGGTATGTGTTGCACCATATGACGTTACAGTAATTAATGAGGGGTTCAAACAGGGTTTTGTATAAAGTGAGAAGGGCAGGCAAGGGAATAAAATGACGTATTTTGCAGAATAAGCCAACATATTTGGACAGTTTTGTTTGTAGGTATTTTATGTGGCATTTGAAGTTGAGTGACTCATCGATGATGACCCCCAGGAATTTTGTGGACGCCACTCTTGACAGCTCCTTTCCATTTATTTGTATGCACATGTGATGTGTGTGCATCCAATTTGAGTGGAAGACAATAAAGTTTGTTTTGCTGAGATTTAGTGATAACTTGTTGCATTTGAACCAGGTGTCCACTTTTTGTAGTTCTGTATTGAGTAGATCTTGTAGCTCGAGTGGATTTTTATGTGACAGAAACAAATTAGTGTCATCAGCGAATATAACTTTGTGCAGAAGTACAGATGAGTTGACAAAGTCATTTATATAGAGAATAAATAGTAAAGGCCCTAGAATTGACCCCTGGGGGACCCCATATTTGATGTCCATTTTTATTGATTTGTGATTTTTTATATCGACGTATTGTTGCCTACCATGTAAATAGCTACTGAACCAGTTGAGAACCAGACCCCTTATGCCATAATGGTGTAGTTTCCCAAGTAGAATGGTGAAGTCAATGGTGTCAAAAGCCTTTGATAGATCCAGGAAAACGCCCACCCCACAATCACCCTGATCAATGGCATCATGTATTTTTTCTATTAGGTCTAATATTGCCATGTTTGTAGTTCTTTTTTTCCTGAAGCCGTATTGTGAATTGGTGAGTATATCTAGCTTGGTGGTGTATTCGCTTAATCTATTGTACACAACTCTCTCATAGACTTTGGATAGAGCTGGTAATACGGATATTGGACGGTAATTATTAATACTATTTTTGTCACCTGATTTATATATGGGTATTATTCTCCCAATTTTGATGTTTTTTGGCACCACACCATGTAGTAAGGACAAATTAATACAGTGAGCGAGTGGTCTGACTATAATATTGGCTATGGCTATTAGGATTTTGCTGCATATTCCATCAGCACCGGCTGTGCGAGTGTCCTTCATCTTCATGATAATGTTAAATAGTTCATCATGGTCAGTTGGTTTCATGAAAAAAGAGTTAATATAGTTACTTGATAAATACTGTTTAAAAGACACACCCCCGGGATGGCTAATTTTATTCGCCAGGTCTTCACCAATGGATGCAAAGTAGGTATTGAATTTATCAGAGAGATCCTGCTGTGACATGTTTGCAGGGTCAGGGAGCACTGATGCTTTTTTGTCCCTGTTTAGTACTTTATTTAGAACTGACCATGTCCTTTTTGAATCACCCTGTGATGCTATTACCTGATCAGTAAAAAAATCGAAAAAAGGAGGGGAAAAAAGATAATAAAAAAATAATAAAAAATTTGGCTTTGAGGCTCTATTTTCAGCGTCCCATGCATGCTGTTTCTCCTCTAGTCATTTATTTTTCGAGACCACCAGAGAGGGGTTCGGTTCACTCTCGCAGTGAGGTCTGATGTGTCCATCTTCTCCACATCTGAAGCAATACCAGGCTCTTGGTCTATTGCCTGTGTTGCCCTTTGAGTTTGGAGTCTCTGACTTTTAGGACTTGGGGGTGAGGACGTCGCCGATGGTGGAGAGTTCTCTCTTGAGGACTTCCGCGAGGTCTTTGCCACTCTGTTTCACTATCTCCTTTAGGTCTGAGAGGTAAGTCTGTGTAGCCGTGTTGCTGACTACAGGTACGTAAACGCTGGCTAAGTCTCTAATGAGGTAACTGGCGTTGGTCGTGTCTAGTCGGTAATAGGAAAGTGCCTGCGTGGCTTCGCCACGTTCGTATTCTATAATAACACATGGATCTGGCTCTAAGTCGGAAGGGTCTACAGGGATTTTTCTCCGAATGGAGCCGTGTCTCATCAGGAAATCATAGTTTCACGCTGCTAGTTTAAACTACGTCCATCACTACACGCTATTTAAGGCTTCTGGCCTCTAAGACTAGTCCAGTTACTGAGATATACTCCTCCTGGCTGGCTCGCCAAATTTATGTAGCACTTGTGTCACTAACAGTAACAGCTGTTCGCCACGGACCAGTTCTAGATTTGAATGAGAGGAGTAATATACCCAGTTAAAGGAATAGTAGACCAGAGACAAGGTTATAACAGTGACCGGTATTTTATTCTCAACAGCAGCGCTAGCTAGACAATTGCAATACATAGTGAGTAACGTGAAGTAGTGTGAAATATCCCTTTTTAGGTTCTTTCTCTAACCACTCCTTCTTTCAGGAGGGTTAGTTCGATATCATGTTCTAGGTTGATTGGATCAACACATTTGGTTCGGTTCAGACGTCTCTGAGGTTATCACTAGCTAAAAGCTAGGTTTAAGGTTGGACATTAGATGTATCCCTTTTTCGTGAGTAACTCGTTATCTTTTCTTCTGCAATTGCAGATCAGTAAACTCTATATCAGTTTATCATTTCAGTAAACTCTATATCAGTTTATCATTTCAGTTCGGTAGGTAAGTGTTTAAACATATTAATTTAAACCTTTAAGTGTGTAGGGAATGCAAGTACCTTATTAGGTGAAATTACCCTTTAAACTCTTCCTTTGCAGGTGTAATACCAACAAAGTACCAATGGAAATATTCAAGGTTATAGGAATGCAAATACCTTATTAGGTGAAATGACCCTTTAAACTATCTTTCTTTACAGGAGAACCATCAGCGATTCAACTATAATCAATATGTTATCAATGAGATTCAAGTATCTTACTGGGTGCATTGACCCTTTAACTCTTCCTCTTTACACGAGAACATGAGTAGTTCAGGTATCTTACTGGGTGCATTGACCCTTTAACTCTCCCTTTTTACAGGAGAAATATCAGTAGTTCAAGTATCTTACTGGGTGCATTGACCCTTTAACTCTCCCTTTTTACAGGAGAAATTGTGAGAATGGGTTTTAAGCAGAGCCCAATCGCTGAACACAGGAGGAGAGAATGTGGCGTTTCAGGTTGTTTAATAGTATTCCCAAGTAGGCAATAGTTACATCCAGAAATGTACAACAGATATTGGGAATGTTCTTGGGGTAAATGGAGCAGGTGCACTCCAGTGCTACTGCGGACGGAAGACACAGGTCCGTGTCGAGAGAGGGAGCAGGAACTCCTTGGTAAGCTCCAGGGGGGTCCAGACAGGGGCACGCTGGCACAGAGGTCCTGGGCACAAGAGAGGAAAGTTAGAACAGGGAATAATCACACGGGGATGTCTAGCAGGTCTTCGGACTGAGGCGTCGTACCTAGGTAATGATACTAACACCACGACGACTTCTGGTCAGCGTCGTCCAGTAGAAGTAGGGTCTTCATCAACAGGGGATGGGATACAGCTGTGAGGAGTGAGGTGCCTGACAGCGTGCGAATCAGGGGATGAGGTGCAGCTGAGTTGAGTGACAGGGGGTGAAGGGGTGCTGACCATATATGGGCGTGAGGCTTCCGTGGTGGATGGAAGGGAGGATGAAGAGGAGTGAGGAGGGCGTGTGGTGAATGTGAGGGGGGAATGAGGAGGAGTGAAGAACGCTCTTGCTGTGATTATGACAGAAATATCAGTACCCATATATACGATGTGCATCAATCAAATACAAAATATGATATCAAAATACAAAAGGTGAAACGGGGTCAAAAGCCCTTGGAAGTCCTTGTGTTCAAGTTCAATCAGTTCGTATCATAGAAAAGGATATGAAGGTCCTTGGAAGTTCTTGTGATTCAAGTTCAATTAGTTTGTTAATTCCTGATCCACTTCCTCACTGGGAATGAGGAAGGTAATTCACAATCCTACGAGATTGTTGAGGCAACAGGGGGTAACAGGCTCCTGGGTATAGCCCTGATCTAGATCTGAGGTTCTTAGGGTTGGCTCGCCATCTTGTGTCGGTCCGGCACACCGCCTCGTACCGCGTGGGCACACGTGATGAGTGGTGGTCGGTCGGGACTCCTGGGACCTCTTCCCGGGGGTGGGAATGGGGTGGTAGAAAACCTGGCCTGCATAACAGGCATTCAGAAAATAAAAGCTATTTACCATCTTTCATTGCTTTATCATCTTTTCATTGCTTTTAGAATGAATAATCAATCAGGCTACTTTTGGCTATGCTAAGCTAAAGTAGGCTACAATATCACAGCACGTGGGAACGTCCATTTGACTTATGCTAAATTAGGCTAAAGTGCACTAGCTGTAGGGTTGCCACCCGTCCCGTAAAATACGGAATCGTCCCGTAATTGGAAACTAAAAGACGCGTTCCGTATTGAACTGATACGGGATGCACTTCGTCCTGATCGGCGAGTTGCAACCGGAAGTGGATATCTTGTGATCCCGGTGCGTCTCCCTATTCCGTCCGGCCACTCGTATATCGTTGCGGGACTCAATACACACACCGTGGATATGGATCGTTGCCATAACTCAATAAACAACATGATTTGGGCGTGTATTCGTATTATACAAACCGGAAATAGATCGCCTCGATCCCCATCACATAACTGGGATCTGTTTGCTCCAGTATCATTGCCCAACGCTAAGAGGAGGATGCCGTGAGTTTCAGCGTGAGTGTTTATCATTATCAATACAAACTGCTCTGATCAATATATCACCCATACTACATAAATCATTTAACGTCGATCACGGAATTATAAACGACCCCCCCCCCCCCTCAGTTCACCCGCGCATGATCAGTCATAACGTTTAGGACCATGTACAGTTGAAATTCTTTATATAGCGTGCATCGGTATCAAACAGCATTTGATAATCTAATATATGCATTTATGTCTATATCTCACATTCTAGGAAATACTGCAGAAAACGATAAAAACATATTTATACTCTAGACGGTATTTTCTTATGAATTAAATGAATGAATGAATGAATTAAATGAATGAATGAATTTTTATTCACACACACACGATACATTTTACATGCGAGTATCCTCATGTGATAACATGTCGCAAATTGTGTGCATGTGCCAGGTCTCCCAAGAAGCTATTTAAAGCTTTTGGAGGGAGCCTGAACACAGATACAAACAGAATATGAACAACAAAACAATAACAAAAAAACAAAAACAAAAAAACAAAAACAAAACAAAACAATACAACGTGGGTAGGTTTACACACCTACCTACTAAGGGCGCGTTCACACCTACCCTGTTTGGTCCACTTTAAGTGGACCATGGTCCCTTTAGATCGATAGTCCGTTTGGTTTGTACAGGTATGAACGCAAACCGAACTATAATGAGGACCAAACAACCGAACCATGGTCCTCTTGAAAAGTTGGGACTCGGTTCGTTTCAAAGTGGACCATGGTTCGTTTGCTGTTGGTGTGAACGCAAAACGAACTTTATATAGTATCTAATCTAGAGCAAATGACTGAAATGAGTGACAGGTGCCTAGTGGCGGCGGTCGCGCGACCCAACTTGACAGCGCCAAGTGACAGCTTGCGCGACCCAACTCAAATGAATGATAGGCGCGCGGACAGTCTCTCTCGTCCTCTCTCTCTCTCTCTCTCTCTCTCTCTCTCTCTCTCTCTCTCTCTCTCTCTCTCTCTGCCTCTCTCTCTCTCTTCCTCTCTCTGTCTCTCTAGACTGGCGCCGCGCGCGGACAGTCTCTCGTCCTCTCTCTCTCTCTCTGCCTCTCTCTCTCTTCCTCTCTGTCTCTCTAGACTGGCGCCGCGCGCGGGCAGTCTCTCTCGTCCTCTCTCTCTCTCTCTCTCTCTCTCTCTGCCTCTCTCTCTCTCTTCCTCTCTCTGTCTCTCTAGACTGGCGCCGCGCGCGGACAGTCTCTCTCGTCCTCTCTCTCTCTCTCTCTCTCTCTCTCTCTCTCTCTCTCTCTCTCTCTCTCTCTCTCTCTCTCTCTCTCTCGTAATGACAGTATCTCTCTGCTTTATCACGAGACGCTGTCGGCAACTGTTATGTTTGTGAGTGCTAGTCCAATAGATGAACGACTTGGCGACAGCATGTCCTTTGTTTACAAATTAGATCCGCACCAAACAGGGTAGTGTGAACGCAGACCAAAAGCAAACAATGTATCATTTTCACATTTGGTCCACCAGAAAGTCCGGACTATCCCTGGACTTTCAGATGTGAACACACCCTAACTGACATATAACAGAGATACATAATACAGACAATTTTATTCCTAAGTTATAATTTTAATTAGAGATATGATTTTAGCAGTTCCTCTTTCAGTGATTTTTTAAAGGTTTTAAAGGTATTAGTCATTTTTAGATTTTCATCAAGCTTGTTCCAGATCTGTGGACCCCTGCATGCTATGCTTAGGCTAGCACAATTTAGCCTTCTCCTCTTGCCAGATATAAGATGCTTGTTTCTTGTGTTGTGGATGTGCAGTGGTTGGCAGACTGGGACAAGCTCAGACGGTCTGTGATTCATGTTGTTGACAACTTGATACATAATTGATGCGTTTTGATGAATGTTAAATTCAGCGAGCCTCAGGAGACCAACGCGATGGAAAAGAGGCTTTGAGGGCGCTCGATACCCGGACCATGACAGCACTCGTAGTACCCTCTTTTGTAGGCTTTCTAGTTTTTTTAGATGGCTGGGGTATGTGTTGCACCATATGGCGTTACAGTAATTAATGAGGGGTTCAAACAGGGTTTTGTATAAAGTGAGAAGGGCAGGCAAGGGAATAAAATGACGTATTTTGCAGAATAAGCCAACATATTTGGACAGTTTTGTTTGTAGGTATTTTATGTGGCATTTGAAGTTGAGTGACTCATCGATGATGACCCCCAGGAATTTTGTGGACGCCACTCTTGACAGCTCCTTTCCATTTATTTGTATGCACATGTGATGTGTGTGCATCCAATTTGAGTGGAAGACAATAAAGTTTGTTTTGCTGAGATTTAGTGATAACTTGTTGCATTTGAACCAGGTGTCCACTTTTTGTAGTTCTGTATTGAGTAGATCTTGTAGCTCGAGTGGATTTTTATGTGACAGAAACAAATTAGTGTCATCAGCGAATATAACTTTGTGCAGAAGTACAGATGAGTTGACAAAGTCATTTATATAGAGAATAAATAGTAAAGGCCCTAGAATTGACCCCTGGGGGACCCCATATTTGATGTCCATTTTTATTGATTTGTGATTTTTTATATCGACGTATTGTTGCCTACCATGTAAATAGCTACTGAACCAGTTGAGAACCAGACCCCTTATGCCATAATGGTGTAGTTTCCCAAGTAGAATGGTGAAGTCAATGGTGTCAAAAGCCTTTGATAGATCCAGGAAAACGCCCACCCCACAATCACCCTGATCAATGGCATCATGTATTTTTTCTATTAGGTCTAATATTGCCATGTTTGTAGTTCTTTTTTTCCTGAAGCCGTATTGTGAATTGGTGAGTATATCTAGCTTGGTGGTGTATTCGCTTAATCTATTGTACACAACTCTCTCATAGACTTTGGATAGAGCTGGTAATACGGATATTGGACGGTAATTATTAATACTATTTTTGTCACCTGATTTATATATGGGTATTATTCTCCCAATTTTGATGTTTTTTGGCACCACACCATGTAGTAAGGACAAATTAATACAGTGAGCGAGTGGTCTGACTATAATATTGGCTATGGCTATTAGGATTTTGCTGCATATTCCATCAGCACCGGCTGTGCGAGTGTCCTTCATCTTCATGATAATGTTAAATAGTTCATCATGGTCAGTTGGTTTCATGAAAAAAGAGTTAATATAGTTACTTGATAAATACTGTTTAAAAGACACACCCCCGGGATGGCTAATTTTATTCGCCAGGTCTTCACCAATGGATGCAAAGTAGGTATTGAATTTATCAGAGATCCTGCTGTGACATGTTTGCAGGGTCAGGGAGCACTGATGCTTTTTTGTCCCTGTTTAGTACTTTATTTAGAACTGACCATGTCCTTTTTGAATCACCCTGTGATGCTATTACCTGATCAGTATAATGATCACATTTGCTTTTCCTTATTAGATGAGTGAGTTTATTTCTATATAGATTGTATTTGTTTCTATTATTTATACTAGGCTTCTTAAGATAATGTTTGTAGAGTTTATTTTTGTGTTTAATGGATGTTAAGATGCCCTTTGTAAGCCAGGGGTTCTGGTCATTTTTAGTGCTCATGACAGTCTTCTCAGGAATGGTGTTATGGATGGAGTCTGTTATTTCCAATATCAGACTATCATATGCAGTATCAGGATCAGAGGCATCATATACATTTTTCCACCCTTTGGTCTCCAGGCTTCCATATAGTTGCTGCAGGGTTCTGTCATTTATTACGTTAATTGTTGTCTTACAAGGAGGGGGTGCAAGTTATGGCAAGATTTAGAGACAACATGACAGGGAAGTGATCAGTTATGTCAGTTAGGATCACTCCCGACTCCAGCTTGGTGTTTTGGATGTTGGTGATGATGTTATCAATGGTAGACTTGGATGAGTCTGTTATTCTAGTGAATATGTTTATAGTTGTGAAGAAGGAGGAAGAGTGCAGTGTATTAATGAAATCATTTTGAAAAATGAAATGAAAAAGTAAAACGTTCCTACATCCTGAACGATAGATAATCGATGTTGAATGGGCCATAGTAATGTCAATTTAGCAATACAATTTAAAAAGTTATAGCCCTGCAGAGAAGGTGAACATCTCCATAGACTTACAGTGCTGGCAGAGATCAAACATAGATGGATATAAGCGTGGCAGTTAATGTGTTAATGTTGAGTTTTTAAAGTCTAATAAATAAACATGTATTTATATTAATCAATATAATTAAATAGTTGTTTATGTTGTTATGCTCATCTGGAAAACGGAATTATTCATAATGGATTAACAGTTAATAAATACATAAATAATAGAATTCATAAATACATAAATGCAAAAATACTTAAATAAATACTTAAACATAAATAAATAAATAGTGTTCAGACAACAATATAAAAGTCATACTGTTCAATTTCATTTCATTTAAATTTTATCAACCCACTCCTCCCCTCTAGGTTACTGCAGCTGAGGTGACACAGGTATACCACACGGTTAAACACAACCTCAGCTACAACAGTGCTGACTGTTTGTTTTCTATGCATTTCAGGAGTTTGGGGGGCTGGCTCCCCTAAATAATTAAATAACATAACCCTAAAACCGAAATAAAGTAAAAAAATTAAAATAGTTACAAAATCCGCCCATTTTCGCCCCAAAAAACGTAAAAAAATATCTCGCGCGGGCTTCATGCACGCTCGAGGAAAGGTGTCCCTTATTTCTATTAGTGAAAGGTGGCAACCCTAACTAGCTGCAGCACATGGAAACATTCCTCACATTCCATATTAAACTCTCAAAAGCAGTCGAAATGTATATAGACCATGTTCTTATCATACAGCATATCAATACAATTATAAGTACTTCTGAAATGGTTTCTTTCTAGTTTTCATTTAACCAGATTGAGCTTGGAGCTTCGCTAGCATGACTCAGGATGAAGCTACATTATTGGCTAGCATACAGTTCGCCGACGTAGTTTGTGTCGTGCGGATAACGTTGGTAGCCGATTACAATTGAGCTAGCGATTTTATACATTTGACAATGAAACAGCACAATATTGATGAAACTCACCAAAACCGCCTCTGGAAGTGGTATGTTCTTTAACAGCAACAACCTCTTCGGTTTTGTAACTGGGGGAATCTTTTATGACTGTTTGATAACTATTTCGTGGTGCTAGTTCATTTCGGTTCTATCAGCATTCAGTATCTGGTCACTCTCCGTCAATCTCTAATCTCATCTGCGTGAGGCGAGGCGCGAACTGCACACCTAACTCACGTTCTGAGGTAACTTAAAGGGGCAGAGGCAATTCAAAAGATTTGGTCAAAAGCGTTGTTAACCTCACATGAATATACATATAAGCCAATAACACTAACTATTTATGTTCTTATTCAATGGCATTAACTATTTATGTTCCTATAACTAAATAGTTATGAATCTGAAACCTGGGTTACATCTAACTCCAGGGAAGATGTTAAATAAGCTAATTTCCCAAAATGTTGGAGTTTTCCTTTAAGGTCCTTAGATGGATCCCCACGCTGCCTCCTCCTCCTCCTCCTCCCCCCCTCCTCCTCCTCCTCCTCCTCCTCCTCCTCCTCCTCCTCCTCCGCCATGCATTATGCAGCAGCTTAGGCCACTGCGCTGGATCTCCATGTCCTCGGCTACAGTCCACCTGTTGCTGCTCTGGTCGTAGCGCTCCACGTTGGAGATGGTGGTGAAGCCATTGTGGCCTCCTGCCACGAAGAGCAGGCCGCCCAACACCCCGATGCCAAATTCGCTGCGGCGGGTGAGCATGGTGGGCAGGGCACGCCAGGAGTCAGTCAAGGGGCTGTAGGCCTCCGCGCTACGCAGGTCGTTTTCACCGTCTAACCCTCCCACCTGAGGACAGGACACATAAGAGGAATGTTTTAGTATGTTAAAACCCTTAGGAGTCTAACCTAAAGAGCTCCTCCTCCTGAGAATTTCCCCCTTTTTTTTGTTACATAATATAAAATTACAGATTCATACCTTCAAAATAAGCCATCAATTGTCAAATTTGAGACGATAGTTTTCAATCAATGTCCTATCAAACATTCTGGTAAAATCCTAACACCTTTTCAGTATAGGACTTGAAGTAGATCCAAGTTCATTCAGCTATCTGATGAGAGAACTACACTCCCAGAATTCAATGTGATCATTGTCACTAGAACCATTTCACACCTGGAGCAAAGGCCCAGTCATTCCTTTGTTATTCCAGTGAATGGACCCAGCAGGAGGCCTAGCCTGTGTGTGTGTGTGTTTCTGTGTGTGTGTGTGTGTGTGTGTCTGTGTCTGTATTTACAGTACTGTACCATATCAAAAAAAAATAAGCAAACTAGACTAGATGTAAATGTAATGTGTAAATGTGTAAATGTAAATGTGTGTGTGTGTCTGTCTGTCTGTGTATGTGTGTGTGTGTGTATGTGTGTGTGTGTGTCTGTGAAACATGTCTTGTACTCATTTACCTCACTAAATACAGCAATGTGTAACTGTAGATTTCAAGAGAGAGAGAGAGAGAGAGAGAGAGCGACATTTATAATAATTATATTATTAATTAGTTTTTCTACACACACACACTAATAACATGATCATAACCAGAGAAAACAAGACCAAAGACAACTGGAATAGAATATCACACAATTTTATTAAAAACACATAGAGAATAATAATCAACAACAATGTACTGATTTCTTTTGATTTCTCTGTTTGAGAGAGAGAGCGAGAGTGTGTGTGTGTGTGTGTGTGCAGGGGAGTAGCTGGGGGGGGGGGGGGGGTTAGGATGATTCCAAGGGCCCAGCAAATGCCCCAAATTTTTTTATAGATTGGGGGCCCCACATTTTTTAATAGATTGGGGGGCCTACAAATTGTTTCTTTCATGGGGCCCAGAATCTCCAGCTACGCCCCTGTGAGCGCACCGTTCTACTCTAGAGAGCTGTCATGACCGTGATGCGCGCTTGAATGAACTGCGAGATAACTCATAACTCGTACACACACGCACTCTGTCTGCCATACAGTAGTTTATGTTGTTTTAGCGCAACGTGGGTATATACACGGGCGAGGATGAAAAGCATAAGACTACTTTTAATACATAAATTAACGTTCTGTCGGGTCCCGTGTATTCTCGAGAGAGAATGATAATAATAATAATAATGCAGGACCAGATTATATTATCAACGACAGACAGTGAGAAACACAACCCCCCCCTCTCGCGCTGAAGAATATGCATATTAGATCACTCAGTGATTAACACCTATGCGCTGTTGGTGTGTGTGGTGTGTGCGCGCGTCCATGGATGTGACGCGCGATGTAGTTTTTATCGCAAATGGAGATTATTACAAGCATACCATCTAGCAAGAATTAAACGTATTTACAAGTCGTATTAGGTTTAGCAAGTTGGGGGACGTTTACCTTACATGTCAAAGCACTAGAAATGGCAATTTTTCTATTTTTATCGATTTCTGAAAAGATGTCCTTTTTGAGTATTTAAGAGGGATTCGAATTTCTTTTGTTGTCCGCCGACGGGTTCAAAGCTCCAGCGTGACTCCTAAGGGTTAAGGCAGGCAGGCAGGCAGACACTGTATTAATCCACTTAGGGAAATGAGGGCAGCACAGCAGCATTGCAAGTCAGATGATACATATCTATAAAAATATCTAGTATAAAGCATTTGTCTCTGTGTGCACCTACCACATAGACTTGTCCTCCGTACGCAGCGACTCCCACTCCCCAACGCCTGCTGCTCATGGGGGTGATCAGAGTCCACTGGTTAGTGTCTGGGCTGTAGCACTCAGCTGTGAGCAGACACTCCACCCCGTTGGAGCCACCACAGATGTAAACCTGTAATAAGAAAGAATATTCTAATTTAGTTTATATATTCCATTTTATTTCATTCTACTTTAATTATCTGTTAATGTTGATGCACCAAAAGACCCAGACACATTTTTTGTATGTGCAATGCTTACTTGGCAATAAAGACATTTATGATTTCTGCTCTAACATTCCTTGGGTTCATCCACCACCCTGTGTCCCTCAGTTCCACCACCTTGTGTTCATCTACCACCTTGTGTCCCTCAGTTCCACCACCTTGTGTCCCTCAGTTCCACCCACCTTGTGTTCCTCAGTTCCACCCACCCTGTGTTCCACCCACCCTGTGTTCCTCAGTTCCACCCACCTTGCAGAGGAGGGCTGCTGCCCCTGCGCCGCTCCTGTGCTCCAGCATAGGTGAGATCAATGTCCACTGGTTGGTTTTAGGCTCGTAGTGCTCGGCGGTGTTCAGTTCTGTGTGTCCGTTGTACCCTCCCATGGCGTAGATACAGCCGCCCAACGCGACCACGCTGACGTGGTCGCGGGGTGAGTGCATGGGAGGCGCCGGCAGCCAGCTGCGAGTGACAGGGTTGAACCTGCGCACACTGCTGAGAGGCTTCATGCCGTGCCCACCGCCAACGCAGTAGACCATACCATGGAGATAAGCAGTGCCGTGGTTGGCCCGGGGACTCTCCGCCTCAATGCTCACGTCCATCCATCCACCTGCTCGGATATCATAAACCTCCATGGCATTGGTCAAGCTGCCGCTACTCCTGCCACCGATGGCCAATAGGACCTCCTGGGGCATGCATGGGTGGGTCGGGCGCTTTGGGAGCCTGTCGGAGCCACAGGGTTTCAGGACGCTGAGGATAAGGGGCCTGCAGTCGTGGCTGTCCCTCACCACAGGGTTGCAGTCGTAGCTGTCCCCCACCACAGGGTTGCAGTCATGGCTGTCCCTCACCACAGGGTTGCAGTCCTGGCTGTCCCTCACCACAGGGTTGCAGTCGTGGCTGTCTCTCACCACAGGGTTGCAGTCGTGGCTGTCTCTCACCACAGGCCTGCAGTTGTGGCTGTCCCTCATATTAGGCAGACCAGGCATTATGCAGCAGCTTAGGCCTTTGAGCTGGATCTTCATGTCCCTGGCTACAGTCCACCTGTCGCTGCTCTGGTCATAGCGCTCCACGTTGGAGATGGTGGTGAAGCCATTGTAGACTCCAGCCATGAAGAGCATGCCGCTCAACACCCCGATGCCAAATTCGCTGCGGGGGGTGAGCATGGTGGGCAGGGCACGCCAGGAGTCAGTCAAGGGGCTGTAGGCCTCCACGCTACGCAGGTAGTTTTCACCATCTAACCCTCCCACCTGAGGACAGGACACATGAGAGGAATGTTTTAGTATGTGGTTAAGGCAGGCAGGCAGGCAGACACTGTATTAATCCACTTAGGGAAATGAGGGTCCTGCAGTCGTGGCTGTCCCTCACCACAGGGTTGCAGTCCTGGCTGTCCCTCACCACAGGGTTGCAGTCGTGGCTGTCCCTCACCACAGGGTTGCAGTCGTGGAGAACCCTCACAGGGTTGTAGTTCAGGAAGTTGTTCTGGTATGCCTCATACCTGGCGCTGAGGATGACGGGCCTGCAGTCGTGGCTGTCTCTCACCACAGGGTTGTAGTTGTGGCTGTCCCTCACCACAGGGTTGCAGTCGTGGCTGTCCCTCACCACAGGGTTGTAGTCGTGGCTGTCCCTCACCACAGGGTTGTTCTGGACGTTGTTCCAGAAGTTGTTCCAATTCCACCTGGCCTCAAAAGCATCTGAAACACACACACAATTTGTCATTCCACATGATCTAATCCTTTCTGCAACCCGATCTATGTATGTATTTATTTATGTACGTATGTATTTATGTATGTATGTATTAGGGCTGACCTCGACTAGTCGAATAGTCGACTAATCGATCGAAAGGAGCCGTAGTCGACTGCCAATCTCTCAGTGTAGCCTCTAGAGCACATGTGGGTAAACAACACTTCCAGTTGTTGGGCTGGCTCCCTCTGGAAGCCAGGTCCATTCAACTTCAGCTCAACATAGTTCACAACATTTATAATAATAGGGCCCCCTCTTATCTTACAAATTATTTTCAGTGGAACAGGGACATGCATACCCATAACACCAGAGCCAGCATTGCCGACCACAGGGTTGCAGTCGTGGCTGTCCCTCACCACAGGGTTGCAGTCGTGGCTGTCCCTCACCACAGGGTTGCAGTCATGGCTGTCTCTCACCACAGGCCTGTAGTCGTGGCTGTCTCTCACCACAGGCCTGCAGTTGTGGCTGTCCCTCATATTAGGCAGGTCAGGTATTATGCAGCAGCTTAGGCCTTTGAGCTGGATCTTCATGTCCCTGGCTACAGTCCACCTGTCGCTGCTCTGGTCGTAGCGCTCCACGTTGGAGATGGCGGTGAAGCCATTGTAGCCTCCGGCCACGAAGAGCAGGCCGCCCAACACCCCAATGCCAAATTCGCTGCGGGGGGTGCGCATGGTGGGCAGGGCACGCCAGGAGTCAGTCAAGGGGCTGTAGGCCTCCGCGCTACGCAGGTAGTTTTCACCGTCTAACCCTCCCACCTGAGGACAGGACACATGAGAGGAATGTTTTAGTATGTGGTTAAGGCAGGCAGGCAGACACTGTATTAATCCACTTAGGGAAATGAGGGGCCTGCAGTTGTGGCTGTCCCTTACCACAGGGTTGCAGTCGTGGCTGTCCCTCACCACAGGGTTGCAGTCATGGAGAACCCTCACAGGGTTGTAGTTCAGGAAGTTGTTCTGGTATGCCTCATACCTGGCGCTGAGGATGACGGGCCTGCAGTCGTGGCTGTCCCTCACCACAGGGTTGCAGTCGTGGCTGTCCCTCACCACAGGGTTGTAGTCGTGGCTATCCCTCACCACAGGGTTGTAGTCGTGGCTGTCCCTCACCACAGGGTTGTAGTCGTGGCTGTCCCTCACCACAGGGTTGTAGTCGTGGCTGTCCCTCACCACAGGGTTGTAGTCGTGGCTGTCCCTCACCTCAGGGTTGTAGTCATGGCTGTCCCTCACCACAGGGTTGTAGTCGTGGCTGTCCCTCACCACAGGGTTGTAGTCGTGGCTGTCCCTCACCACAGGGTTGTAGTCATGGCTGTCCCTCACCACAGGGTTGTAGTCGTGGCTGTCCCTCACCACAGGGTTGCAGTCGTGGCTGTCCCTCACCACAGGGTTGCAGTCCTGGCTATCCCTCACCACAGGGTTGCAGTCCTGGCTGTCCCTCACCACAGGGTTGCAGTCATGGCTGTCCCTCACCACAGGGTTGCAGTCATGGCTGTCCCTCACCACAGGGTTGCAGTCGTGGCTATCCCTCACCACAGGGTTGTAGTCGTGGCTGTCCCTCACCACAGGGTTGTAGTCGTGGCTGTCCCTCACCACAGGGTTGTAGTCGTGGCTGTCCCTCACCACAGGGTTGTAGTCGTGGCTGTCCCTCACCTCAGGGTTGTAGTCATGGCTGTCCCTCACCACAGGGTTGTAGTCGTGGCTGTCCCTCACCACAGGGTTGTAGTCGTGGCTGTCCCTCACCACAGGGTTGTAGTCATGGCTGTCCCTCACCACAGGGTTGTAGTCGTGGCTGTCCCTCACCACAGGGTTGCAGTCGTGGCTGTCCCTCACCACAGGGTTGCAGTCCTGGCTATCCCTCACCACAGGGTTGCAGTCCTGGCTGTCCCTCACCACAGGGTTGCAGTCATGGCTGTCCCTCACCACAGGGTTGCAGTCATGGCTGTCCCTCACCACAGGGTTGCAGTCGTGGCTATCCCTCACCACAGGGTTGTAGTCGTGGCTGTCCCTCACCACAGGGTTGTAGTCGTGGCTGTCCCTCACCACAGGGTTGTAGTCGTGGCTGTCCCTCACCACAGGGTTGTAGTCGTGGCTGTCCCTCACCTCAGGGTTGTAGTCATGGCTGTCCCTCACCACAGGGTTGTAGTCGTGGCTGTCCCTCACCACAGGGTTGTAGTCGTGGCTGTCCCTCACCACAGGGTTGTAGTCATGGCTGTCCCTCACCACAGGGTTGTAGTCGTGGCTGTCCCTCACCACAGGGTTGCAGTCGTGGCTGTCCCTCACCACAGGGTTGCAGTCCTGGCTATCCCTCACCACAGGGTTGCAGTCCTGGCTGTCCCTCACCACAGGGTTGCAGTCATGGCTGTCCCTCACCACAGGGTTGCAGTCGTGGAGAACCCTCACAGGGTTGTAGTTCAGGAAGTTGTTCTGGTATGCCTCATACCTGGTGCTGAGGATGACGGGCCTGCAGTCGTGGCTGTCTCTCACCACAGGGTTGTAGTCATGGCTGTCTCTCACCACAGGGTTGTAGTCGTGGCTGTCCCTCACCACAGGGTTGTAGTCGTGGCTGTCCCTCACCACAGGGTTGTAGTCGTGGCTGTCCCTCACCACAGGGTTGTAGTCGTGGCTGTCCCTCACCACAGGGTTGTAGTCGTGGCTGTCCCTCACCACAGGGTTGTAGTCGTGGCTGTCCCTCACCACAGGGTTGTAGTCGTGGCTGTCCCTCACCACAGGGTTGTAGTCGTGGCTGTCCCTCACCACAGGGTTGTAGTCGTGGCTGTCCCTCACCACAGGGTTGTAGTCGTGGCTGTCCCTCACCACAGGGTTGTAGTCGTGGCTGTCCCTCACCACAGGGTTGTTCTGGACGTTGTTCCAGAAGTTGTTCCATTTCCACCTGGCCTCAAAAGCATCTGAAACACACACACAATTTGTCATTCCACATGATCTAATCCTTTCTGCAACCCCATCTATGTATGTATTTATTTATGTACGTATGTATTTATGTATGTATAAGGGCTGACCTCGACTAGTCGAATAGTCGACTAATCGATCGAAAGGAGCCGTAGTCGACTGCCAATCTCTCAGTGTAGCCTCTAGAGCACATGTGGGCAAACAACACTTCCAGTTGTTGGGCTGGCTCCCTCTGGAAGCCAGGTCCGTTCAACTTCAGCTCAACATAGTTCACAACATTTATAATAATAGGGCCCCCTCTTATCTTACTAATTATTTTCAGTGGAACAGGGACATGCATACCCATAACACCAGAGCCAGCATTGCCGACCACAGGATTGCAGTCGTGGCTGTCCCTCACCACAGGGTTGCAGTCGTGGCTGTCCCTCACCACAGGGTTGCAGTCGTGGCTGTCCCTCACCACAGGGTTGCAGTCGTGGCTGTCCCTCACCACAGGGTTGCAGTCGTGGCTGTCCCTCACCACAGGGTTGCAGTCCTGGCTGTCCCTCACCACAGGGTTGCAGTCGTGGCTGTCTCTCACCACAGGGTTGCAGTCGTGGCTGTCTCTCACCACAGGCCTGCAGTTGTGGCTGTCCCTCATATTAGGCAGGCCAGGCATTATGCAGCAGCTTAGGCCTTTGAGCTGGATCTTCATGTCCCTGGCTACAGTCCACCTGTCGCTGCTCTGGTCGTAGCACTCCACGTTGGAGATGGCGGTGAGGCCATTGTAGCCTCCGGCCACGAAGAGTAGGCCGCCCAATACCCCGATGCCAAATTCGCTGCGGGGGGTGAGCATGGTGGGCAGGGCACGCCAGGAGTCAGTCAAGGGGCTGTAGGCCTCCGCGCTACGCAGGTAGTTTTCACCGTCTAACCCTCCCACCTGAGGACAGGACACATGAGAGGAATGTTTTAGTATGTGGTTAAGGCAGGCAAGCAGGCAGACACTGTATTAATCCACTTAGGGAAATGAGGGCATCACAGCAGCATTGCAAGTCAGATGATACATATCTATAAGAATATCTAGTATAAAGCATTTGTCTCTGTGTGCACCTACCACATAGACTTGTCCTCCGTACGCAGCGACTCCCACTCCCCAACGCCTGCTGCTCATGGGGGTGATCAGAGTCCACTGGTTAGTGTCTGGGCTGTAGCACTCAGCTGTGAGCAGACACTCCAATCCGTTGGAGCCACCGCAGATGTAAATCTGTAATAAGAAAGAATATTCTAATTTAGTTTATATATTCCATTTTATTTCATTCTACTTTAATTATCTGTTAATGTTGATGCACCAAAGGACCCAGACACATTTTTTGTATGTGCAAGCTTACTTGGCAATAAAGACATTTATGATTTCTGATCTAACATTCCTTGGGTTCATCTACCACCCTGTGTCCCTCAGTTCCACCACCTTGTGTTCATCTACCACCTTGTGTCCCTCAGTTCCACCCACCCTGTGTCCCTCAGTTCCACCCACCCTGTGTTCCTCTACCACCCTGTGTCCCTCAGTTCCACCCACCCTGTGTTCCACCCACCCACCCTGTGTTCCTCAGTTCCACCCACCATGTGTTCCTCAGTTCCACCCACCTTGCCGTGGAGGGCTGCAGCCCCTGCGCCGCTCCTGTGCTCCAGCATGGGTGAGATCAGTGTCCACTGGTTGGTTTTAGGCTCGTAGCGCTCAGCGGTGTTCAGTTGCACGTGTCCGTCGTACCCTCCCATGGCGTAGATACAGCCACCCAACGCGACCACGCTGATGTGGTCGCGGGGTGAGTGCATGGGAGGCGCCGGCAGCCAGCTGTGAGTGACGGGGTTGAACCTGCGCACACTGCTGAGAGGCTCTACGCCGTGCCTGCCACCAACGCAGTAGACCATACCATGGAGATAAGCAGTGCCCTGGCTGGCCCGGGGACTCTCCGCCTCAACGCTCACGTCCATCCATCCACCTGCTCGGATATCGTAAACCTCCATGTCATTGGTCATGCTGCCGCCACTCCAGCCTCCGATGGCCAATAGGACCTCCTGGGGCATGCGTGGGCGGGTCAGGCGCTTTGGGAGCCTGTTGGAGCCACAGGGTTTCAGGACGCTGAGGATGAGGGGCCTGCAGTCGTGGCTGTCCCTCACCACAGGGTTGCAGTCGTGGCTGTCCCTCACCACAGGGTTGCAGTTATGGCTGTCCCTCACCACAGGGTTGCAGTCGTGGCTGTCTCTCACCACAGGGTTGCAGTTGTGGCTGTCCCTCATATTAGGCAGGCCAGGCATTATGCAGCAGCTTAGGCCTTTGAGCTGGATCTTCATGTCCCTGGCTACAGTCCACCTGTCGCTGCTCTGGTCGTAGTGCTCCACGTTGGAGATGGCGGTGAAGCCATTGTAGCCTCCGGCCACGAAGAGCAGGCCGCCCAACACCCCAATGCCAAATTCGCTGCGGGGGGTGCGCATGGTGGGCAGGGCACGCCAGGAGTCAGTCAAGGGGCTGTAGGCCTCCATGCTACGCAGGTAGTTTTCACCGTCTAACCCTCCCACCTGAGGACAGGACACATGAGAGGAATGTTTTAGTATGTGGTTAAGGCAGGCAGGCAGGCAGACACTGTATTAATCCACTTAGGGAAATGAGGGCATCACAGCAGCATTGCAAGTCAGATGATACATATCTATAAAAATATCTAGTATAAAGCATTTGTCTCTGTGTGCACCTACCACATAGACTTGTCCTCCGTACGCAGCGACTCCCACTCCCCAACGCCTGCTGCTCATGGGGGCGATCAGAGTCCACTGGTTAGTGTCTGGGCTGTAGCACTCAGCTGTGAGCAGACACTCCAATCCGTTGGAGCCACCACAGATGTAAACCTGTAATAAGAAAGAATATTCTAATTTAGTTTATATATTCCATTTTATTTCATTCTACTTTAATTATCTGTTAATGTTGATGCACCAAAGGACCCAGACACATTTTTTGTATGTGCAAGCTTACTTGGCAATAAAGACAGTTATGATTTCTGATCTAACATTCCTTGGGTTTATCTACCACCCTGTGTCCCTCAGTTCCACCACCTTGTGTTCATCTACCACCTTGTGTCCCTCAGTTCCACCCACCCTGTGTCCCTCAGTTCCACCCAGCCTGTGTTCCTCTACCACCCTGTGTCCCTCAGTTCCACCCACCCTGTGTTCCTCAGTTCCACCCACCTTGCAGTGGAGGGCTGCTGCCCCTGCGCCGCTCCTGTGCTCCAGCATGGGTGAGATCAGTGTCCACTGGTTGGTTTTAGGCTCGTAGCGCTCGGCGGTGTTCAGTTGCACGTGTCCGTCGTACCCTCCCATGGCGTAGATACAGCCGCCCAACGCGACCACACTGACGTAGTTGCGGGGTGAGTGCATGGGAGGCGCCGGCAGCCAGCTGCGAGTGACGGGGTTGAACCTGCGCACACTGCTGAGAGGCTCTACGCTGTGCCCGCCTCCAACGCAGTAGACCATACCATGGAGATAAGCAGTGCCCTGGTTAGCCTGGGGACTCTCCACCTCAACGCTCACGTCCATCCATCCACCTGCTCGGATATCGTAAACCTCCATGGCATTGGTCATGCTGCCGCCACTCCAGCCTCCGATGGCCAATAGGACCTCCTGGGGCATGCGTGGGCGGGTCAGGCGCTTTGGGAGCCTGTCTGAGCCACAGGGTTTCAGGATGCTGAGGATGAGGGGCCTGCAGTCGTGGCTGTCTCTCACCACAGGGTTGCAGTCATGGCTGTCCCTCACCACAGGGTTGTAGTCGTGGCTGTCCCTCACCACAGGGTTGTAGTCATGGCTGTCCCTCACCACAGGGTTGTAGTCGTGGCTGTCCCTCACCACAGGGTTGTAGTCGTGGCTGTCCCTCACCACAGGGTTGTAGTCGTGGCTGTCCCTCACCTCAGGGTTGTAGTCATGGCTGTCCCTCACCACAGGGTTGTAGTCGTGGCTGTCCCTCACCACAGGGTTGTAGTCGTGGCTGTCCCTCACCACAGGGTTGTAGTCATCGCTGTCCCTCACCACAGGGTTGTAGTCGTGGCTGTCCCTCACCACAGGGTTGTAGTCGTGGCTGTCCCTCACCACAGGGTTGCAGTCGTGGCTGTCCCTCACCACAGGGTTGCAGTCCTGGCTATCCCTCACCACAGGGTTGCAGTCCTGGCTGTCCCTCACCACAGGGTTGCAGTCATGGCTGTCCCTCACCACAGGGTTGCAGTCGTGGAGAACCCTCACAGGGTTGTAGTTCAGGAAGTTGTTCTGGTATGCCTCATACCTGGTGCTGAGGATGACGGGCCTGCAGTCGTGGCTGTCTCTCACCACAGGGTTGTAGTCATGGCTGTCTCTCACCACAGGGTTGTAGTCGTGGCTGTCCCTCACCACAGGGTTGTAGTCGTGGCTGTCCCTCACCACAGGGTTGTAGTCGTGGCTGTCCCTCACCACAGGGTTGTAGTCGTGGCTGTCCCTCACCACAGGGTTGTAGTCGTGGCTGTCCCTCACCACAGGGTTGTAGTCGTGGCTGTCCCTCACCACAGGGTTGTAGTCGTGGCTGTCCCTCACCACAGGGTTGTAGTCGTGGCTGTCCCTCACCACAGGGTTGTAGTCGTGGCTGTCCCTCACCACAGGGTTGTAGTCGTGGCTGTCCCTCACCACAGGGTTGTAGTCGTGGCTGTCCCTCACCACAGGGTTGTAGTCGTGGCTGTCCCTCACCACAGGGTTGTAGTCGTGGCTGTCCCTCACCACAGGGTTGTAGTCGTGGCTGTCCCTCACCACAGGGTTGTAGTCGTGGCTGTCCCTCACCACAGGGTTGTTCTGGACATTGTTCCAGAAGTTGTTCCATTTCCAACTGGCCTCAAAAGCATCTGAAACACACACACAATTTGTCATTCCACATGATCTAATCCTTTCTGCAAACCCATCTATGTATGTATTTATTTATGTACGTATGTATTTATGTATGTATGTATGTATGTATGTATGTATTAGGGCTGACCTCGACTAGTCGAATAGTCGACTAATCGATCGAAAGGAGCCGTAGTCGACTGCCAAGCTCTCAGTGTAGCCTCTAGAGCAGGGGTGGGCAATTATTTTTCCCAGGGGGCCGAATGAGCAACTGAAAATATGTTGGGGGGCCGGGCCAAAATTCCAAACTCAATTATGCATAATATACATTTTATTTCTATATAAAAAGCAGTAAATGGCATTGGTTTGACCCCTGGTAAGAGTGTATGTTATTATTTGGCAATTAAAAGGTGAGGTTAGCTTTCAAAAATATCATTTATTCAAATAGAATTTATTTCCAAAATGATAAACAAAATGTGAAACATTAATAACAAAGGGCATTTTGAGTTTCATATACTATTGAAACAAGGATTTTCTTAGCTTTCTAAAGACATCACATCATCTTATAGCAAAAATAAACAAGACATGTCACTGAACTGTGTAAAGAAAAGCGTCCCAGTTTTGTAGCCTTTTTTACTTTACATGCCTATATTAAACATTTAATGTTTTCAGAACTGTGCAAAAAAAAGAAAAAAAAATATCAAGTGTCCCATTTCACTTGTTATATTTCCACATTAGTGTTCTTCAGTTCTTTTTTTTTTCATTCAGTGTGAGAAATCCAGTCTCTGTTGAACTTTAACAAGTCCATCAAAGTCAGGTTGGTCAGGTCTGAGGGGGAGATGCGAAGCACAGCTGCCAGATGTTCATCAGTGAGAGAGGATCTGTACCTGGACTTGGTAAACATCATGACTGAGAATGTCTGTTCACATATCGCTGCTGTCGGGACAAAACCTCATAACTCCATTTTTAGAATTTTTTTTTTATTATATAAATCAACTCCGTAAATCATCCTCCATATGTGTGTGTGGGTTTTACAAAGTTTAAACAATGGAAAAGCATTAAACCGATCATCTGTCTAAACCTCCTAACTCTATTCACCCTCAAATCTGTGTTAGTTTTTTTCATCTGCTGAAAAGTTGGGTTTTTGGAGTTATGAGGATTTGTCCCGACAGCAGCGATATGTAGTTGGATCCAAAGAGAACCAACATATTCTGAGCATGTCTCCTAAGCGTATATTGTGCGTGTGAACATTGACATGAAAAGAAAAAAGTAAAAAAATATATATATAAAAAAAAAAAAATTATTATCATGTAATCTTTCGCGGGCCGGTCAGAATCATCCCGCGGGCCGTATCCGGCCCGCGGGCCGTACAATGCCCAGGTCTGCTCTAGAGCACATGTGGACAAACAACACTTCCAGTTGTTGGGCTGGCTCCCTCTGGAAGCCAGGTCCGTTCAACTTCAGCTCAACATAGTTCACAACATTTATAATAATAGGGCCCCCTCTTATCTTACAAATTATTTTCAGTGGAACAGGGACATACCCATAACACCAGAGCCAGCATTGCCGACCTGCGTATTCCAAGGTTCAAAACAAATATGGGAAAATGTTCTTTTAAATTCTGGGGAGCCATAAATTAGAATTTGCTACCTTCACAGCTAAAATGCATCAGTAGCCGACACAATTTTAAGAAAAAAGTCAAATCATGGCTCTTCGACAATGTCAAAAACTAGATTTTAAAATGCATGAAAATGTTGTCTGATACATTGTTGTCTGTGGCTACGTTTGTACTGCATTTAAAATGTTCATGTCTATGTAGTTTGTCAAATTGTTATTTATGGTCATGTTTTGTATTGCTTGTCTGTCTGAGACCAAGGACCACAATGGAAATAAGTCTTGACTTTTTTTGTGTAGCTTCCTTAACGTTTTTCTGGAATCTTGTATTCATTTTAAAATGTCTAATCAAATCAAATCAAATCAGTCGAATGCAAAAAAAGAAGGAATTAATTAAATATATTATTATGTATATATATATTTTTTTTATATCATTCCATTTGGGCTGTGGGGGGTGCTTAATGTCTTATTTGACTTAACCTGTTAAGGGGTGAATCTGGATTTAGTCATTTCCTTGCGGTTTTACGATAATGAGCATTTTCCGATAAATTCGTATTTCCGATAAATCGTATAAAACATTGGTAAAAATTTAAATATACACTTTGACTACTGTTTTTGATAGGGTTATGGTCTTTACTCTTGGCTACAATTTTTATTTTTTTTAAACATTAACTTCTTAATGTGGACGATTCGCGATGCCACTTTGCCGACCTCTAGTGGCTCGGTGTAGATTTCTTTTAATACAATATACAGATAGAATTAAAGCCCTATTTGTTGCCTGTCGATTGCCCTTTCAGATAACAAAATCCGTTCAGCGGTTCTCGAGTTACATGCCGATATGTGAGGCGTGCCCCAAAGTACGCAAAAGTACACATTACCACCCCCGACTCCCGGGGCTCTAGCTCCGTCAATCATTTGGCGATCTTGAAAATCTTTGCACAGGGTTGTAGCCAATGAGTGTGGCTTTCCAATGATACCCCATGATATGATAATTGGGGATCTACTATTGTCTCTATTGATCGATTTATGATAAAGAAAAGCACCTATAAGGGGACCTTAAGGCTTAAGACATACATTAAATCAGACATTAAGCACCCCCAACAGCCCAAATGGAATAATACAAAATATATAATAAAAATTAAGTAAATTACTTTTTATTTTCATTTTATTTTACTATCTGCAAATTTTGGCTAATCAAAGTCGACTATACAAATCCTTAGTCGGGGTCGGGGACAGGCCTTGTATGTATGTATGTATGTGTATGTGTGTGTGTGTGTGTGTGTGTGTGTGTGTGTGTGTGTGTGTGTGTGTGTGTGTGTGTGTGTGTGTGTGTGTGTGTGTGTGTGTGTGTGTGTGTGTGTATGTGTATGTATATATTATATTTATATGTGTCTATGTATATATTTTTTACTCTGGTGTTTGCATTTCTGTGAATATTGTTTTTATTATGTACTGTTTACATTTTGTACAATCGTCGTTTCTGTAAATGAGGGAAACCTCAGACGCTTACGATTTTAAATAAAGGTTGAAATGAATGAAAAAAAATTATGTGTGTATGTATGTGTGTATGTGTGTATGTATGTGTGTATGTGTGTATGTATGTATGTATGTGTATGTATGTATGTATGTATGTATGTATGTATGTATGTATGTATGTATGTATGTATGTATGTACAAAGACGCCTGCGCAATAGAGCACTCGAAGCAGCTGCTCTTCCACTATTGAACTTGGGGGAGCAAACGTGTCATTTTGCTCCCCCACTTTTTGATCATATGAAAAATATGATATATCCCCCCCCAATATATAAATCTAACCATAACTACGTAATTTCAATCAAATTAATAATACGCAATGACACTTAATAGCAAGTTTTTAAGTTTCCAAAGAACCCCCCCCCCCCCCCCCCCCTGCCCCATATGGTTTGATCCAGTGCCTCCCACCCCCAGCAGACCGTGGCTCGTTGCACGGCGCTGCAGCCTCAGGTAGGCTGAGTGTGTCATTGGTGGCAGGCAGGCAGGCTTTTCCACTAAGTTGTTCAAATAAAAGGATTATGTTAGACATATCTTTACTATTGAGTGGTAGAACTCAAGAAAGTTGCAGGTTGAAAAAACCCTCAGCTCGGAACTAGGCAAAATCTGCATATGGCTCGCTGATAACAAACTATCATTACACATGGGCAAAACAGAGTCCATTCTCTTCGGTTCAAATAACAAACTCAGCAAGACCGACGGCTTCTCAGTTACAGTGGGTGACAATATTGTCACAAGGAAAGACGAAATTACCTACCTGGGTTCCATCCTAGAGGCAAATCTATCCTGTGACAAAATGGCATCCAATGTAATAAAAAAAGTCAACCAACGAACTAGATTCTTGTACCGGATCTCCTCTCTGGTAAACAAGAATACCCTGAAGACTCTGGCAGGAGCACTCATTCAAGGGCACTACGACTATGCATGCACCTCATGGTACCAAAGCACCTCAAAGGCGCTTAAAACAAGATTACAAACATCACAAAACAAACTGGTCAGACTACTACTTGACCTTACCCCCAGAACCCACCTCACCCCTGCCCACTTTGACAACCTAGGATGGCTTAGAGTAGACGACAGAGTACAGCAACTTGCAATGGGCCTGGTCTACAAGATACACTATACGACTAAGGTACCCATGTACATGTCAAAATACTTCCCAAAGGTCAGTGAATACCACAACCACTACACCAGAGGAAGCTCAACAAATCATGTTAAACCCAGATTCGGCTCAAACAAGGGACTAAACACGTTTCGCAATTATGCCACATCAATGTGGAACGCCCTACCCAAAGCTGTAAAGGAATGTGAATCCCTACCCACATTCAAAACCGCTCTTAAAGAGCACCTACGGGAGGCTGCAATTCGAAACTGGCCACCGTAAATGCCCAAAACCCCCACCACCTCCTAATACAGTCTCCTCCCCACCGCATGTATATATTCCCTCCCCGCCGTATGTATATTTCTCTCCCACCCACCCACCCACCCCCTCCTAATATACAGTCCCCTCCCCATCATATGTATATACTCTGTCAGGATCTAGGGGTAACAGTACTGTATATTTGAATACCGTTTATGTCACAAATGTATCAGTACTAAATACCTATATGTCATGTATGTTGTGTATGTCATAAATGTCTATATGAATTGAAAATGGGGGACCCTGATGGAAACAAGACAAACGTCTTTCTCAGGTCTGCATCCCCTTAACAATTGTGTGTATTGAGCCGTACTGTATTGTACCCATTCTGCAATCTGTTAAATAAAGTTTTCATTCATTCATTCATTCATTCATTCATTCAACTTCTACGGTTCTACCACGCAATACAATAAAAGTGTTTCACGGTCCTGAAATGCGATCTGGTTATACCGTAAATCCTCGAATAAATAATAATAATAACGTTTCCCTCTGGTTGGCGTTAGCTTTAGTGCTAGCCGCTAGCTAACGTTGTCATTATTATTATCTAGATATGTGGTGTCAACTGGATGACGTTGACTTCGTTTGCAAACGTTAACATTCGCTATCTATATCGCAGACGAGCAGGGCCGGATTGCGTCTATATTAATCCCAGCCCAAGAGTGCTTCGCGTTTCTCTGATTGGCCACGACGCCCATGTGACCGCGGCGCGCGGCAGAGCGGTAGAGCGGAAATAGGCTGCTGCCTCCGCGTCAAGAAAGATAGACAGGCATTCTATTGCCATGCTCTGCGACAAACTCTAACCTTAACCAACTCCGAAAGAATGCCTAAACTTAACCCTAACCTTAACCAACTCCGAAAGAATGCCTAAACTTAACCCTAACCTTAACCAACATCCGAAAGAATGCCTAAACTTAACCCTAACCTTAACCAACTCCGAAATAATGCCTAAACTTAACCTTAACCTTAACCAACTCCGAAAGAATGCCTAAACTTAACCGGCGAAAGAATGCACGTTTATATAGAGTGATGATAAATTAATTAAACGTAAAAAAAAAAAAAAAAAAAAAATTTGATTCGCAGGCTCCACAGCAAGGCTCCACAGCAAGGCGGCGAACGAGTTGAGCTAACCGTCGATGTTAAAACAGGGGGGATTACGGCTGCATAATGCCGCGGCAGAGCTCCGCTGTGCTGCTCCGCTCTGCCACTGCCGCTCTGCCGCGGGGCGTGCTAGGCGTTGTCGCGGCCAATCAGGCAAAACGCAGAAGCACTCGGCAGCACTCTTGGGCTGGGATTAAAGAATAGGCGGCCGGCGTAACGACGGCCGCGGCCCGTGGGCTTCTAGTGACGAGGGGCCTCCAATTTTTACTTTTTTTTTTTTTTTTATTCTTTTTCTGGAGATCGATGTAATGACTGTGCACTGCATACTCAGGGAGGAGGCAGAGAAGGAGAGAAAGAGACACAAGAGTTACAGGTAATGGAAATATATCTTTTTTCTCTTTCTTATTAAAAACTTGGCCTATTTGAAAGGAGATTGATTTAATAAAAATAAATTAGCGAAAAATCAATATACAGTATATATACAGTATATATATATTAATATATTATTATTATAGTAATTGGCTATCATACTGCAATATAAACTGAGTTTTATAGTGAAAGAGCAGCTTTATTGGTCAAGATTGAAGGCTCTATATTGCAGGAAATTGCAATATATATATATATATATATATATATATATCAAAAAGAAAAAAAAATCTTGCACCCCCACTTTCAACTATAACTAGGCGGCCATGTGTGTGTGTGTGTGTGTGCGTGTGTGTGTGTGTGTGTGTGTGTGTGTGTGTGTGTGTGTGTGTGTGTGTGTGTGTGTGTGTGTGTGTGTGTGTGTGTGTGTGTGTGTGTGTGTGTGTGTGTGTGTGTGTGTGTGTGTGTGTGAGTGTGAGTGTGTGAGTGTGAGTGTGTGTGTGTGTGTGTGTGTGTGTGTGTGTGTGTGTGTATGTATGTATGTATGTATGTATCTACCATCCTCCTCCTTCTTCTTCTCCTCCTTCTCCTCCTTCTCCTCCTCCTCCTCCTCCTTCCCCACCTCCTCCTCCTCCACCTCCTTCTCCTCCTCCTCCTCCTCCTCCTCCTCCTCCTCCTCCACCTCCTCCTCCTCCTCCTCCTCCTCCTCCTCCTCCTCCTCCTCCTCCTCCTCCTCCTCCTCCTCCTCGTCCTCGTCCTCCTCTCTGACGGTAGCTGCACCTGGGCTTTGGAACTCAAGGGTCCTTTTTATCAAGATGAAAATGCTCAAGATGTATCTACCATCCTCCTCCTTCTTCTTCTTCTCCTCCTTCTTCTTCTCCTCCTTCTTCTTCTCCTCCTTCATCGTCTCCTTCTCCTCCTTCTCCTCCTTCTCCTCCTCCTTCTCCTCCTCCTTCTCCACCTCGTCCTCCTCCTCCTCCTCCTCCTCTCTGACGATAGCTGCACCTGGGCTTTGGAACTCAAGGGTCCTTTTCATCAAGATGAAAATGCTCAAGATGTATCGCTTCACCTGTAAAATGAATCCCAATCAGATTTGTAAATTAGTTGCTTTAGTTGAATTGTGTTCATTGGTTCATTTATGTTTACCATTGTTTACCAACTACCTATTCTTTATAAACAAGAAATGCACCCAAGCCACGGTTATGTTTTGAAACGGATACAATTATGAAATGGATTCACATGCTGAGGTTTTAATACAATCTGAACAGGAACAGGCTCAGGAGACTAAACATAATTTAATTAATTTAATAACTGAAAACCGGACTAATCCTAACAAATGCATCTAACATATTGTGCGAAACATACAGTTTAATAACTGAAAACCGGACTAATCCTAATGAATGCATCTAACATATTGTGTGAAACATACCGTTTTCCAACCCCTGGACAGACAATGCAGCCAACATGGCCATGGGGTTAAAAGGTCAACTGGTGCAGAGACGTCTTGAGTCCTGATGTCGTTCACCTCAGTGTTACTGACGCGTCTCTCCTTCTTTCTTTCCTTTTTCTTCTGTATGGAGTAAAGCTATACACACAATTTACATAATTGATGTGAGAAATTGTTAAAGGCAAGACACATAAAGACTTAATTTCAAGATGTGATCTATGTGGTAAAGTAGCCTACTCACACCCAGCAAGCTTTTTATTTGCATTCTAGGGCTAAGCCCAAACGTTCGAACCTTCGAACCTTCGTTAATTACGTTGGCATTAAAATTCTAAATCAACATTCTAATTTAAAAAAAAATTATTAAAAAAAGGTTTTTCTTTTTTATTATATACATTTCTTTATGTGTCTATTCATTCTGTTTAAACCAATGGGGTTTATCTTCACAGTTGCACATAAAGATTAGGCTACACTAATATTATCGTATTAAAAACTGATGAGTTATATTCAAAAGATGATTGAAAAGTTGAAAAGTTGAAAGTTGAAAGTTGATAAAAAAATTTAAAAAAAAAATACCATAACTGGCTTCCAATCCCCCTGTGACAGTTAAAACACATGGCCTCCCAATCCTCATCCTCCACTATTGTATTCATCTCTAGTTCCCATTTTTCTTTAATATGTAGAGTGTCATCAGACATGTCTAGCCTTAGATTTGGGTACATAAGGGATATTTGTTTTCTTGTCAATATCGGGCATTCACACAGTCGTATAAAATGGAATTCTATATTGGTTGGTTCTTTCTTAATAGTATCCCAATCTGTGTGTTTAGTGACATAATTTCTAATTGTAAATATCTGTATAAGTCACTTGATGGTAGAGAAAATCTGTTTTGTAGTTGTGAGATAGATTTAAATGTATTCCCATCAAATAGTCTGTCAATTGTAATTAATCCCTTATCAGCCCACATTTTGTATGTGTTATCCCACATGGATGGGAGAAACTCTATGTTTTCTACTATGGGCATAGCCCTTGACAAAGCTACGGTACCTTTTATGTGTTTTTGAACTGTGTTCCAGATTTTCAGTGTATGTTTGATCCATATATTAGTTATTCTAATTTTTCCCTGCGATTTTTTACTCATAAATGGGAGGGTGGATATTGATATTCCTGGTATGGAGTTTTGCTCAATAGAGACCCAGCCGGTTTCCATATCCTTTACCATCCAGGCCACCACTGCTCGAAGCTGAGCAGCCCAGTAATAGTCTCAGGTTGGGTAAGCCCAGGCCACCTCTCTCTTTTGTTGACATCAATATTTTTTGTCGTATTCTTGCCCTCTTTTTTTGCCAGATACATTTTGATATCAGTTTTTCCAACATCTTAAATGTGGATTGTGTTACTCGTATAGGGATGGATTGAAATAGGAAGAGTAGTCTTGGTAGGATATTCATCCTCACTGACTCTATCCTGCCAAAAAAGGACAGAGGTAGTAAATCCCATCTATCTAGATCTTTTTTTATTTCTTTAATCAGTTTATCGTGGTTTGAGGAGAATAGTTGTGTAGTCTTAGGTGTAAGAACAACACCAATATATCTGAATCCCTGTTTGGATTTTTTAAAAGAGACCAAATCATCTAGTTGGGATGGCCATTCCCCGACTATCATCATGGCTTCGGATTTGTTTATAATAATCGTATATCCTGACACTTTACTGTATTCACTTAGGCTATGTAGAAGTGCGGGGACAGAGGTAGCAGTAGTCTAGTAGATAGAGGGGGGTATCATGCACCCCCCCGGAAATATACTTCTAACCAGACTTTCTAGAATGGAAAAAAGGTGAAAAAAATGATAGGCTATGTTAACAAGTTGTCAAGTGTTCCATGTATCATTTATATGCAAATTAAGGACGCAATTATCAAAAAATCGCTAAAAAATCAGTTTCATATATCTCAGCCAATATTGCAGATAACTGAACAAATGAGGTGTCTAGACCCATGTTTTGGGGGTCAAATATCACAATAACACTATCCCTAGAGTGATCACATGTTTCTATGTAATTTTGCCCATGCAAATCTGTGCCATCAATACAAAATAATCAAATTTTTACTAATTAGTTGAGTAGGAAAGCGGATACTATCATGCACCCCCTGGAAATATATTGTTAACCAGTGTTTCTAGATAGGAAAACATGTGTAGAAAATGATAGGCTATGTTAAAGATCTGTCAGAGTGTCCCATGTATCATTTATATGCAAATTAATGACACCATCATCAAAAAATGTATGTCGCTATTTCAGCCAATATTGCAAATAACTGAACAAGTAGATTGTCTAGACCCATATTTTGATGGTAAAAAATCATAATAACCTTTACAAAGAATAAAGCATTTTACCAATAAAGACACATCATTATTGTAGATGACTGAACAAAAAAAGATGTGGACTCATGTTTTGAGGGTTAAAGATGGTAATAAAATGTCTGAAGCAGTGGCGTCGTTAGCCCTGGGCTTCCGGGGCTTTAGATGTTTAGATGCCCGGATGTTTTTCTCCTAGCCCCGGATCTAAAAAAAAAGAAAAAAGAATTGTTTACATTTTTTTTTTTTTTTTTATGTCAGCATCCCCATTGTCTGTGCTGAATGTTTGTTAGTGTTTGGTATTTTTTGTTGGTTTTTAGTACTTTTAAACATCCATTTTTAGTAAGTAGTTTTCATTTGATCCTATAATTTTTTCATTCACCGATTTGTGGACTTTTTTTTTTAGTGTCCTGAAAGGCGCCTTATAAATCAAATTCATTATTATTATTATTATTATTATTATTATTATTATTATTATTATTATTATTATTATTATTATTATTATTATTATTATTATTATTATTATTATTATTATTATTATTATTATTATTATTATTATTATTATTATTATTATTATTATTATTATTATTATTATTATTATTATTATTATTATTATTATTATTATTATTATTATTATTATTATTATTATTATTATTATTATTATTATTATTATTATTATTATTATCCAGGAGGGAAAAGACACTTTGGATAGTAGGGACTGCATCTCTGCCTGTCCTGACCAGGAAACACTTTGCAACTGTGATCTCCTCTGGCAATAGTTGGATATATTGTAATGTGTGGCGAGGGGTTGCAGCAATTCCACTGAGAGAAACTGGTCTGAGGCTGGATAACATGCCTGTATGCCTCTCATAAGTTGTTATCCAACTCATGAGAACCTGCTCTCAAGCTCTTGCAGCATTCTGTCGACGACTGGATATAACAGTCTCTGTCTCAGCTGATCTCCTGAGCTGAGGTCTGAGCTTGTGCCACAAGATGACTCAACTACATACTCGTCCATCCTTTTCTCTTCCTCCTTTGGCTGGTAGTATGTTCCTCAATCCAAAGGCCATTACATATGGCCTTTGTCCTGTCATACATGTCCACTGCCATCTCTGAGGTGCGATAACCTTTGAGTGTGATATTGAAGATGTGCACTTTAACGCAGCAGCACCTGGAGCCATCCATACCCATGTCCAGTGTCCTATGATAAGCTTTAATCGAACCCTGGTTCATTTCCTCGGATAGTGCGGTTGGTTTGGGGTGGTGTGAAAGCTCATTCACTCTTGCAAGTGAACCCTGCTGCGGTTCATTTGAGATGTGAATGCAAAGCGGACCAAAGGCAGGAAAATACCCAAAAATCGAATCATTTTTTTATGAGAAGACTGAAACATATGTATATAATGAAACACACAATCGTTTTTTTTGGATTGCCTAAGCATGATTTTGAAAACGGGGCCCGGTGTTTCAACACACACAATTATCAGAACACCTCAGATCCTTTGCTAAATTAAACACTTGTCAAAACCATACACTAATTTATAAAAACTACATTTTGTTACCATATGAAACACACGTTTCATATGACTTAATTCTGTTTGAACCAGTTACACACACTGCTGTGCTCAGGGGTGTAGCTCCAGATTCTGGGCCCCATGAAAGAATGTATTTGTAGGCCGCCAGTGAATGCGAGCGCACGTAAGCGCGCAAGCGGAAATTAAACACTTGTCAAAACCATACACTAATTTATAAAAACTACATTTTGTTACCATATGAAACACACGTTTCATATGACTTAATTCTGTTTGAACCAGTTACACACACTGCTGTGCTCAGGGGTGTAGCTCCAGATTCTGGGCCCCATGAAAGAATGTATTTGTAGGCCGCCAGTGAATGCGAGCGCACGTAAGCGCGCGAGCGGAAATTTTTTTGGCCATTTTTTTTTGATGAAAACGCATAATATGGTTTTTACCTATACATTCGGATCAGCAGTTCAGCACCTGCACTGTTGGTGGGTGAGCCTAGTAAAGGATGTCGCATTGCGTTCATCTTCAATGAATGGACCAATGCAATAGTCTACCAAAGCCCCCCCTCTCTCTCTATATATCTCACACACACACACACACACACACACACACACACACACACACACACACACACACACACACACACACACACACACACACACTTCAGAAACAAACATAGTATCAATGAGAGCATCAATAATACACCTGAGTCTAGTAACAAAACAAAAAAAACAAAAAAAAAAAATGTTTGGGCCCCCCCCCAGTGCTGGGCCCTTGGAATCATCCTAAGCTACCCCCCCCCCCCCCCCCCAGCTACGCCCCTGGCTGTGCTTAACCTAAAACACATTTAGCAATTCTACTTCTCAGTGATTAGAGTACTGTAAGTGAAGTACGCAGAGAATGTGCAAATATACAATAAATTCACCAAACACTACACAAGACCAATGCTGTAGACTGATGAAAATATAATTTATTTATCTACATATACCCAAATCAATGATGCAGACTGATGAAAAAAATAACATTTTCTCTCCATATACCCAAATCAATGATGCAGACTGATGAAAATATAAATGTTCTCTCCATATAACCAAATCAGTCAACATTTCAACATGGAGAATCACAACAATACATGTCCCAGTTTTCATGCTACTATGTGCATAACACTGTAAGCTCAGCAAATATCAGACAAACATAAAATACTGTATCCAGTACAGGTTAAAATTACAGTAAAACTAAAAAAATTTAAAAAATTTAAACAGAAAATACTAGACATTATCTCTTTGCCTAGCTGGATCTGGCAAGATAATTTTTTGTTGTGATTCTCCATGTTGACTGATTTGGGAAAATGGGAGAAAATGTATATTTTCATCAGTCTGCATCATTGGTTGTCTTGTGTAGTGTTTGGTGAATGTATTGTATATTTTCACGTTCTCTGTGTACAGTACTTCACGCTCCTTCCATTTTGGTTGAAGACAGGTGAACTCACCTGCTGCATTTTTATAGTGCTTAAACCTGATTCGTGTATCTACAATTAAGCAATGGTGTGTTTGTGCATCTGATGGCTGTGTTTAACCAATTGGCTCATATGTGTGGTAATTTGACATTCTGTGTCTAATGTAATGCAAGTGTGTTTAGTGTTTTGCAAATCACTGTGTGTATTGTTTTGCAAAAAGTGTGAGGCTGACATTGTAGGGGTGCAAATCTGGGCCTATATTTTGCTCCTTGAGTGTAAGGTTTTGATAATTGTGTAATACTTTTGATTTGAGTGTTTATGCAATTGAAGAAAACTGTAAAGACTAGAGATGAACTGTTTATTTCTTTTGTACATAGGCTGTGCATATGTTTGTTTGTTTATTTGCTTATGTGTATGATTCTTAACTGTGTTTTTATTTTGTTATTGGTGTATATGTGTGTATGTATGTACAGTATATGTATATATATTATATATATATATGTGTATATATGTATATTTGTACTCCTGTTGGGGCTTCTTGGACCAGATCAATGTTTTATCTGGCTAAATAAAGGTTAAATAAATAAATAAGAAACTGATGATTTGGTCCTGTTAACTTTGAATTTTCAATGGGGACTGCCCAGATCCCTCTCGTGGACCTGGACCTCACTTTGAGAACCTCTAATGATTCTAGTTATTCAGTATTCATCTCTAATTACTCAAAGATTGCGTATTTCTGTGTTAAAAAAAAAAGAAAAAAGAAAAGGGGGGGGGGGTAAATAAAAGGCTGACTTGTACACGGTGATGTCAGTTCTGTTTCGTAATGGATCTCGCTCGGCGTCACTACTGCACTATACCTCGCTCGTGCACGCGCACTGAATAAAAAATTCCACAATGTACCTTTATATCCCAACATTCGTCTGGCCACACCCCTCTCAGCTTACCTACATAAGCAGGGGTGGGGCCACATACTCGCCTCCTTCTTTGCTTTCACCACAAGGAAGTGCCTTCGGTAGATCCCCACTTGACGAGGTTGTTAGTAGAAGAAAGTTGGAAAACAAGAGATACGTTGACATCATATCTTTATTTTCTCTCTCACTATTTTCGAGAAAATACGGCGATATTGTCTTCGTTACTGGATCATTCTACACCTCCACCGTTTTTTTCGTATTAGGAGTTCACGCCGCTGACATGCTTCCCAACTACAATCCTCCTTGCTGCGGCTGGAAGGGGTAAGACCCTCCAGCAACACAGCTGGACTGTAGGACGCACCGACTGTTTTTTTTTTTTTATCCACTTTTTCTCCCATTTTTCTATATTTTCTCCCATCCCAATTTCGTATCATCCAATTCAACCCTCCCCTGTCACGAACGCTGTTTCTTGCCTCCCACAAGCCGGCTGCAATGTGGACTAAGTCATACATAGCACAAGTCCCCTCCGGTACTTGAGGTAACAGCAGTCGCATCTTTTCACCTGCGCAGCTCGATCTCTCAGTGACGAGGAGTAACGCGTGGGAGGCTCACGCTGCCCCTGACACTTCCTGATTCTACTGCGCAGGCGCACCAACCGACCTGTAGGAGTCGCTGTCCACAACGCCCGATCCCCACCCATCAGTTTCCCACCCCCTAATACGGCCAATGTGTATTAGTACGGACGACCAGCTAAACTGAAAGCAATGTGGAGCGCTGGGATCGAACAGGCGATCCCAGCGTCTCCGCATTCGTGGCGAGCGCCTTGCCCACTACGCCACGTAGCCGCCCTAGGACGCACTGACTGTTGTGAGAAGCGGTGGGTTCCAGGTTGGGTGAGTAATGTTTGCTTGTGAGCACCACTTGTCTGTTAGTGCTATGGGGGCTAGCTGACAATGTTTACGAAAACCGGCCCCAGATTAGGGTCCTTCTGTTCAGCCTTTTAGGCGACGGCGGAGGATCTTGGTTTGAAGCCCATTATAGTCAACTAGTGGGCCACAACCAGTAACTGGTGATCCCAGGATTCTCTGGACGAGTGGATGCTTCTCTGTCACCGTGTAGGCCCCACTTTCATATACAAATGAGAGTATACCCTAACGAGGAAATGTGGGCATGGATGTTCGTTATCGGAAGATCCATGTTCAAGTCGGCTACAGCCCAGATGGGACTTGTGCTGGCTCCGCCGGATGTCTGGTAAAATCACCGTTGTAAACTGTGTTGACATCTCTTTTTCTCTTCTCTCTTAAAAGGTGAGGAGGGTTTCAGAACGGCGGCCTGTCTGAAGTGTGGCTTGTTATATCGTTGTGTACAAGTTCAGGTGATAGCTGCTTAGCTTGCGTGCTAGTTGTGGCCTACCTGTTAGCCAGTCAGCTGTTAGCTGCGGCGCTAGCCCGTTGTGTCACTAGGCTAGGAAACGTTAGCTTGCTGCTATCGGTCGAGAGCGGCTGTTAGCTTGATGCTACACTGTTGAACATTGCTATGACTATAACATGCCTTGAAACACTCTGACTACGACGTCATCTTTGACAGAGGATGTTAGTCGAACCTACCCGGAACCCGGCCGGCGAGGGCTGCGTCAACAAGGAGAACCGTAGCGGCGGGGTGGAGCAGCGCTGCCCGTGTCGTCAACACAGGATGCTGTGTTTACTATCGGTGCCCTGTTAGAGACTGCAGTTCACGTGGTCTGCGCTCACGGTGAGGAAGGTCCTGACCAGACCTTAAAACGCGTCTTCTTCCTTCCCTTCTAATGTTTTGTAAATAACGATGTTTTCCAAAACGAGTGTGGCTGCAATACATTAGGATACGACGCGAGTTGTGTGTGAATTGTCTTGTCACTGGTATTAGCTTCTCCATGCAAATCGGGTTGTTTGTTACAGATGTAAAAATGATCTGGTTTGTTGTGTTGAGAAACATCATGTGTGTTCATGTACCGTGTACTCACAACTAAGGGGGTTAATTTAACCTATAAAGCTATGCTCAGTGACATATGAGTGAAGAATGAATTCTTTTCTCAGCCTGTAATGACAATGAACAGTGTGTTCACATATTAACGGATTTACCTGTTCAACTGGCCGTATTAAGGGTAAGGTAGGAGGAGTGTTCCCCCCGGTTCCCTGGGGACTTCCACACCCTCCTCTCAGACATGTTGTTACAATATATTGTGTCACTGTGTGGTGGGATACGATGTAACCCTTAGCTTGGTTGCTGGGGTTGTGCTAAAACCGCTTGAGAAACTATATTTTCCTAAAGAAAAGATTGTTTGGTCACTTTTCGTGTGTGCTTAGCAAGGCCTGTGGCCGATACTAATCGAGAATTGTGTATTCTCTCATTATGAAAAACGGCGTTCCTCTGTAGAGTGTATTGCCATTTTTTGTGGTGATAATGGGTTGTGTGTGTCGTGTGATCTACAACTGGGTTAGGTTGGCCACAGAAGCACATGTGTAAGTCTGGTACCGGGGCTCTTAAGGGGGCCCTCTCTATTCTGTGTTTTTTCCTTAGTAAAAATCAGATAGCAGGTTAGCACATGAGCTGTGTGAAGCTGTTAGACACTTCATGTAGCTGACTGTGACTGTGTCATGCTCTTTTTTGTCATTGTATCATGGGTGTGGGGTCGTAAAGGGGTGAACTGGTAATCCTTTCCTCCCCTTTTGATGGGCAGGGGTTCCAACCTCCTGTCCTTCAAGGTTCCTGTCACGTTGCTGTTCGGCACGTTACAGGGTAAGAGGGGGGGGGGGAGTTTCCTGGTCACTGGGCGCGTCTCTGTTGGTAAGACTTCCGTGAGCTGTTCAGGTCCATATGATGGATCTGTTTCAGGGAGTGGTCAGGGCTCCTCCTCACGAAGCTCCTACTCGGGCCTTCTGTGAGTTAGGACTCTCCCTCCATGTGAGGGAGCCTCCTCAGAGTGCAGAGCCTCCTCCTCAGATTGTCAAGGTGAGTAGAACTTCAAAAAGGAGTCCTGCTCTATTGTGTGTGTATTCGATTCAATTCAATTATTAAGTGTGTATTGGTTCAGTGCCTCCTCCTCGGAGAACCCTAAACCAGAATTTTACATGGCTCAATGTTGCAATATATTCTTTTCAATCTATACAGCTCGCGTGGGAAGTCTCTCTGGGGATTTCCGTCTCGTCCCTATGGGAGGGTGGTGGGATGTAAAAATGTAAACTATTTTTACCCTCAGCGGCGTCACGAGGGATTCATGTCGGTCTGTGTTCTTTCTTTTTTGAATAAAAAGAGGAAGGTACATGAAGCACGACGGCTCCGTGTCGTTCTCCCAGGCGACTTGGAGGAACAATGTTTGGTGTCTTGCTAGACTATCCATTGATGTGTTTGGGTCTCGACGCATACATAGTGCTGGCTCAGGTGTGTTTCTGTGCAGAATCACACAGGGGCTACGTGCGCCTTGGTTGCTTGTTAAAACAGCGTTTTTTATAGGGCAACTGGGATGGAGTTTTGTCTCTTCCGAGCACCAGTTTACTAGGTTGTCTCGATGAATTCTCTTTCATATCTGGGGGATGTTAACGGAATAGATCTGAACATAGGTAGAGGGGTCTCACGCCCTTGGGGTGGGCCACTGAGCACGGTCTAAATGTGGACCGTCTGGGTGGCGCCTTCTTTTCATGTTTTAGATCGACACGCATACCTACCCCCTCTCCTGGAGTGGGCATGTCGGCGTGGTTAGGACACGGGACTGGTCTGGTCACGCTGGTCCAGGTCAGTTAACCCGTTGTCCGCCGGGGATGCAGATCTGCTGTTCTGGTACCCTGAGGGACTTGTGCTTTTTTCGGGGGGAAAAATGCCAGGTCGGTCCGGGTGTCACAGGGTTAGGCGCTATGGAGACCCTTGTTGGGTACATATTGTACTCTGCACTATCGTAATGGCTTACGGCCATGCCAACCGGTACACGCCCGATCTCGTCCGATCTCGGCCGCTAGGCAGGTTCGGTCCTGGTTAGTACTTGGTTGGGAGACCGCCTGGGAATACCAAGTGCGGTGTGCTTAGGGCTGGTTCTCCATTCTTTTCGCTCCTCTCTCACGCGTGGCAAAGAGGGGGCTGTTGGGGTGGTCTTGGACCTCCTCTGGTAACCCTGTGCTTCCAGTGCCGCCGGGCCCGGTCCGAAGTAATGTTTCATCGACCCGTAGGCCTGGAATAACCCTTTTTTGAAAACTGAAACACTTGTACTGCGGTGTTTTGGAGTTTTTTCTTGAGGGGTTATAGGAACAACCACCGCATAGGGTAACGACAGGGTGGTTGATTCCCTGGTGTGTTGGAGCAGTGTCAACTCCCGGGTTACCCGGTTGAGTGTGCCCCTGCACGTTCATGACGTCTGCCAATCATGTCAGCCTTCTCTGCCTTAACCCCTCTGGGTGTTTTTTTTTTAATGGAGGCTTGGTAATGCAACAACGCCAGCATACGCCCCTTCCGCCGGGGGGGCTGTTCTCAGCTGACTCCTTTGGCGCCTGTCTCGTCCGCAGTGTTCAAGGCTCAGGTTACAGCCTGTTGCCTGGTTTCCCCGGTGCGCTGACTGCTTCCGTTGGTTAACCTTTTTTGTGTGCTTACGGCCATGCTGACTGCCTGTTCTGCAGGGTCAGTGTGCCAGGCGGTGTGCTATTGGGGGGAAAGGGCCCGCTCTTGGAGGGGCCTTATCCGAATACGCTGGCGATGTGGGGGGCGGTGTCACTAAGTGACCGCCTGGTGGGGTCTTGATGCCTGGCGTCATTGACCTCTCCGGGCCCCCGTTTTCCAGGGGATCCAGTCCCTTCAGTGGGTCTTCCTTCGCGCTCCGCTGCTACGGCCTTGCCACGGGGTTGGGTTTGCTCTTGACCCCGTGATTCTGGGGGCAGTAACGAGGTTGTTCCTTCCGTTCGTTCCCGGGTGGCATGCGGGTTGTGCGTGTGTGTAGTCGTGGGGTCAGGCCACGGTCTGCTCACCCTGTGCATTGAGTTGCTTGAGTGCCTCTTCGCACGGTCGGATCCGTCGCCCTCCCGTGATCCTCCAATAGGGGGGGTGCCCTCCATTAGGGGGGGTCGGGGGGGCTCGGTCCTCCCTGATCTGATGGTTGTGGGGGGCCTCAGCGGGGTATATTTGTCGGCCGATGGCTCTCGCTCGGCCTCCCTTGTGCAGTAGTGACACCGAGCGAGATCCATTACGAAACAGAACGATAGGTTATAACTATAACCAAGTTCTGTGAGTAATGGTGACACTCGGCGTCAGACACCGCTGCGGCCCTTGATCTCACCTTGTGGTGAAAGCTTGGGAAGGAGGCGAGTATGTGGCCCCACCCCTGCTTATGTAGGTAAACTGATAGGGGTGTGGCCAGACGAATGTTGGGATGTAAAGGTACATTGTGGAATTTTTTATTCAGTGCGCATGCACGAGCGAGGTAGTGCAGTAGTGATGCCGAGTGTCACCATTACTCACAGAACTTGGTTATAGTTATAACCTATCGATATCAACGGCTCCCTAAGACCATTGCTGCAATTCTGCCTGGACAGCTCAAAATACTAATAAAGACTGTTCGTTGACCACTGTTTGGCGTTGGTGTGTCATTATAACCGTGCTGTAATATGAATGCCTTTATTAGTTGTGTTCAATTGGCTATAATATGATTTTTAGAGGCATCTATTTTGAATGAATGAACACTTTATTTAACAGATTGCAGAATGGGTACAATACAGTACGGCTCAATACACACAATTGTTAAGGGGATGCAGACCAGAGAAAGACGTTTGTCTTGTTTACATCAGGGTCCCCCCCCTGTTGTTGTCGGTATTAGCCTAATACCGACAACAAAATAGATGCCTCTAAAAATCATATACTATTAGGTAGCCTATATGAATCACATAATAATAGCAGCCATAACCTTATATACCTTGTATACCTTATATCATATCATATTCATATTCATATAATAGTTTACTCTATCAGTATGCATGTAATACGTTCTGAGTGTGTATCTACCTCAACTCCTTATTATTTTGTGCATAGATTGCAGAAATACGGGAACGTTTTGATTTATATTAAAAGGCTTTGACATTGTAAAACTAAATACGTGGAATTCTGTAAGCATAATACAAGTCATATCACCCACAAGATATATGCTCTGTGTCCAGAGCATGTATGCTTTTCATTCATTTAAGACACATTATTGCAAGGGTTACATAGGCCTACACCCTCTGTTCTCATTGCAATGCGTTTTTTATTCTTTCTTATACAGTAGGAAGGGGGAAGAACACTATATCGTGGGTGTTCATATGACTTGTATTCTGCTTACAGCTTTGAAATTCCACTTGTTTCGTTTAACGTAAAGCCTTTTAAATATAATCAAAACATTCCCGTGTTTCTGCGGTCTGTGCGCAAAATAATAACGAGTTGAGCTACGCGGAGCGCAGTCAGTCAGTACACCCCGTATATTCCGATAACGCTATATAAACCATGCTGCATTCATTCGGAGATAAAGACCTATTATTCCAAATGCTATTTATAGGGTTTTGACCATAATTACACTACTGTTGCTATTTTACAATGAACTATAATGAATTACGGTTCATACAGAACACGCCAGTGTTGAAACTAATGCACAGAAGCTTATTTCCTTGTTGTAATAATATATTCTACCAACGGGCGCCAGCTACGCATGCTCTGGGCTGTGCGTAGACATACGCACAAAGTCAAGTTCACGTTCAAATTGATAAATCCCACACTTTGCTTAGAAATGGTTGTACGCACGGGTTAAGCACATATCTGTGCGTACGGAACGTTGATGAATGGGGGGACTTTATCAGCACCCATCATTTTCTGCAGCATCTTGGCTCACACAGCATCAACTGACTTCATCCAACCATGGCCATCCATAATGCATGTGAAGGACTCCATCTCCTGTTGGAGCTCATCTGTTACCAGCAACAATGCGCCAAGCTGACTAAAAACCTTATAAGGTTCTTCTGCAGCTTATTCAACGGATTCAACTTTCTCTTTCCTTTTAAAGCGCTGGCACAGTCATCCCCAGAAAAGTCATAGTATCCCAGCAGAGTGCTGCAGTACTCTGAGCCCAGAGACTCAGCCAGTTCGGACACATGTATTAGCTTGCAGTGCCAGTGTCGTGGTCGGGGAGCCAGTGCTGTGGTCCAGGTATCTGGAGAGGTTGGTCATGCTGACATGGTAGATGAGGATCATTAGTATAGAGGTTGGTCATGCTGACATGGTAGATGAGGATCATTAGTATATAGAGGTTGGTCATGCTAACATGGTAGATGAGGATTTGTTTATTTGTTTATTTAAACGGATCCCCATTAGCTGATGCCTTAGCGGCAGCTAGTCTTCCTGGGGTCCAACAACATACATATACACAAGATAACATACACTGATAGAACATAAGAAAGCATATATCACAAAGAAAATGAATCATAGAATAGAGAAAAACATGTATCATAGAATAAAAATAAATGTAAAACAGGAGATGAAAAACAAGAGATAGAAAACAAGAGATGAAATCCAGTTAGAACCAAATAAAACTATTTATCAGGGTGTGTGCATGTATTCAAGCTGTGCTGTATCATGAATAAAAAATGGGGGACCCCGATGCAAACAAGACGAAAGTCCCCCTCCGGTCCGCATCCCCCCCAAGTAGATGGTAGATGAGGATCATCAGTATATAGAGGTTTGTCATGCTGGTAGAGGAGGTTCATCAAGGTATCTGGAGATGTTGGTCATGCTGACATGGTAGATGAGGATCATCAGTATATAGAGGTTGGTCATGCTGACATGGTAGAGGAGGATCATCAGTATATAGAGGTTGGTCATGCTGACATGGTAGATGAGAATCATCAGTATATAGAGGTTGGTCATGCTGGTAGATGAGGATCATCAAGGTATCTGGAGAGGTTGGTCATGCTGACATGGTAGATGAGGATCATCAGTATATAGAGGTTGGTCATGCTGGTAGATGAGGATCATCAGTATATGGAGAGGTTGGTCATGCTGACATGGTAGAGGAGGATCACCAGTATATAGAGGTTGGTCATGCTGGTAGATGAGGATCATCAGTATATGGAGAGGTTGGTCATGCTGACATGGTAGAGGAGGATCACCAGTATATGGAGAGGTTGGTCATGCTGACATGGTAGAGGAGGATCACCAGTATATGGAGAGGTTGGTCATGCTGACATGGTAGAGGAGGATCACCAGTATATGGAGAGGTTGGTCATGCTGACATGGTAGAGGAGGATCACCAGTATATGGAGAGGTTGGTCATGCTGACATGGTAGAGGAGGATCACCAGTATATGGAGAGGTTGGTCATGCTGACATGGTAGAGGAGGATCACCAGTATATGGAGAGGTTGGTCATGCTGACATGGTAGAGGAGGATCATCAGTATATGGAGGTTGTTCATGCTGACATGGTAGATGAGGATCATCAGTATATAGAGAGGTTGGTCATGCTGGTAGAGGAGGATCATCAGTATATGGAGAGGTTGGTCATGCTGACATGGTAGAGGAGGATCATCAGTATATGGAGGTTGTTCATGCTGACATGGTAGATGAGGATCATCAGTATATAGAGAGGTTGGTCATGCTGGTAGAGGAGGATCATCAGTATATGGAGAGGTTGGTCATGCTGGTAGAGGAGGATCATCAGTATGTGTAGAGGTTGGTCATGCTGACATGGTAGAGGAGGATCACCAGTATATGGAGAGGTTGTTCATGCTGACATGGTAGAGGAGGATCACCAGTATATAGAGGTTGGTCATGCTGACATGGTAGAGGAGGATCATCAGTATATAGAGAGGTTGGTCATGCTGCCATGGTAGATGAGGATCATCAGTATATAGAGAGGTTGGTCATGCTGGTAGAGGAGGATCATCAGTATATGGAGGTTGTTCATGCTGACATGGTAGAGGAGGATCATCAGTATATGGAGGTTGTTCATGCTGACATGGTAGAGGAGGATCACCAGTATATGGAGAGGTTGGTCATGCTGGTAGAGGAGGATCATCAGTATGTGTAGAGGTTGGTCATGCTGACATGGTAGAGGAGGATCATCAGTATATGGAGAGGTTGGTCATGCTGGTAGAGGAGGATCATCAGTATATGGAGAGGTTGGTCATGCTGACATGGTAGAGGAGGATCATCAGTATATGGAGGTTGTTCATGCTGACATGGTAGAGGAGGATCACCAGTATATAGAGGTTGGTCATGCTGACATGGTAGAGGAGGATCATCAGTATGTGGAGAGGTTGGTCATGCTGACATGGTAGAGGAGGATCATCAGTATATGGAGAGGTTGGTCATGCTGACATGGTAGAGGAGGATCATCAGTATATAGAGAGGTTGGTCATGCTGGTAGAGGAGGATCATCAGTATATATATAACAAAAAATAACATGGATGAGGGGTACGAGTGTGATGAGGCGGAGGAAGAGATGGAGATCGAAGAGATAGACATTGACAATTGTTTTAGTGATGATGATGATTAGTAGTTTAGGGCACAAAATACAAATAGAAAAAAATACTTGAATGTTGTGTCAACAGAGAAGATATCCAGAACAGAGGACGTATTTATCGTATTACATACATTACTGTATTACTATCTTTAACCCTCAAAACATCTTTAACAATTTGAGCGCCACTCACGGCTAATCTCGGGTTTACGATTGTGACATTGAAAGCCACGTCACGGCTTTTCTCTGGATTTTCTTAATTTCTTTTTTATTAGCGACCTGAAATCATATTGCATCACGCGAACCTACCGTTGGAGATCCAGGGGCCGCTGGCGATTAGATGTGAAAAAAGCGCCCCCTATCGTCTCCCAGATGGTAAATCACCCTTTTGGAATGGACTCAATGAAAATGGATGGGGGAAAAAAATATTCCAGTCCACATTTTCCAGTCCACTGATGCAGCCGGAGTTACCAGAGTTCATTCTGGAGCCTCTGAGCCACGGCGAGCATGGGTTATACTGTACACACGTTGGATCAATATACTTATCGATTTTTTCGAATGGTGATCAGGAATTGGAATATACCATTTGGATACCATCTGATGTCAGGTAAGGAATCTATGTTATCAGTGTTAGGATAATCAGACTCGTTTTCGAGGAGATATAAGCGTTTCCACTATATGTGATATGGCTGTTTCACTGTAAAAGCCATGAGGAAATAATAGCAGCGATTATCTGCCGCACACATATACTATCGACCATCTAGCGTTTATTTGAAAACGATTCATAAATAGACCGACAAATGATAACGTTATGGAATATTCCAGTAAAAGACGATTATCAGGGAATGTGTTGTTTTTTCTTCGAAACCGAGTGGTTTTCAAAATGCTATAAAAAGGAAATGAAGCGATAAAAACACAATCTGCTTTGCCAATGTTGACTGGAAAATGATTCTTTGATAAGCGATGGGCAGATTAGACACATAGCATAATTTAAAACATAGATTAGGCGATATTAACATTACATGGGCCGTGGACCGTGGCATCAACGGGGTAAAAAGGAAAACACGGCCTGGCACTGAAATATGATGTGTCTTTATTGGTAAAAATGCTTTATTCTTTGTAAAGGTGCCACTAATTTGCATACTAGCTCACCACAAACAGGTGATAATTCTGGCAATAGTTTTATTATGATTTTTGACCCTCAAAATATGGGTCTAGACAACCTACTTGTTCAGTTATTTGCAATATTGGCTGAAATAGCGACATTCGTTTTTTGACGATGGCGTCATTCATTTGCATATAAATTATACATGGGACACTCTGACAGATTTTTTACATAGCCTATCATTTTCTACAAATTTTTTCCAATCTAGAAACACTGGTTAACAATATATTTCCAGGGGGTGCATGATAGTATCCGCTTTCCTACTCAACTAATTGGTAAAAATGTGATTATTTTGTATTGACGGCACAGATTTGCATAGGCTACTTGCATAGAAACATGTGATCACTCTAGGGATAGTGTTATTGTGATATTTGACCCTCAAAACATGGGTCTAGACACCTCATTTGTTCAGTTATCTGCAATATTGGCTAAGAATCATGAAACAGTTTTCTGCGCGATTTTTGGATAATTGCGTCGTTCATTTGCATATAAATGATACATGGGACACTCTGACAACTTGTTAACATAGCCTATAATTTTTTCACCTTTTTTCCATTCTAGAAAGTCTGGTTAGAAGTATATTTTCGGGGGGTGCATGATACCCCCCTCTATCTAACTACTAGACTACAGGGTTTTCCAAAAATAATAATATATCGTCTGCGAATAGTGATAATTTGTGTTGATCATTTCCTTCATCATGAATTCCTCGTATTAAGGGATTAGTTCAGCTAGTGGTTCAATGCTGAGCGTGAACAAGGAGGGTGAAAGGGCGTCGCCCTGGCGCGTACCGCGCTCCAGAGAAGAACTCCGATCTGGGGTTTTTGTAAAACGTTTTGATCCATTCAGAAAACGTATCATTAAAGCCCATATGCCTCAGTGTCTGATTTAAGAAGGTCCAATCGACCCTATCAAATGCCTTCTCTGCATCTAAGCTGAGAAGCATTGACGGGGTGTCCCCTCTGGCTGCGATTGACTGTAGGTTCAAGGCTCTTCTAACATTATCAGTTCCCTGCCTGTTGTTAATTAAACCTGTTTGGTCTGGTTTTATAAGTTTACTAATGTGTTTTTGTATTCTATTTACTATAATTGAGGTTAGTACCTTTAAATCCACACCGAGAAGGCTGATTGGACGATATGACATACATTGGGTTGGATCTTTGTTGTCTTTATGGATTACACTTATCACTGCATCCAGCCATGACCTCGGTGGGTCCAGACTCCAGAGCATAGTTGTAGACCCTGCATAGCACTGGGGTTAGCTCATTTACAAATATCTTATAGTACTCTCCTGGGAAGCCGTCTACTCCTGGGGATTTGTTATTATTAAGTTTGAGTATACTCTCTCTTATTTCTTCTTCTCTAATTGGAAATGTCATCATATCTGCTTCATCTACTGTTAATCTAGGCAGGTTGATTGAGCTAAAAAAGGATTCAATCTTCTCTTCCTTGTCTGGTTCATCTTCCTTTTTATATAGCTTCTCATAGTATTTAGCAAACTCCTCTGTGATATCTTTAGGTTGGGTTTTAGCATCTGGTCTCTGATTGGGCATTTTATCTTGTGTACTACTCTATTGGATTGTATTTTACGTATCTGAAATGCTAACAGGCGGCTTGCTCTGTTTCCCATTTCGTAGTACGTCCTATTTACAAATCTCAGTGCTCCCTCCGCCTTGTATGTTAGCAGATCATCCAATTTCTTTCTATTTTCTTTTAGTAAGCCCAGAGTTTCCACATTTTTGGATTGTTGATGCTCTATCTCTAGTCTCTTAATTTTCTTCTCCAGTTAATTTTGTTGGGCTAGTCTTTGTTTTTTTAATCTTGAGGAAATAGCAATAATATTGCCCCTCATCACTGCTTTAGCCCCCTCCCAAAGAACAGAAGGGGAGACAGTTTCATTGGGTCTCATTCCCCAATATTTTCCAAAGAGTTCTCTTGGAAGACTTATCTTGGAACCGACTGAGACAGAATCAATGACAAGTTCACTCTGAGTCCTCAACACGCTGGTAATATGTCTTAAGTGGCTCAAACGGTCGCACCTGTGATATGATCTGATATCTGAGTTGGGGAATGGCATATGTCTCAAACGCGAAAGTGCGTCCCTGTTCAGGTCATTTGCATACAAAACAACGCCCCCAGAGCTCCTTATAAGGCAACTAGTGACGCAGCCTTGTGAAAATGGAATGGCGGAAGCGCTTTGCGAGTCTTGCTGCGACCCATCAAAATTAGATTAGATTAATGTATTGGCATCATATATAGTACAGCTCGTGGTACACCTGCCGCAGCGCACGCGCACACACACACACACGCGCGCAGTACTGTATATGAATGAATGAATGAATGAATGAATGAATGAGTGTATAGGCTATATAGTGTACTTCAATAAGTTTAATTGATTAATGATATATTCGAAGGAATGTAGGTTTATAGCTATATCAAACAAAGGTCTGTCCCATTGTATAACATTAAAACAGATATGTAACAAATAAGAAGTACAAATTCCACAGAAGGCATTAAATAATTATTATTTTCAATCATTTCACAATAATTGCATAATTGTGTTTGAATATCTGAGTAATTAAAGTAATTATACATTTGTCCAAAATAGCTGGTTCCGATATGGTTAATCCAGCTGCCCTGTGATCAGATGAATCCATATTATTTATTTTTCCGACACCAAATGCGTAATTTCTTATCGTACAAATATTGTCATATTTATTTTAATTATGATTAAGTAATTAATGTTGTAATCACAGCAGGGGCCTTCCTCATTCCTCCTCATCATCCCTTCACATCCTCCACACACCTTCTTCACTCCTCCTCATCCTCTCCCACACCCTCGCACGCCGCCAGCTCTCCACTCACCCATCCCCTCATCAACACAGCTGTCACTCATCCACCCATCAGCCAGAAAGTACTTCAGCTGGCGGGTCCTGTCTCCTCGTCGTGGGAGTGTTAAACTACCTTCCAAGTAAGAAGACTGAACCTAAGCCTTGCTGTACTCATTGCTATTTTCTGATCTAACCCTTGTTCTCCGTGTGCCCAGGACCTCCTGTTCCAGTACCTTCCCGTGCTGGCTGATACTGCACAAGGGAGTGCCCCTGCTCTCACCCCCCAACACAGCCTGTGTCTACCTTCTCCCGGACTGCACGAGGAGTGCACCTGAACTAACCCCCAAGAACATTTTCCATACCTGTCTGTCGCACATTCCATCTGTCAAAACTGTCTGCTTGGGAAACTACATTAAACAACCCCTCCTCACAATTAATTCCAAGGAGGCCTGTAGCGTTGACATGAAGGAATCACTATGAGAACAGTCTGTCAAGTTAATACAATTTTCAATTAGTCAATCAATCATAAGTGTGCTCCTCAGCACTCTTAAATCTGCTCTCAGCCACGCTCAAATCTGATCTCAGGAAAATTTGGGGAATCGTGCTACCAGCCCTAATATGTCTTAAATGGGCAGAAATCTGCCTAAGAGGACATTTTTGGTCGTAAATCCGTTCGGGAATGAGACCCAATGGTCATTGAAGGTGAGATATTCCTCCCAGCCTTTACCTATTTCCTTTTGTATTGCTTCATTATTTAATAGTGAGACATTCATTCGCCAGTATTTAAACTGTTTACTTGGTGCTATCTTTATTTTCAAGGTGACAGGGGCATGGTCTGAGATAGTAATTGGTTCTATGTTGCATGTATTAGCTCTGTATAGGTCTGTTCTTGAAATCAAAAACATGTCCAGTCTAGAGTAACTGCCGTGTACCTGTGACATGAACGTATATTCCTTCTCCCTGGGGTGTGCACACCGCCAGATATCCATCAGTCCCAGTTTCTCCATCATCGCCAGAAGAGTATTCATTTTTTTGGACCGGGGACCTGTTCCTGCTGGCAGGCACGTTGGAACAGGGGGTGCGGGGGGAGCAGCAGCACCCCCTCTAGTGGCAGCTTCAGTTACTGCACAAAAGTAAAAACGGTATTTTTATATACTGTAACATATATATATAATATAAGTTATAAGTTTATCCTGCTCAAAGCACTTGACTTCACCATTACACTGACACACTTGTAAATACGTTAATTCTTGTTAGATTCCCCGACTGTATTATTTCCCTCGCTGTGTGAAATACTACAGTTGCATCTGAGGGGAGTGGCCACTGGCTGACAGTGCTCCCTGTCTCGGGTGTCGGAGAGGAGACGCACAGATGAGAGAGATGAGAATGAATGAATGAAAACTTTATTTAACAGATTGCAGAATGGGTACAATACAGTACGGCTCAATACACACAATAAAGGGATGCAGACCAGAGAAAGACGTTTGTCTTGTTTACATCAGGGTCCCCCATTTTCAATTCATAGTGTTTATAGACGCACCAAAATCCATTGTGGGGTGAAAATTTGCCGCAAAACATTCATATCTTTGGAACCGTTTGTGTTCAATTGTATCTGATTCGGGAGATGATCTTCTCTCGTCACAATTGAAATTGTATTTCTCCGTCGAGCAAAAGCTGGCTGGCAGTCTCATTGAATAATATACGCACTCCGAAAGTCTATAAACTTGTGCATAACGGAGAGGTCCCCAACCATCGGGTCGCGGACCGATGTAATATAAAACACTTAATTAGCCGTGCATTGATAATACAATTAGCTGTGTAACGTCTTAATTTTGGCGCGACAAAGTCGTTGTAGGAGATGCATTCAATCTAACATTGAAACTAACCCATATATAGAAATGTGTCATACAGACTTGGAGATGGAGCCAAGTGAGGTATTCAGAAGTTCAAGTGAGATTTGTTTGTTTTTATTTCTTCAGGCTTGAAAAGTCAAAATAAAACAATTATTATGTTCTTCTTGTTTGCCTCACGTCTCATGTAATTTTCAGTTAAAGGGTCATTAGAAATAACTTATTTCAAAGCCATTCTAAACAACGAACGTTCCTCTCACGGCGTTCTGAAAAAAGAAATCTCAGAAAGGCCGCACCCCCTGCCGATTTAAAGTTCCAACGTGCCTGAGTCTATCTATATTATTTCTCAAGACAGTTAAAGTCCCCCCTATCAAGATAGTACCCTTCCGCTTTATCCGCTACTATGGATGCTATTTTCTTGAAGAAATCTGCATTGTCTTCATTTGGGGCATATATGTTGAGGATTGTTATTTTGGTACCCCCAATAGACCCCACAACCATCACATATCTACCCTCCTCATCCTCAGTGGTTTTTTCATGGTTGTAATAGACTGATTTATAGAACAGTAGTAAAAAAGACAAATTTTACGAGATTAATCACTTTATTCAAATTGAGGATTTAGTTTGAGGATATTTATTAAAAAATAATTAGAAATGTCTATTATGACATCATTATGACATCATGTCATTCCGTTATAGAATTCTATTATGACATCATTATGACATCATGACATTCTGAGTGTTATGACAATTTTTTTTTTATTAAAGGATAAAAACTAAGGATTTGTAGTCGACTTTGATTGGCCAAACTAAAAAAATATGTATTAAAAAAAGCATTCCATTACAAAAGAAATTATTATTATTATTTAGAATATATATATATATTTTTTTTTTGGTAAAGTAGCCTACTCACACCCAGCAATCTTTTTATTTGCATTCTAGGGCTGAGCCCAAACGTTCAAACCTTCGACATTTGAATTTTTTTATTAAGAAAATTTTTTTTTTTATATATATTTTTTTGTTGTGTCTATTCATTCTGTTTAAACCAATGGGGTTTTTCTTCACAGTTGCAGATAAAGATTAGGCTACACTAATATTATAGTATTAAAAACTGATGAGTTATATTCAAAAGTTGATTGAAAAGTTGAAAGCTGAAAGTTGATTTAATAAAAACAAAAAATACTCATTTAATGAGATGCATCACTTTATTCAAATTGAGGATTTAGTTTGAGGATATTTATAAAAAAATATATATATATAATTATTTTTTTTATTTTTTTAACGAAGGTTCGAACGTCCGTTCGCAAAACCCTGACGAAGTTCGAATCCCAAAAACAGGCTTCGGGGACAGCCGCACATGATTGATATAATTTTGCTTGTTGCTTGAACACAATGGTATCACAATTGCCTTAATTAGAAAGCCATAAAGGTTTCATAAAACATATCACTGCAGCTCCACAATGTTATAGCTTTCAATGTCAATGATTTGAGCTGAATAACAGGTGACCTGCCAACCCAGCTTGCCTGCTGCCTGAGTCAGGTGACAGGCAGTACTACATTCAAGTAGAACAGGTAGAACAGTGTGGACACTCACCTTTCCACGGCAAAACGGTAGGCTAGGCATCTTGGTTGAGAAATGCAGGCTTCAATCTATATGTTGTTTAGTTGATCTGTTCAGTCATGTTCCAAAATACGCAATGATATTGAGATACCAGTTTGTTTTATGCTTCAAAACTTAAGATTCCGTTGAGACATTCTGTTATAACATTCTATTATGACATCATTATGACATCATGACATTCCGTTATGGCATTCTATTATGACATCATTATGACATCATGACATTCTGTGATCACAGCGCAGGCGCACCAGGCGCCCAAATACGGAAATACAGCCGTTTTGAGCAGTGTTGACCAGTTTATAAAAATTATTTTAAATGTTTATTAGCAACGCCGAGCTTTCAAACCCCGCCGCGCGTGTTTGTGAAACCCTAATGGAACGCTGCATGGGTACCTTTGAAATTTATATCTGATATATTTTGGACCCACCGCTAGCTTTTAAGCAGTGCTTGGTGGTGCAAATTAACCTGGCTATACTACGGAGCCATAAGTGACTGCGTATTCGAGCCCCTGGCTTGCATCGCAGTCACGAAAGGGGCTACCTATACTCACACCCAGCAAGCTTTTTATTTGCATTCTAGGGCTGAGCCCAAACGTTCAAACCTTCGAACCTTCGTTCATTACGTTGGCATTCAAATTTACATTTACAGGGGTTTGGACATTTACCGGGGTTTGGACATTTACCGGGGCGTTTCGAATGGCAGCCACCCGTAGGTGCTCTTTGAGAGCAGTTTTGAAGGAGGGTAGGGATTCACATTATTATACGGCTGTGGGTAGGCCGGCAGGTCTCCGTTGGCCAGCAGCGCGGGTGAGTCATCTAGTGTTTATATGGCTACAGCCACTTACGTCAAGGCTCTAATCAACATTCATTAAAGGTGACATGCATTATAAATGTCTTTTTTCAGTGTACAGCATTGTATTATATAATAGGAGTTAGCAGGCGTGCATTCCTGAAATCAACTGGGGTTGCACGCACCTAATGGCGCCACGTGCACGCGCGCGCTCCCGCGAATGCGCATAAATGTCCCCTCGCTTGAGCACAGACTACAGACAGTGCCTAATTGCCTCTACAAATGGAATGTAACACATGTCATTCACAACAAGTTAGGTGTGAATGTATCTGAGAACGTATTTAACACACCTGACGACCGGCGCTATATTGATATGCAAAGTAGCCCAGGTGGGTACTTATAGCGAGTACTTATCTGACCCTGCACGGAGTGCAACCCCGTCCCATGACGAACGCATGCCTGGGAGTTAGTATCAATGTGTTTGTGTCTCTAAATACCATATTGGCGGATTGCCGTCATTCATTTCCTGGTCCATTTTAATCAGGTCGTTCTGATTTGACGCGCATGGTGACGTCACGTGGCGCTGGGGAAGTGGATAGTGATCCGATTGGCTCTGTGGTTGGAGCCAATGCCCGCCCACAATCTACCTGGGCAGCCCTCAACATACAGCAGGCAGACCGCAGGAAAGAAGTGCAGTAACTTGCCTGATGTCCACGATGAGCAAAACACGCAGGACATGTGCTGTTCCTGGCTGTAAAGCACCTAATACGTCTTTGCACGCTTTTCCCGAGGATTTCGTGCTTCGCCAGCAATGGACCAAGTTCGTTTTTGGATTTTTGCAAAGACGAGGGACTTTATGCTTCCGTGATTTCCTGGCTGTTGCTAAAGAAGAAGGGACCTAGCCTGTAAGTCTTTGAGGCCGAAAGAAAGCATCGAATCAGTAAGTACATACACTACGTCGTAATTAGTTAATTAGCAGTAGGACCTCGTTCATTCATCCGTTTGTGTATTACGGTACTCTTCCATGTGTGTGCGCCAAGACAGTCTAACGTTAGTGCAAGCACTGTGTGTGTGTGTGCGCGTGTGTGTGTGTGTGTGTGTGTGTTTGTTAGACGGACTGAGAGAGCAAGCTAGCTTAGCTAACGTTCTTAGCTCTGTGCTACGTTGTATATATGTAGACCTACTTGTGTGTATTGCGAATTAATGATTATGTTCCTAACTAACGTCGTTAGTACAAGTGCCGTGTGTGTGTGTGTGTGTTAGACGGATTGGGAGAGCAATCTTATTCTCAGGCATGTGTTGGTCATGGGACGGGGTTGCACTCCGTGCAGGGTAAGATTTGAGCAAAGATTTGAGCAGAAGCGCGTGCATGCACACAGGAATGCGCTGCACTCGCCAACTCGCTATAAGTACCCACCTGGGCTACTTTGCATATCAATAGCGCCGGTCGTTAGGTGTGTTAAATACGTTCTCAGATACATTCACACCTAACTTGTGAATGATATATGTTACAAAGGGTCAGATTAAACCGAATATATGTATTTATTGATTGATATATATTGCATAATATTTGTATATCGTTTGATATCCCTTGTAGATTCCTTTGTACATATACATGGAATGTCCCTTTAGCCTACAGACCATAATATTTCATTCTCCTAATGGACAGCGCCCACCAGGCGCCAGTGTCTTACCCCTAGAGTCAAGTTGAAAGCTACCGTCAAGGCTTGTCTCAACATGCCCGCCTTTGCCCAGGGCTACGAGACAGTGAGGAGGCTGGCACTCGTTTATTCCCCGTACATATAAATATGGCGCAGGCGAATACAGAACTTCCCTTTCGGTTCAGTCTTGTTCAGTTCAGTCCGCAGTCCGTTCAGTTCGAGTTACCCAAGTGACGCCTCACCCACTATGCAACGTGCGGTGAAGTAGGGCCCGTATTGCCCCAAAATAGAGTCGTGTTTTATCCTAATACGTTTGTTCAACGTATCGTTCGCTACCTACTAGTAAGCCTTCATTACGAGTCAAAGACCACGTGAAGTGAGTAATTGTGTGTCTAAATAGAGCACTTATAGCCGCGTGCGAATAGGATAGTAACGTCAAGTTCAACTGTGAACCACCGCGCACCGGAGGATATCTACACCGGCGCCAGCAGAGCCCCTTTCCGGCTGGATTATTGCTTTGGTACTGTGGCTGCTGGAGCAGAGAACCGTCTACCCCGCTGCTGTGTGGGATCTACCGTGAGGACCATCATTCAAGCCCGTCTCTGTTGGACCAGAGGCTGACCGGTTCCACCTGTGCCGCCCGCACATTGGGATTACAGCGGCTGACTTTCATCCGCTGAGCCAGGGAGTAATACCGCTCCCCCTCGCAGGAGCTTATTAGAGTCCCTGTGGAACCATTGACTTTGCAGTAGAGCATTGCCTCCCCCTGCTGGCTTACAACCGGTAGTAACCCCCTTACCAGTATTCCCTAGATAATTCCTAACATTCATTATTGATTTGTCTACGCACATTCTTTGCCTTATAAGCGCAATCTAAGTAAAGTATATTATGTAATAATATTTGCTGTTAATAAATATTCTTCTAAACAAGTACTTTGTGTGGAAACCGTATCATTGTGGAGGAGTTCTCATCATATACTTGTGTACGGTATGGCCAGTAATGTACATAAGACGGTAGTGGTTTAATGATACCAATACTTGATTAATACAGTCAGGGAATTGTACCCCTCAGTTACAATTGGTCCTTCGAGCCGGAGAATAATTAGCGTAATATTAATATAATATTAATATTGACATGGCCGATGACGAACACTCCACAAACGGTTCTCCTAAGCTAGATCGCCCGCAGCGCAGACGGCAGCCACCTCCCTATCTAGAGGCATACACTGTCAGTCCAATACCTAGCTTTAAAGGGAAGTTAAATACGGATAAAATAACTAAAGCGGATAGTAAAATTATGTCCGACCCTATCAACCAGGCTACCCCGCCAACAGAGGCCCTAGTGGGTTCTAATGTAACTGACCAAGCTCACGGTAGGGACCAGGAGGGAACTGACACGACTTTACCCCCCGCCAAGACCGAAGAAGTAGTCCCCGGAGAGCTCCAGGAGAAAGACAAACCTCCAGAGATGGAACTCTGCCCGGTACAAGAAGAGGAGAGCGCCCAGGAGATAGAGCTCCAGGACTCCCCGCAGGAGAACGCATCTCCAACAAGTACTGCCGGGAGCCGATCGCCCCGAACGGCGTCTTCCCCCAGCGAGGCGGACAAGATGCTGGCGCAGGCACTCATCGCCACCCTGGCAGCCTCCACCGAACGCGATCGACTTCAAGCGCAACAGACGCGCGAGCGTGAACATTTTGCAGGCGAGCGAGAGCGCTTCCAGGCGCAACAAAGGAGTGAAGACGACCGCATAAGACTGGAGACCAGACGCCTTCAGACGGAAGAGAACATTGAAAGAAGCCGCGCCGATGCACAGCACGCCGTCGCAAATGCACAGCTCCACGCCGCCCATGCCAGTGCCAATGCCCAGCGCGACGGCGCCAACGCACAGCGCGACGCCGCCCAGGCCAGCGCCAATGCGCAGCGCGACGCCGCCAATGCCCAGCGCGAAGCAGCGCGCGACGCAGCCCATGCCCAGCGCGAGGCAGAGCGCGACCGGCTGCAGGCGGAGCTGATAGACAAACTGGTTGCCATGGCGACACCCCCTCACTCCGCACGGAGCTCTCGGAGATCGTCAACACAAGGGTCTAGGACACATTCCCCTACCCGACGAAGCGACCCGGGACCCCGCCAACAGGAGGATCCTGTCCACGTCTCCGAACCCCCTCCCCGGCCGGTCCATACGAGACCCAGCAACCGGGAAGAACCGGACCACGCCGAGAGACTGAACAGAAGACTCCAGGTCCTAGCAGAGGGAGAGGAGGAGGAAGAGGAGGAATGTCAAGCCGACCAGCAGCAACGTACTCTGGACCAGGAGGCCCAGTACAGCCCCGACCAGCAGCAACGTACTCTGGACCAGGAGGTCCAGTACAGCCCAGAAGTCAGCCCCGAGGCCCTGCGCTACAAACCCCCGACTCAACTCACGGGTGAGTTTGACGCACCGTCAGCCCCGAGGAACAGCACCTGGGTACCCGACCTTCGGTACCCACCAAGTACCAGCCCAAGACGACACGCACGGGGAGACTCGCCTAGGAGGCCTCTTCCCCAACGCTCACCAATGTGCCAGTCATCCATGGCATCGTACCTTGGCACACCGACCATCCCGGACTTCACCCATGAGAACAGAGCACAGTACACGGAGCTACGAATGTGCTTAGAGACAATGTTGTCCGATGTAGCTGACGAACCGTACAAGTATGCTATCCTACTGAAGCACCTCAAGGTGCCCCGAGCGCACAATATAGCGCTGGCCTATGCCAACTCTACTACCCCATACACAGCGGCTCTAGCAGCACTCGACCAACGTTATGGACGCGTATGGGACTATGTGATACAGGAGATAAGAGACATTGACCGTCTCCCCCCAGCCAGAGACAACAGAGCATTAGATGACCTGTCTATCAAGGTACAGTCCCTGGTAGGGATGCTGGGGTCCCAAAAGGAAAAGGGTATCTATGAACTGTACGCTAACTCTAATGTAGAGAGGATATTAGAGAAGCTCCCTCCCGCCCGACAAGAGCGCTTCAGGCAGCAGAGAGACTACCGCGACCCCAACGGTCCAGAGGCATCCCTCCTAGACCTATCTGAGTTCCTCGCCAGGGAGGTCAGTAGCCTACGACTCGACACGTTCGTATGGAGTGGACCAAGCCCAAGATTCGGACCTCGGGGACAAACGGATAACCGCCGGTTGGTGACCGTTATGCACCAAGCCGAATCAGTACCGCAGCACAAGAACCACAACACCCCCTCGACGAAAGAGGACCAGTGGAAGATTGAGTGCCAGTACTGTGAGGGAGAACATCGGCTGTACCAATGCGACACCTTCGGGAAGCTGACCACGGACGAGGTGAGTCAGTGGATCAAGGACCACCGCCGCTGCTTCCGCTGCGCGCGCAGCCACCTAGCAGCTGAGTGCCGCTTGAAGAAGAAGTGCAGCAGGTGCGGTGGCACCCACCTGGAGGTCCTGCATGACATCAACAGGCGTCAGCCAGGACAACAGAGTGGGCCCGTCGCGGTAATGTACCATGCCGAGGCGGTGGCACCAGCACCAAAGTTCCACCAGACCGCTCCCTGGTGTCCCGACTGCTACAGCAGACACTGGGAGTCACGGTGCGACTCGCACCATATAGATTCTGCGTCACCACAGACAGGTGACAACCGACCAACAGGAGTGCTCCACATTGACCAGCATAGCGGGACCCCCCGAGTGCTCCTCAAAGTGGTCAGAGTGCTCCTGAGCTACGAGGACAAGGTCCTGGACACTTACGCCGTCCTGGACGATGGGTCTGAAAAGACTCTCCTCCTCGCTTCCGCAGCAGCCCAGTTGGGCCTGCGGGGTGTCAAAGATACCATGACCATACGCACCATCAGAAGGGACCAGAAGACCATAAAGGGTGAAAAGGTCTCCTTCAAGATAGCAGCGGTGGACCAGCCCGAGAAGCAGTATAGTATAACCAACGTCTTCACCAGCCACGACATAGGCCTGTCTCAGTACACCTACCCCATCCCACAGCTGATGGCTAAATATGTGCACCTACGTCAACTACCTATACCGCTTATCGACGGCGCCACACCGACCCTGCTCATCGGCTCCGACCACGCGGACCTCATTCTCCCAATTGAGGCGGCCCACATCGGACCCAAAGGATGCCCAGTCGCGGTTCAGACCCGACTGGGATGGACGCTCCAGGGCCCCCTCTACGGACTTGACAGTCAACCCACGTCTACACGCTGCCTACACACAAAGGCGAGCGACACCGGCCACTCCCTCGTACAGCAGAGGCTATTGACATTAAGCGAGAGGCCCGTGAGAGAACCGTGGGCACCAGAGGGAGTTCGGAACTCCACCCCCCTCAGCTGCGCTTCAGACGTAGCTGACCTCGAACCCAGCACCCCAAGCGACTCCTTGACGGGGCGGCCGGGACCGGCCCCTCCCCAGACGGGGTACAGAGCAAACAAGAGAAACAGACGGAGGAGGAGGAGGCACAGCCAAGCACAGATCAAAGCAGTCTCAGGCCCGCTTCCTCCTAAGCCCCCCTTCATCCCGTCCAGTCGTCATGACCATAGACCAGTCACTACCCCGAGCTGCGTGGCCGGCCGGCCGCGTAAGCAAAGTGACCACTGGTGCCGACGGAAAGGTCAGAGTGGCAGAAGTGCTCGGCCAAGGGCGGACATACAACCGACCCGTGGCGAGGCTGATAGAGTCGCCAAGGCTCCCCGACTCGCTTAATGACGACCATGACCCCATGACTTTGTGAACTGACCGACCCCTCACAACAGACATTGAGTAGTGGACAGTGCGGTTAATCTGTCTCTGCTTAGCTAATTAGGTGGGACTAATTAGGGGGCGGCTGTTACAAAGGGTCAGATTAAACCGAATATATGTATTTATTGATTGATATATATTGCATAATATTTGTATATCGTTTGATATCCCTTGTAGATTCCTTTGTACATATACACGGAATGTCCCTTTAGCCTACAGACCATAATATTTCATTCTCCTATTGGACAGCGCCCACCAGGCGCCAGTGTCTTACCCCTAGAGTCAAGTTGAAAGCTACCGTCAAGGCTTGTCTCAACATGCCCGCCTTTGCCCAGGGCTACGAGACAGTGAGGAGGCTGGCACTCGTTTATTCCCCGTACATATAAATATGGCGCAGGCGAATACAGAACTTCCCTTTCGGTTCAGTCTTGTTCAGTTCAGTCCGCAGTCCGTTCAGTTCGAGTTACCCAAGTGACGCCTCACCCACTATGCAACGTGCGGTGAAGTAGGGCCCGTATTGCCCCAAAATAGAGTCGTGTTTTATCCTAATACGTTTGTTCAACGTATCGTTCGCTACCTACTAGTAAGCCTTCATTACGAGTCAAAGACCACGTGAAGTGAGTAATTGTGTGTCTAAATAGAGCACTTATAGCCGCGTGCGAATAGGATAGTAACGTCAAGTTCAACTGTGAACCACCGCGCACCGGAGGATATCTACACCGGCGCCAGCAGAGCCCCTTTCCGGCTGGATTATTGCTTTGGTACTGTGGCTGCTGGAGCAGAGAACCGTCTACCCCGCTGCTGTGTGGGATCTACCGTGAGGACCATCATTCGAGCCCGTCTCTGTTGGACCAGAGGCTGACCGGTTCCACCTGTGCCGCCCGCACATTGGGATTACAGCGGCTGACTTTCATCCGCTGAGCCAGGGAGTAATACCGCTCCCCCTCGCAGGAGCTTATTAGAGTCCCTGTGGAACCATTGACTTTGCAGTAGAGCATTGCCTCCCCCTGCTGGCTTACAACCGGTAGTAACCCCCTTACCAGTATTCCCTAGATAATTCCTAACATTCATTATTGATTTGTCTACGCACATTCTTTGCCTTATAAGCGCAATCTAAGTAAAGTATATTATGTAATAATATTTGCTGTTAATAAATATTCTTCTAAACGAGTACTTTGTGTGGAAACCGTATCATTGTGGAGGAGTTCTCATCATATACTTGTGTACGGTATGGCCAGTAATGTACATAAGACGGTAGTGGTTTAATGATACCAATACTTGATTAATACAGTCAGGGAATTGTACCCCTCAGTTACAATATATGTGTTACATTCCATTCGTAGAGAGGCAATTAGGCACTGTCTGTAGTCTGTGCTCAAGCGAGGGGACATTTATGCGCATGCGCGGGAGCGCGCGCACGAGCCAGGAGCGCGCGTGCACGTGGCGCCATTAGCGTGCGTGCAACCACAGTTGATATCAGGAACGCACCGCTGCTTATTCTTCCGGGCATTTGTTTTCCCAAAATCGTATGGCATGGGTACCTGCTTCGGTGTCATCCCTTTGTGGATTGTATTGTATCGAAAACGTATACTTGAGCCATATTTGTTTGTGCATTAGGTTCACTTTGGCGTTAGTAGAGTAGTATGGCCAGAACTATTTGGTGGGTGGCTGTCACTCAAAGCATTCTGCTAGTATGGGCGGAGCCCAGCCAATAACAGGCTGAAATCTTGAAGCTGGAAAATGGTGCTTTTGAGTAGGCTACTCCATTAGAAATATAAAACAATGATTTTTATTTTTTTTAAATAAACCTTACAGATGTCTTCCATAGACTCACAGGAATTGTGTAAAGTTGCCCAAATAGTGCTAGGGAATAGCAATGCAGGTTTATTTATTTATCCCCGGCCTGCCCTGCGCTCTCTTCCCCCTCTCCCCCTCACAAGCTCCATGTAACACGGAAGTGCATGGTCTATGGCGAGAGACGTCGGCGCAAAGCACGAGCTTGAAGGGGCGTTTCCGTGAACAGCTGGACGGCTACGTAACCATTGACAGCGTGCGTGGAGAGGAAAAAAACAGAAAATAAACAATGACATCATTGCAATGCCAGTGGCACACAATTAGCTTCATTGATCTTCGAGCTGCGCGTGGGATTCCTGTCTGTTTTGTGATTGGCCTGATTAGTGTGGTGAACATTATTTTGATGAAGACATGTTATCCATTCGATATAATACCTATATTATAATTATGTATCCAACTATCCATATTTTATTGGGTGCTATCGCTGATCTTGGTACCAGGGTTGGCCAATAAGAACATAAGATATTCCTTTATTGACCCCCTTGGGGGGAAATTCGGTCGTCATGGCAGCCCCTTGTACACATATGGACAGGGTAATACAAGAAAGACATAAATATAAGCAATACATGTAATTAAATCTGAATATAAAAATATGGCAGACCAAGTTGATGGTGGGCTTGTGTAGTACATCCTGAGGGAGTATTTCTTACAGCTCCTTTAAATAGTGATCCCTCCTTCTGTTCCTCTGCTTTCAGCCCTGACTGAGGGAGACAGGAGATGCAGAACTGATGGGCTCCCGTTGCTGGTGTTTATTATAGATGGTTTATTATAGATAGGCTGTTATCATTTTGATGTTCTGTCGTTATCCTTGTTTGTCTTATTTCGTTGTTTGGTATTGTTTTGTAAAACTGTCTTGAAAAACAACAATAACAAATAAAATAAAATATTTTATATGTATATTTAATATAATATTATATATATAAACAAAGATATAGGTCTATTTTTTCTTCCTATTGGTGCGCCGTCTTCGTTTTTTAAACGGTCCGCTGAGTTTCTATTCGTCTCCACATTGATCTGCTGATGGTGGTCGAGAGACTATAGGAGCAGGTGCAGGTTTTGTATTGATGCGCGACCAGCAGCTCTGAAGGGGTTACAGTACAGCAGGAGGCTGCGTCGAGGCGTTGCTTAACCCCTTTCGTGACTGTGATGCACCGAGTGAATCCACAGTCACTTGCTCCTCAATAGGAAACCAACGTATGTTGACCATGAAGGACTGGTTCTGGCCGAACCGTTCGTTATACAACTATTACAGATACATTTGAAATGTACTCACAGTTGCACGAGGTACTCACAGCTGCACGAGGGTTTCGGACAAAAATACGCGATGGTTTGAAAGCTCGGCGTTGCTAATAAACATTTGAAATATATTTTATAAACTGGTCAACACTGCATTATTTCCGGCGTTGGGTGCATGATGCGCATGCGCTGTGATCACACCAGGCAGCCAACGCCGGAAATAATGCCGTTTTGAGCAGTGTTGACCAGTTTATAAAATATATTTAAAATGTTTATTAGCAACCCCAAGCTTTCAACCCATCCCGTATTTGTGTCCGAAACCCTCGTGCAACTGTGAGTACCTTTGACATTTCTCTGTGATACTTGTATAACGAACGGTTCGGCCAGAACCAGTCCTTCATGGTCAACATACGTTGGTTTCCTATTGAGGAGCAAGTGACTGTGGATTCACTCGGTGCATCACAGTCACGAAAGGGGTTAAGCAGGAGGCTGCGTCGAGGCGTTGCTTTGCTTCCGAGCGAAGCCCTCGTAGACTCAGCAGCAGCAGCAGCTCGCCGGTGAACATCTCCGGTATAGTAGACGCCGGTAGACCGGGCATCGATGCTCCGTGCGCCGGGCAGGATGGAGGAGTTCGTCACGGAGGACGAGGAGCCGTGGTACGACCAGCGGGATCTGGAGCAGGGTGAGCGGACCTCCGTGATGATGATGCGTGTCTTGTCTGTCTGTCTGGCTGACGTACAGACTGTGTTTATATTTTACAGGTTATTATTATTATTATATGTCAGAGGCGATACGGTGTCATAGTAAACAAGCCACTTGTGTAAATGTATAAGCAACCGGACGTTTTTTCTTTTTTATTCGCAACTAGATTTGTTTTTATTGTTCCATCAGTGTAATGTGTAAAGGAGGAGGAAGAGGCATCAATTTTCCTTTACATCATATGTGGGAAATTGCATGAGCAGGCACGGTCGAAAATAGGACACGCTTTAGGGTTTTTTAATACATTTAGGCTAATGGGTACTACAATGGAGACGAGCGCTGCATCTCTCTCTCTCTCTCTCTCGCTCTCTCTCTCCTCTCTCTCTCTCTCTCTCTCTCTCTCTCTCTCTCTCTCTCTCTCTCTCTCTCTCTCTCTCTCTCTCTGCATCACTATATATTCACCCCAAGTCCCGAATTGCCTGTCCTTTCTCTGTTCTATTCCTCTGCCAATTATTCTCATCTTGTCAGATGAGTTCCCAGAATAGCTCTATAATATGCTGTCTGTCTGACTGGGCTCTGCCCTCCTCTCCTCTCCTCTCCTTCACACAAGGTGTTCTGGTGGCTCGAACGAACCCAAGCCCTCCTCCCTGTGCTTCAGCACTTCACCACTCAGGGTCATTTTGATCTCCCCACAGGTCTCTAAAACGTTGAGTTGTTGTGGCCTTTGCTTAGTACAGGCAGGGCGTGGACTAGCCTATAGGGTACTAGCCTATATAGGGTCTGTCTGCCTGTCTGTCTGTCTGTCTGTCTGTCTGTCTGTCTGTCTGTCTGTCTGTCTGTCTGTGTGTGTGTGTTTATTTGTTTGCTTGTTTGTTTGTTTGTTTGTCTGTGTGTGTGTGTGTGTGTAGCCAGGTGTGTGTGTGTGTGTGTGTGTGTGTGTGTGTGTGTGTAGGTGCGTGTGTGTGTGTGTGTGAGAGTGAAAGTTCCAGTGGAAGGCAGAACAATTAGGATGTTCCGGGACAGAAATAGTGGACATTCTTAGAATTCTCTTGATGTGAACAAAGGAAGGTCTCATGGAGTAGAATGTCTTGAGAGGGTGGGAAGAGACAGTATAGTTCTGGTTCTATCTGTCTCTCTGGAACAACAGTATAGTTCTGGTTCTAGCTGTCTCTCTGGAACAACAGTAGAGTTCTGGTTCTAGCTGTCTCTCTGGAACAACAGTAGATCTGATATGTCATAAATGTATAGATGTAGCAGTTAGGGATGCCCCCCGGACCCCGGTTCTAAACGGGAACCGGTACTGAATTAGAAAAAAACGGAGTATTAATAAGCTCCGACGTTATCGGTACTGCTATCGATACTCGAGAAAGTATTATTATTATGAGGTTTTTTTTCCAGGAATTTAAACGTTGCAAACTATCTCTCCTCTCTCTGTCTCTGCACGAGAAGCGAGCCGCAGCAAGCCATTACACACACTTGTCGCGAGCCGCTCACACTCACACATACACGGGTAGGGACTGGAGGTGCCTGTCCGTGGCTAGCTACGTTAGCTACGGAGCTAATAGTCAGTTTCAGTGTTATGCCGAGTTCATACTACACTACACGTATGAACTCGACATAGCGTTAACGTTACTCCGTTTCCATGAAGTGTTTAATTAGCAGCAATCTGTTGTTGAACATTTAACGTTAACGTGGCTAGCTACGGAGCTAATAGAGTTTACCATCCAGCAACAACGTTAACGTTATGCCGACTCGCCGAGTTCATACTACACTACACTTATGAACTCGACATAGCGATAACGTTAATCCGTTTCCATGAAGTGTTTAATTAGCAGCAATCTGTTCTGTTGTTGAACATTTAACGTTAACGTGGCTAGCTACGTTAGCTACGGAGCTAATAGAGTGTACCATCCAGCAACACTGAAACTGACTAACGTTAACGTTATGCCGACTCGCCGAGTTCATACTACACTACACGTATGAACTCGACATAGCGTTAACGTTACTCCGTTTCCATGAAGTGTTTAATTAGCAACAATCTGTTCCGTTGTTGAAAATTTAACGTTAAGGTAGGTATCCGATGCACTTCCGGCGTGGACAGGAAAACGTCGTGAAATCGTTGTAGTCATTTTGTAGTCTTATTAACTAAAAGATTTTAACAAAATAAAAAGCAGCAGCACTATTGCATAACTGAGTCGTGTTTGCTATGTATTTCTTTCTTTAGGGGAGTAGGACATTTGTTTCACAGTTTTAGCATGATGTTTTATAGATGGCCAGGTTAAACACAGGTTTTTGTTTTTTAAGAGGGGGGGGTTTGATTTGATTGAAGTTTATTTCAAATATGCAACACAACAAACAAATATCAAGTACAGATATAGCCTTAAGCCGTTCAAATAATAATTTATAATTTTTTTTTAAATTTAAATATATTTAAATAATAATCTAAAAGAACCGATAAGAGTATCGATAAAGTACCGAACCGTTAAGCAGTATCGATAAGAGTAGTAGTATCGATAAAATCCTAACGATACCCATCCCTAGTAGCAGTACTGTCTATCTGTATGTCGTGTGTGTCATTATATGTTATGATGAATTGAAAATGGGGGACCCTGATGTAAACAAGACGAAAGTCTTTCTTTGGGCTGCATCCCCTTAACAATTGTATGTATTGAGCTGTACTGTACTGTACCCATTCTGCAATCTGTTAATAAACTTTTCAATCAATCAATCAATCAATCAAGAGTTCTGGTTCTAGCTGTCTCTCTGGAACAACAGTAGGAAGAGACAGTATAGTTCTGGTTCTAGCTGTCTCTCTGGAACAACAGTAGAGTTCTGGTTCTAGCTGTCTCTGGAACAACAGTAGAGTTCTGGTTCTAGCTGTCTCTCTGGAACAACAGTAGAGTTCTGGTTCTAGCGTCTCTCTGGAACAACAGTAGGAAGAGACAGTATAGTTTTGGTTCTAGCTGTCTCTCTAGAACAACAGTAGAGTTCTGGTTCTAGCTGTCTCTCTGGAACAACAGTATAGTTCTGGTTCTAGCTGTCTCTCTGGAACAACAGTAGAGTTCTGGTTCTAGCTGTCTCTCTGGAACAACAGTAGGAAGAGACAGTATAGTTCCGGTTCTAGCTGTCTCTCTGGAACAACAGTATAGGTCTGGTTCTAGCTGTCTCTCTGGAACAACAGTAGCGTTCTGGTTCTAGCTGTCTCTCTGGAACAACAGTAGGAAGAGACAGTATAGTTCTGGTTCTAGCTAGGGCTGGGCGATATGGCCTCTAAATGATATCGCGATATTTTTTGGCCATATCGCGATACACGATATATATCGCGATATTTTGACATTTCCTCTAAAGCACTTAAAAATGCTTGATTTAACCCTTTGATGCATACAGTCACGCCAATATGATGATTATAATAAGTCCCTGCAACATATGTTTGCATTATTAAACCATGAAGATGCTTTAAAAAATAATTGAATGAAAATGTACTAAGAGTAGTCTACTGACACACTAATAAAAAAAATTATTTACATCTAAGGCTACGTTTAGACGAGCGTTTTGTGAACAGAAACCGCAAAAGTCGTCTTGCGGTTTCACTTTTAATTTTGCGTTTAGACGAGCGTTTTGGGGTGGAATTCTCTGTGCAGACGAGGCTGTAACGACGGAGCACCGCTGTCACACGATTGGCGCATATGTCACATGACGTGCTGTGAAGACCCGCCCTACTCTACCTCTGATTCGCAGACTGTGGATGGGGAATGTGATTGGACCAAAGAAGAGTCACTCACAGACAGTGGGTCCACTCACGCCGCGGGACAGATTCTTGTGTATTTAAAAGTACTGCTATAACGCTACGTTCAGAACACAGAACGGCGCGGGCCAGTCGAGGCACCTGCTGGCCCTGTAATTGGAATGAGTACACTTTAAATCCTTTAACGAGGATCCATTGGAGGGCAAGTCTGGTGCCAGCAGCCGCGGTAATTCCAGCTCCAATAGCGTATCTTAAAACTGGACTGATTCTTGTGTCTTTAAAAGTACTGCCAATGTAGCCTTCAAGTGATCTTCGTTGATATATGGTCAGACATACTTGCTTTGTTTACGTCTCGGCTACTGGCGCTTACCTGCTACCTGTGACGTAAGCAGTACGCGCGACCAGAGCCGTGACAACCCTTTCGTCATCGTTTTAACAGATTTATACGGTTTGATAGTTTAGACAAAAGCGCAAAGGTTTTGCGTTTCTAGGAATTCCACCCTGGAAGGTAGTCTCACTTTTTTGCGGTTTCACCCCGTAAAAACGCCGTTTCCGTATAAACGAAAGGCACATCCGTAAAAATATTTTTGCGGATTCACCTGCTAGTGTTTCCGTCTAAACGGGGCCTAAGACCATTTATATAAAAACTCTTGGGTGCCTTTTTTTTGCACAGTACTGTGTTTTCTATCCACTTTAGCCTTATATATATTACACACACACTACTGTGAGAAAATAATAATCACACACAAAGGGATAATGGCTTATAGCAGACTTAATGATTTTAGAATATTTCAGATAATGAAATTAAATGTTTATATCATCAACTATCCAGTTAGTATTTATACTGTCTGTAACGTTTGGCTACTTTAAATCATTGAATGTAGAGAGAGCGAGAGAGAGAGGGGGCGAGAACGAACAAACGAGAGAGCCAGCCCCCCCCCCCTCGGGTTTTGTTCTAGGTTCGCGTTTTGATCGTCTAAGCTGCCATAGGTGATGACGTCACACTCGAATGTAAACAGGAAGAGTCTAACACACGGAGATGGAAAGTGGATGATATACAGAAACGAATAACCAATAAATATGAAGTTATGTTTAAACTTCTGTTGTCAAGCGTTGTCAATATAACCCACCCCCTTTCCTCACGAATGTGTTGTGGAGTCCGCTTTGACCGCTTTTCCGCCGTAGCTACACTCTGGACCAGTACACTAACGTTAGCCTATAGCTCCGCCATAGCTACACTCGGGACCACTACACTAACGTTAGCCTATAGCTCCGCCGTCCCTGCTACACTCGGGACCACTACACTAACGTTAGCCTATAGCTCCGCCGTCCCTGCTACACTCGGGACCACTACACTAACGTTAGCCTATAGCTCCGCCGTAGCTACACTCGGGACCAGTACACTAACGTTAGCCTATAGCTTCGCCGTAGCTACACTCGGGACCAGTACACTAACGTTAGCCTATAGCTCCGCCGTAGCTACACTCGGGACCACTACACTAACGTTAGCCTATAGCTCCGCCGTAGCTACACTCGGGACCACTACACTAACGTTAGCCTATAGCTCCGCCGTAGCTACACTCGGGACCAGTACACTAACGTTAGCCTATAGCTCCGCCGTAGCTACACTCGGGACCAGTACACTAACGTTAGCCTATAGCTCCGCCGTAGCTACACTCGGGACCAGTACACTAACGTTAGCCTATAGCTCCGCCGTCCCTTCTCGAGGAAAGCACTGCGAGTGTCTCTCGGCCGCGGGCGGCGCCATATAAACTAATACTCGATGTTCGCGATATAGTACAGTACTACATCTCGAGTAGAACAATCCGCGATACATCGAGTATACTCGATATATCGCCCACCCCTAGTTCTAGCTGTCTCTCTGGAACAACAGTAGAGTTCTGGTTCTAGCTGTCTCTCTGGAACAACAGTAGAGTTCTGGTTCTAGCTGTCTCTCTGGAACAACAGTAGGAAGAGACAGTATAGTTCTGGTTCTAGCTGTCTCTCTGGAACAACAGTAGAGTTCTGGTTCTAGCTGTCTCTCTGGAACAACAGTAGGACGAGACAGTATGGTTCTAGCTGTCTCTCTGGAACAACAGTATAGTTCTGGTTCTAGCTGTCTCTCTGGAACAACAGTAGAGTTCTGGTTCTAGCTGTCTCTCTGGAACAACAGTAGAGTTCTGGTTCTAGCTGTCTCGCTGGAACAACAGTATAGTTCAGTATTTTTAATCAAGTACTCAAAAACAGCATTTTTCGACCTAAAAATTTTAAGCCGTTTTGAGGCTGGGCTCCGCCCATACTCGGAATGCGATTTGAGAGAGAGAGAGAGAGAGAGAGAGAGAGAGAGAGAGAGAGAGAGAGAGAGAGAGCTGACTGAAGGGTGCAGATTGTATTGAAATGCAGTGTCAGAGCTGCTCTGAGGCTCCACTTACAGCTCTGGAGCTAATTGGCTATAAATGAGTCCATCTGGCAGTTGGCTACAAGCATAGATGGGGCGGGCGTTATTATGCAGATGAGAAACCTCTGACGTCACAGATACGCAAAATTTCAGATGACTCACTTGAGTGAGGGACAATATTGTGAGATGAGAATTGGAAGAATGCGCTAAATTGAGAATTAGAGACATAGATCCTATTAATATAAGTCCACATAGCTAGAAAATAATGCTAAACACTGGAAAAGGCCATTTATAAGATAATTCCCCTTTAAATAATTAAAATAAAAAATATATATTTTATAATCTTTTTTCTTTTAATATCCTCAAATAAAGTGATTAATCTGATTAAATTAGTCTTTTTTCTTTTATTAAATCAACTTTCCAGCCCCCTGTCAACTGTCAAATGATGTCAACTGTCAACCTGAATTGTAACATTCAGTATTCAATATTGTCTGATTCAATATTAAGTTAACGTTCAGTATTCAATATTGTCTGTCTTCTGACCAACAACGGTTGGGTAAGCCCAAAGGAGATAAAGATACTCTCCCGTTCATGCTCCGCGGACATGGAACATCTCTCCATTCAATGTCGCCCATTCCACCTTCCCCGAGAGTTTACCGCGATCATCATGACTGCGGTGTACATCCCTCCCCAAGCGAACACCGCCAGGGCCCTGGCGGAACTACAGGGACATCTCAACATCCACCAGATTAAACACCCGGACACAGCCATGGTCATTGCCGGCGATTTCAACCAGGCAAATCTGAAGAAAGTGATGCCATCCTTTTTTCAGCACATCGCCTGCTCCACCAGAGGAGGGAATACGCTCGACCACTGCTACACCCCGTTCAGAGCCGGCTATAAAGCGGTACCGGCTCCGCCATTAGCGGGAGCTACAAGCACATCTGATCATGACTCCATTTTCCTGATCCCTGCTTACAGACAGCGATCACGTGACGCCGTCGTCTTACGTGAGGTAAAGAGATGGTCCGACCAATCAGAGGCCACGCTTCAGGACGCTCTCGAGGACATAGACTGGGGAATGTTTCAAGAAAGCGCCAGTGACCTCAGCGAGTTCGCAGACATTGTTGTTAGCTTCATAGCAACCTTAGCTGATAGTATCGTCCCCACAAAGAAGGCGAGGGTATTCCCAAACCAGAAACCGTGGGTGGACAGTACTATCAGAGCAGCTCTGAAAACTCGCACCACTGCCTACAACCTGGGCAGAAAGACAGGAAACATGGAAGAGTACAAGACAAGAGTCTACACTCTGCTAGGGATGGGAATTGATAAGATTTTATCGATATGATTCCATTATCGATTCTGCTTATCGATCCCATTCTTTATCGATTCCCTTATCGATTCCTGATATTTATATTAAAATAAATAAATTGGAAATGCAACAGAACTAGGCTGGTTAGAATAACAACATGCAACTTGACATTTCTGATGTCAAAAATACAAAAACTGTAAAAAATATATTAACTATACACTTAAATAAAATAATGTATTTGAGAACTAATTTAATCTATGTAAGGGATAATGTCATTGTCGCAAAATAATTGACCGACACGGAGTTTAGAACACAGAGGCGCCGCGCCGAGGTGTTCTAAACGCAGTTAGAACACCTCGAAGGTTATCCTGCTTATTACATGGCTAACTTACTAACAATATACCTAATTCATTTTACACCATCGACAAGACGAGATCAAATGCAGACGCAGTTGTTCTGTGGCTCCTCTGTCATCTCTGATTGCACTGATGAGTGCAGCTGTGCATATGCTGAGCAGCGTGACTGCGATCAAAATGCTTGATTGTGATTGGTCAATAGCGCTCTGTTACCCGTATCAGCGGTCATTATTACGCGTTGCCCATGACAGCGGTCAGTTATCGAGAAATAACTGACCGCTGTCAGGGGCAACCGAGCGCTATTGACCAATCACAATCAAGCATTTTGGCGAATGTTAAAACGCCATGTAATAATGAACTGTAGTTGCATTCAACAGGTCGTTATTGCAAAAGAGAATTTGTTAGCAATAACCTACCTGTATAAATAAAGGCCAGCTCAGTGTTCTCTCTCTCTCTCTCTCGCCAATGAGCATGGCTATTTAGCTAGCTAGCGGCTAACGTTACTTTACCATGTAAATGAATGACTAGGATGCAAAGCACTTTCAGTTTTCACTGCACACAAAAATGGTCGCAATATCGAGCCCTTTAGGTTTTCCTAGTCAAGGAATCAAATAGTCTTCTCTGGCTGCATGCATGGCGCTAACGTTATTGTTTTTAAATCCGCACCTGTCCGAAAAACATGGCATCGATAAGAGGAATCGATAGTCACGGAGGCATGCGATTCCAGGAATCGACAATTAGGAACCGGTTCCCAATCGATTCCGATTACCATCCCTACACTCTGCGCAAGGCTGTTAAACTTGCCAAAAGGACGTATGCTGACAAAATGGAGGCACAAATGGCACAGAATGACACAAGAGGCTTATGGCGGGGACTGAGGACGATAACTGACTACAAAGTCAGCGCCCCCTCAATGGGGAGCGACAACGCCTCTCTTGCGGACAAACTCAACTCCTTCTACACACGGTTTGGTGCAAACAGTGGCGCCGCTAGCTCAACGGCTAGTGACGTCACTGGCGTGCCGGCTGTTGTGGAGGGGGGGGGGCATCTGCGGGGGGGCGGGGACGCTCTCTCATTGACGGAGCACAGTGTGAGAAGAGCATTTATGCAGGTGAACACCAGAAAGGCTGCTGGCCCAGATGGAATAACAGGACACATACTTAAGTCCTGTGCTAACCAGCTAGCCCCTGTGTTCACCACCATATTTAATCGATCCCTGGCGGAGTCAGTGGTCCCTGCCTGCTTCAAGATGTCTACCATTATCCCGGTACCAAATAAATCCTCCCCAACAGGTCTCAATGACTACAGACCGGTGGCACTCACCTCTGTGGCCATGAAATGTTTTGAGAGGCTGGTCAAGGATCACATTTGTGCCTCCCTCCCCAGTGATATGGACCCTATGCAATTTGCATACAGGCCAAACAGGTCCACTGATGATGCGGTCTCCCAAGTACTGCACAGCACCCTCTCTCACCTGGACCGCCAGAAGGGGGGCTATGTGAGACTGTTGTTCATTGACTACAGCTCAGCGTTCAACACCATAGTCCCCACCAGACTGGTGGACAAGCTGATCGAGCTGGGGCTGAGCTCCGCTCTGAGCGCCTGGATACTGGACTTTCTGAGTGAAAGGCCCCAGGCGGTCAGGGTGGGGGGTCAGACCTCCAACACCATCACCCTGAGCATCGGGTCCCCCCAGGGCTGTGTTCTGAGCCTCCTGCTGTACTCACTATACACACATGACTGTGTGGCCAAGTTCAGCTCCAACTCCATAGTGAAGTTTGCGGACGACACAGTGGTGGTGGGGCTGATCTCGGACAACGACGAGAAGGCCTACCGGGAGGAGGTTGAGGTACTGGAACGCTGGTGCCAGGACAACAGCCTGCTCCTGAACATTGGTAAAACCAAGGAGCTGATCGTGGATTTTAGGAGACAGCAGGGGACACACACACCACTGAGGATAAACGGGGCTACCGTGGACAGGGTGAGCAGCTTCAAGTACCTGGGGGTTCACATCTCAGAGGATCTGACATGGACAACACACATAGACTCAGTCGTAAAAAAGGCGAAGCAGCGCCTCTACCACCTGAGACAGTTAAGGAAGTTCAGAGTATCTGGGAAGATACTCCAGTCCTTCTACTCCGGAGCTGTAGAGAGCATCTTGACTGGAAACATCACTGCCTGGTATGGAAACAGCACGGCACAGGACAAGAAGGCCCTACAGAGTGGTGCGCTCAGCCGATCGTACTACGGGTATTGCATTACCACCCCTGCAGGTCCTATACAACAAGAGGTGCAAATCCAGAGCCTGCAGAATAATGAAAGACCCTCACCACCCCAACTACAGCCTGTTCAAGCTGTTGCAGTCAGGCAAACGCCTGCAAACACCAGCAACTAGGACAGAGCGACTTCAGCTCAGCTTCTTCCCCCAGGCCATCAGAGTCTTGAACACTGAACTCTCCACACACAAGCACACATGAACACACACACAACACACACACTGTACACGCTCACACACTAGCAGCGACTTTAACATGAGCACACACACACTCATGCTGCACACGCTCACACGTATGGTCACTTTACAAAAGGAAAGGTCACTTTAAGAATAGTATAGTATAACTTGAGATTGTATAGCATTGTATAGCAGTAAAGACCCAGTGCCTCATCCGTAGCTAACAGTGTATTGCACTACCACAGGACCCAGCATGTCTTACCATTGCTCTGTAAATAACTCATGTACATATACCGATATGCCCTACTTTGTTTACCTGTTTTATTGCACAATGTCGTTCTATTGGATTCCTATTATATATTACTATTATTATTACTATTACTATTGTATTATGCACAATCCTTGCGGGCAAGACCCCCTGCATTTCATTGTATACTTGTATGCCGTGACAAATAAAACTCTTGACTTGACTTGACTTGACTTCAATATTAACATTCAGTATTCAAGTAGAACAGCTAGCTAGCCGTTGTGGACACTCACCTTTCCACAGCAAAACGGTCAGCAAGGCACCTTGTTTGAGAAATGCAGGTTTCAATCTATATGTTGTTTAGTCTATCTGTCTCTTCAGTCCTGTCCTGGACAGGATCTGTTAAAGATCTGAGAGAATTGTTGAATAGATACACAAATGTTCTATAATGGTCTATTATGACATCATACTGTGACATCACAAATGTTCTAGAATGTTCTATTATGACATCATACTTTGACATCACAACGGAACATGTTTGAGTTCCATTTCGTCGCCTTCTTAACACTTTCTCCCAGGGCTGGGCGATATAACGATAACGATAAATATCGCGATATATTTGAATAATCGATATCGAATATCGAAATATCGGAAAATCGTTTTTTTTAATATATATATATATATATTTTTTTTTGTGACCTGCAACAGGGCAGTTTTAAAACCAGAGACAGTGGACAGACTTGTCTTTCTTGCCTGCAACTTAAAGTAATGGCTTTGCTTGTCCAAATGACAATACTGACCAAATTGAGATTTATTTTTCTCTTGTCCATTTATTTTGTTTGCTTTCTAATTTAAAATACAGTTTGAAACCGTCTGTACACAGTAGGCTATGTGTGCTAGCAGAACTAGACTCTAGTCACGAGTCACGGTGCACATGTGCGGTGGTTTGTCCACCAAAAAAGCGCCAAAAGATCGAAAATAAACTAGCAGAGCCAGAACTGTTCAACTCCCCTGGAGCCACAGCCAGCAGAGAAGCTGGTTTACTTTTGCTTTTAAACCAGCTGCAGCCTGAGAACTGGAGTGTGAGGGGATGTAACACTAAAGATGGCGGCAATGACAAAGAATTGCTGCAAAATAATCTGTTGTTAAATTTTTAATTTTTTTTAATACTTATAACAATTCGATAATTATCGATACCGAGAAATATGATAACATTATCATATCATTGATATGATATCCTAAATCCGTCCGGCCACTCGCATATCATCCCAGGACTCTAGCCACACACGTGGATATGGATCGCTGCCATAACTCAATAATCCACATGATTTGGGCGTGTATTAGTATTATACAAACCGGAAATGGATCGCCTCGATCCCCATCACATAACTGGGATCTGTTTGCTCCAGTATCATCGCCCAACGGTAAGAGTAGGCTGCCGTGAGTTTCAGCTCTGATCTATATATCACCCATACTACATAAATCATTTAACGACGATCACAGAATTATAAACGACCCCCCCCCTCCTCCTCCGTTCACCCGCGCATGATCAGTCATAACGTTTAGGACCATGTACAGTTGACATTTTTAATATAGCGTGTATCGGCAACAAATGGCATTTGATAATGTATATGCATTTATGCCTATATCTCACGTTCTAGGATTTACTGCAGAAAACGATAAAAACATATTTATATTCTAGACAGTATTTTTGTATGAATGTGTTAATGAAAAAGTCAAACGTTCCTACATCCTGAACGATAGATAATCGATGTTGAATGGGCCATAGTAATGTCAATTTAGCAATACAATTTAAAAAGTTATAGCCCTGCAAAGAAGGTAAACATCTCCATAGGCTTAGACTGGTGGCAGTGATCAAACATTGATGGATATAAGCGTGGCAGAGAAAGTGTTAAAGGGGAGATGAAGCAGTGAACAATGTGATCCTAGTTTGTTTGTTGTGTACCTTGTGTAAGACAGGGTCCTATAATAAAATGTGAAATCCTGCTTATTTGTCTGAAAAATCAAATATAATTTCCCTGTTTTCGCCATGGGCGGCGCCATTTTGTTGCTGACGTCATGGTGTTGGTTTGGTGTATACACTGCTGGTTAGCTGCCTATAGTGAACATGGATTGTCGGGTCAGTCAGTAAATAAAATGTTGCCTACAAAACAACGGGACCACGGTGGTTCTTTTTGTATTGCTCCTGGCTGTTCAAACAAATTTTACCGTGTGAAAGAGAGAGGAAAGTTGGTTAATTTCCACAAACTACCAGTGAAAAAAACAGTGTTGTTGGCACGTTGGCTCAGGCTGGCTCAGGCTGGCTGCACTCAGGTGGCGCGATCAGCCTGTTGGACAGGGAAGGAGGATCTGCAGCGAACACTTCATTGCCTCGGATTATGTTGTTGGGTGGGAGGTTTGTCCAGAAGACCACTAATCAGCTGAAGCCTGATGCGGTTCCCTCTGTCTTTGACAGACAGACCGGCGCAGGCAGTTCAGCGTCGCGGAGCATTCAGCCTGCTGGCTACCTAGCTCCACTTCAACCAGCCGAGCGTCGGGAGCTCCAGCAGCTTGTCGATGTGCTAATAGCCTCGGCAAGCTAACGGTAGCTGGCTCCAGCAGCTTGTCGATGTGCTAATAGCTTCGGCAAGCTAACGGTAGCTGGCTCCAACAGCTTGTCGATGTGCTAATAGCCTGGAGCCAGCTACCGTTAGCTTGCCGAGGCTCCAGCACACGGACAAGCTGCTGGAGCCAGCTACCGTTAGCTTGCCGAGGCTATTAGCACATCGACAAGCTGCTGGAGCCAGCTACCGTTAGCTTGCCGAGGCTATTAGCACATCGACAAGCTGCTGGAGCCAGCTACCGTTAGCTTGCCGAGGCTATTAGCACATCGACAAGCTGCTGGAGCCAGCTACCGTTAGCTTGCCGAGGCTATTAGCACATCGACAAGCTGCTGGAGCCAGCTACCGTTAGCTGATATATATATTTATTGACAACACCAGGGTATATATTTAATAGGGATGAAAGAAGGGGCTATCACAAGACGTAGGGCGAACACGATTACAACTGAAAAAGACGACGGAATGGCAGAGAATGGCAATACAACGGGAGAAAAAGATGGCGACGATGACTCTGAGCGAGAGGCCACGCTGATGAACATCTACAAGGAGCTCAAAGAGTTCAGAAGAGACAATGAGCGTCAATTTCGGGAAATTAAAAATGAGATGAACAAAATGAACAACAGACTCGGTGAAGCGGAGGGGAGAATCGGAGAAAATGAAAATGTGCTTGATGCGGCAACGGTTTTAATCAAGAAGCTAATGCAGAGGCAGGCTGACGTGGAGGCTAAACTGCTCGACCAGGAGGGCAGAACGAGGAGGGAGAACCTACGGGTCTACGGTATCCCAGAGGAGAAAGAGGGAAAAGACATGCACGGATTTCTAGACAGCCTGTTTAAGGACGCACTTGGCCTGCCTCATGACATGGACCTTCGTATCGAACGAGCACACCGGGCATTAGCCCCAAGGCCTAACAACCCGCAGCTGAAGCCACGGTCAATCGTGGTTAAGTTTGGGAGCTACAAAATGAAAGAAGAGATAATACGCCGGACGTGGCAGAAGAAAAACGTCTCATGTGACAATGCACGCTTCTATGTCGACCATGATTTACCCACTGAAATACTGAAGAAGCGAGGAGAATATGCCGAAGCCAAGAGAATAATGAAGGAGAAGAATCTCAAGTTCCAGACACCGTATCCTGCGAAAATGAGGGTCTTTTACGAAGAAGGCACCCGCCTATACCAGAACGCAGCGGAGGCGACGGCGGATATGGCAAGACGTGGATATCAGATCACCGTGCTGAACCCTCCTGCCGACCCAGATCGAGAGGAGATACTGCGGCTGTCTACCTGGCAGACAGTGGAAAGACAACAGGGACCGGGAGGCGACATACAGGCGACGGAGAATGGAGGTCCCGCACAGCAGGGCAATGAACATCACGGGTACCGGGAGAAACTCCAGGGATTCAGACGAGGACAGTCGGAGGCGGACAATTAAGATAACGGTCAAGAAACACATGGATACAGATAAGTCTCAGGGTAAGTGCCAATATATATAAAAAAAAAAAACTTGAAATAAAAATAGAGCGCACTAAATAGAAAAATATGCTATAAGCGTGGGAAGGGAAATATCCTGGATAGATAAAAAAGGGATGGCGAAATGAACCACAGTCCAATGTGGCTATGACATAGAAATTGCAATGTACCAATATATATCTAGGGCAGGGGTAGGCAACCCTAGGCACGCGTGCCTGCATAGGCACGCGGGGGCATTTTCATAGGCACAGGGGGCAGCATAAAAAAATATAAAATAAAAATAATATATAATTTTTTTTATTTTTATTTTTATTTTGCTTTGAAATATTATAGTGAAATATTTTGCACTGTTGTCGCATTTATCTTGTTGAAATCCTCCCACAGGTTCTTTTTACTACCACATATTTAATTGAGACCCTTTATTTGTTTATTATTTCAATTTAGCTGGAAATACATTGCTACATCATTCAGTAACATTTGCAGAGCCTTATAACAAAAACATTATTACGGTCACCATTGTGACCAGTGGGATTAATCAACAAATTGTATTATTTATTTTTCTATTTCATTGAACATTGCACATGTTAAAAGCCTTTTTTTCTACTCAAAATGTGAGTATTACCAAGTCAACTTGTGTTCTTAAAACAATGACAATAAACATAGTTTTATTAGGTTGAAATAATGTGGTTGTGTACTTATTTTTCTGTTAACTTATTATGGATTGAAAACTGAAAACCTTAATGCACAGTAACTGAACTCAATATTTTTAAGTTTTGGTAACTTATTATTATAATTTTTTTTACAGTGTAGTCTTGCGATCAATCAAAACTTATTTACACGATATACCTCACATTCACCCTCCATTCACAGCCTGGTGTTCTCCTGGTGTTCTCCATTAGGCCTGTAGGTGGAGCTATGACAGCACACGTACAGTACACCCACCGATGGTGTGTGATGTGTCCAAAAATGAATGGGCAAATGTGAATGAAATGGTTGCACTGTATGCAGCTGTTTGTCTGCATTGCATCCCCCCCCCCCAACTCAGATTTAGGGTTGATACAACCATCATAATAATATTGTTAATAATAACAATAACAATAATGATGTAATAATGTAAAAATTATCATTAAAAAGACCTGATTATGAGAAAAAAATATTACGATGCATGGAATATTGTTGAGGCACACTAGTTACAACTATATTTCAAACAGGCACTCCATGTCAAAAAGGTTGCTGACCCCTGATCTAGGGGATATACAAATGTTAATTGTTGGAAAAAAGAAGAAAAAAAACATCACCATCTTGATAAGTTCAGTTGAGTTGATCACACTGTATATAGACTACAGTGTGAGCCATACGTTACATTAGGGCAGGGATCGGCAATAGGCGGCCCGCGGGCCGACATTGGCCCGCCAGCAATAATTATGGCCCGTCAGATTATTTTGATAATATGATATTTATGTGACGCGCGGGAAATATTCACTCGGGACGCCAGGGTGTCTTTTATTGTGAAGCTGTATCTATCTACCGGTAGTCATCAAAAGCATCTCTGTCACTATAGCCAATTGAAATGCTAGAAATGGTCACATGGACTGGGAGAACCAATGGAATAGTCCCACCGGGCCCGTGTATATTTCCCTAACGCACGTTCACTTCCGCGTTCGAGATGCAAGTGAGTTAAAAAAAACGGGGAAATATAACGCTTCTTTTAATAAACAGGAGCCATACTTAAAATACGGGTTTATCGCAACAGGTCTGTGATTCTTGCGTGCCGAGCCGACGTCCTCTCTGCATAATATGTGGCGACAACAACAACAGCAACGAGGCAATGATGACAACTGTGTTCAAGTTGGCAGATAAAGTTCAGATAAAGCATTCAACGCCAATCTGGAATTGGAGGGCGGCGAGTGGATATGACATGTTTCAAACATTAGCAGGGATTTTGGAGGACTTAACAACAAACAAGGTATGGTGAGTCGTGTTTTCATGCATTCTGATCTGTTCACCCGCCGCGGTGATCTGCTGTTCATGAATGAATGAAAACTTTATTTAACAGATTGCAGAATGGGTACAATACAGTACGGCGCAATACACACAATTGTTAAGGGGTTGCAGACCAGAGAAAAACGTTTGTCTTTTTTCAATATCAGTATATTAAATTAGCCATTGTTTTTGATCCTGGCCCGCCAAGCAAGGGCTTGGGGAAAATCTGGCCCGTGGCCAAACCTAATTGCCGACCCCTGCATTAGGGTATACAAAATAGTAGGGGCACAGTTTTGGGCAACCTACCTTGTGCCAAATGCACTCCTCTGGTAGACGAGGGGGACCAAAGTGCACGGTGAGTATCGATCTCACCCTCGGTACAATTGTTCTATCTGGGGTCCTATCGAACGTAGCTTGGGTAAATGTGGGGGGGGGGGAATATATTTATGTTTTTATATGTTCTTTTTTATTTCATCATATACTATGTTGTTGTATATATATCATCACAGTCTCAGGTCCTAGATATGGAAATATGGGATATAGCGCCCCAGACATAGAAGCATTACATGCTGGATTGCACAGGGGAGATACATTACAAGGGATATGGGGCTGATTAAAATAGTATCGTGGAATATAGACGGATGTCATCATCCCATTAAGAGAAAAAAAGTACTGACGTTCTTGAAACAAAAAAAGACGGATATTGCACTAATTCAAGAATCACACCTGAATGAGGAGGAGTCGGCCAAGCTTAGAGGGACTGGGTGGGACAAATATTTTATAGTACGTTCTCTTCTAGGAAGAGGGGGGTGGCAATATTAGTGAGAAAAAACATAGACGTTAAGGTGCACAACAGTTTCTCGCATGATGAGGGGAGATGGGATATATTGGATGCAGATTTGGAGGGACAGAGAACTACATTAGCTAATATATATGCACCCAACGTGTTGTCCTCAGATTTTTTTCATGAAGTGTGTGAGGTGATTAGGAAGATAGGGAATAGCAACGTAATCATAGGGGGGGGCTTCAACCTGGTTGGAGACACCTTGCTGGACAAATCATCTCAACCCAGGACCGCTGACAACGCAGGGAGACTGGCGGTCGGTGTACTGATAGATGAATTGGGCCTAGTGGATATCTGGAGGGTTCTGAACCCACAGGAAAGAGACTACACGTTTTACTCTCACCCACATGCCTCATACTCTAGAATAGAATAGAATATTTCCTGATCTCTAGCACGCTGGTAGAACAAATAGCAGATAGTAGGATAGGGAACATTGTAATATCTGATTATGCTCCAGTTGAGTTGGTAATCACATTCATAGAGGAGGGGATGGCGATTCAATAACCTAATGTTGAATGACGAAGTGTCATGTGCATACATTAGAACTATATTTAAGGAATTCTGGGAACTTAATGAAGGGTCAATAGATGATAGTGGCATAATGTGGGACACATGTAAAGCATACATGAGAGGACGACTCATACAATACAGTGCAATACTAAAAAAGGGAGAGAAACAGAAAATGACAGCATTGGACAAAGAAATTAAAGCACTTTCGAAACAGCACAGCCAGAGACCAGACCCAGAAACGTGGAGAAATCTGAACAAATCCAAATATGAATTGAACAACATATACCAAAAAAAGGCTGAATATGCTTTATTTAGGACCAACCAAAGATATTATGAACAAGGGGAGAGAGCGGGTAAAATACTAGCGAATCGGGTTAAACAAATGCAAAATCAAAATATTATATCCTCAATTTATAATAAGGATGACGAAATTATTACAGACAAAAAGGAAATTAACAATGTTTTCAGGTGCTTTTACCAGGATTTATATACCCCACAGGCGGCGGTGGATCAGGTAAAAATGGACGCGTTCTTCAACAAGATTGAATTACCATCGTTATCGAAACAACAAATGAAGTCAATGGAGGGGGATGTCTCGATAGAGGAAATACACGCGGCAATCAGTAGCCTTTAATTAGGTAAAGCGCCAGGAGACGATGGGTTTACTCCCGATTTCTACAAACAATTCAGTGATATAATTTCTCCAAGACTATTGAAAGTATATCAAGATTCACTGTTAAAAGGGAGCTTGCCCACTAGTTTGAGATCGGCCACTATTACGTTACTACAGAAAAAGGGCAAAGACCCTCAATATTGTGGGAACTATAGGCCTATATCCCTGAGCAATTTGGAAGAAAAAGTATTAGCAAAAATACTAGCAAATAGAATAGAGGATGTACTACCAAGTTTGGTACACTCAGACCAAGTGGGTTTCGTGAAGGGGAGAAACTCAGCTGATAATATTCGCAGACTCCTACACATAATGTGGAAGGTTAGGAATGATGTAGAGCCTACAGTGGCCTTCTCATTGGACGCCGAAAAGGCCTTTGATAAGGTGGAGTTTGCATTTTTGTTTCACACGCTAGAGCGCTTTGGATTCGGACCATCGTTTACTGGGTGGGTAAAGCTGTTATACACAAATCCGATGGCCTCTGTCTTGACTAACGGGATCGTATCCTCGCCCTTTAACCTAGGACGGGGGACGAGGCAAGGTTCTCCACTTTCTCCCCAAATGTTCGTGCTTTTCCTCGAACCACTTGCTATCGCACTAAGGACTAATCAAGACATCAAAGGGGTAATAGCGGGACAGGTGGAACATAAACTATTTTTATATGCGGATGATATCTTATTGGTATCCAGCAATCCCCAAACAGCAGCTGGGGTCATTGGAACTGTTATCGAGTCCTTCTCAGAAATATCTGGATACACAATCAACTGGAGCAAGTCAGAAGCAATACTAAGTGCTGTCCCTCTGCTATTAGGAGGGGATGGCAGTTCAGGTGGATGCCGTCAGGGTTGATATATTTAGGAATAAAGCTGATCCCAGGTCTGAAAGAGATAGTACAAGCCAATATTGCCCCTATAATCGAACACGTTAGTGCTCTGACCCAGAATTGGGCCAAGATGAATATGTCCCTCCTTGGGAAGGTAAACTTAGTAAAAATGATATTGGCTCCCAAATTAAATTATATCCTATATATGCTGCCGCTGACCCTCCCGACTCAGTTACTCAAACAATATGACAAGATAATTAATGTATATTTGTGGGGGGCAAAAGGCAGCTATTTGGTCGGGCCAAAATGTATGCAGCAAAGGAAGATGGCGGCTTATCCCTGCCTAAGCTAGACTGGTATCACTACGCGTTCTCACTTTCCCAGCTCTCCAAATTGAACCACTCGACTGAGGAGGCACCTGCTTGGGTCAAGATGGAGGAGGAAATGGTATATCCCTCATCTCTGGAATCCTTCCTGACACAATCAGACAGACCTATACCTTTTAAGAACCCTCTAATGGCGTTTGCCAGGGAAACTTGGAATCAATCGCACAGGCTGACTAGTGATAGCCCATATCTAACTACAAGAGCCTCTATATGGTATAATAAAAAACTAAAGATTTGTAAGAAATCAGTCATATGGGAGGACTGGATTAAAAGGGGGATACATGTACTAGGTGATATAGCCAGGGAAGATGGGGTATTACCTTTTGAGGATATTAGAAAGGACTTTGGTATAGATAATAAAAACTTTTATAGATTCCTGCAGATTAGACATTGTATATCGTCATCAATGGGTGGGCCAAAATGTGGCCCGATTACTGCAATTCAAGAAATATTTGATAAAGGATGGCGTAGGAAAGGCGGTGCGTCAAGATTCTATGATGTTATAAGGGAACACAATGCACCCAAGTTGGCGGGTCTGAGGTTGAGCTGGGAGAACGATGTACATGAGGATATTACTGAGGAAATATGGGAGAAGCTGGTGTCCAAATGGGGTAAATTCTCGCGGGAGGCACAATCACAACTTATCTTTTACAAAGTTTTAAACAGAAGCTATTGGACGCCTAGTAAACTGGCCAGACTAAAATTAAGGGACAGTGACATCTGCTGGAGATGTGAGAAGGAGACAGGCACTTTACTACATATGTTATACGAATGTGAGAAAGTCCGGAAAATGTGGGATCAAATTGTGATATTCCTAAGTAAAGTTTTGAATGTAAAGGTGAATAACTCCCCAATGGAATGTGTTTTGGGTATAGTACCGAAAGAGATTAAACTGCCTAAGTACCAGGGAATGTGGTATAGAATGGCCATGATATCAGGGTGTAGAATTGCCTTACAACATTGGAAATCACTAGGGATGCACCGATATGAAAATGTGCCACCGATACCGATACGATTGTTCAACTAACACAATCGGCCGATACCGATATTTGTGGCACATTTATTTTTATTTTAATTTTTTTTAATTTTTTTGGTAATATATATATATTTTTTTTTATATTTTTATATTTTTTTTATGAAACTACTGTATATTTGTGTTACAAATTGTGCTCACCGATATGAACATAGGCCTCTTTACTTACTTAAAAAAAGGAAACATCAAGAAATAGCATGGGACAGTTTTCTACACCTGACTGAACGGTCTGGGGACGAATGATTAAAGTGGGGTTTCAGTATTATCAATGATGAATGTGAAAAATGGGATCTGACCTGATGGTACCTATACTTTATATTGTATTATGTATGTATATGCATAGATTGTATGTCCGGATGGTGTATCTATGGAATGGCCACTTTCTCTATCACACTCTCACATGCGCATATCTAGCCGCATACGCATGTCTAGGACACACATACTCGTATGTGTACATAACTGAATTACACACACTCATATGCATATGGCTGAGATATACATGCCAGAGGCACACGTACACGCATATACTCACATGTAGGAAGCAGGCATACACACACGTACTTATACACATATCTGAAGCATAAGCTCTCACTTACACATAATACATATGGGACACACACACATACATAGCTGAGACGCACATACATATACACACCTGAGATATACACTCACACACGTGGCAGAGACGTACATGGATACGAGACACACAAAAGGTAGGATCACAGTCACGTACCTGAGAGATGCACACACACACGTATGAGACATACACACATACTTACGTGAGACACGTACCCACATACACATATCTGAGACACACATTCATACATGTTCTCACGCACACCTACATATATCTGAGACGCATCCTCTCACATGCACTATTGAGAAAGATGGCATCCCAATAGAAGATGCAGCACATACCTGCTCGCAGGTAGATCGGTCTACATGTAACGTATGTGCATCAGGGGTATATATGCACGATGTATAGTAATGTTGGTTTTTTTTTGTAAGTGCTTTTTTAATTTCCATGTCAGTTTTTAATATGTTTGTATGAGTCTTTTGTATGTTTTGTATGTTATTACGAAAAAGAAAAAGACAAATCTTGGATGTTGCATATTATGCTGTGGAAAGATGTCTTGTGAATATTTGGAAGATTTGTGCAAAAATATCAAAACATTTTTAAATAAAAGACAATTAACATAAAAATAACGCTGTCTGTCAATTATGTAACATAAAAGGAATAAATGACTTAGGCCAATTTACGAACATGCCGAGTCCAATAAATTCACCTGATCAACAGGGCAAGTTTGTTTATTTGTTTATTGTTATTTGCACTTATAAACATACATTCTGGAATAAAATAAGTAAAAGAAGAACAGTTCAAATGTGCAGGAAGGGCGGCTAGGTGGTGTAGTGGGCAAGGCGCTCGCCACCAACGCTGGAGATGCTGGGTTCGAGCCCAGCTCTCGGCGTTGCTACCAGCTTGTGTCGTATATTCTATACAATATCTAAGGTCATTTGCAGTGCATACAGGTTGCTAACTAGAGGGAAGAAGGACAGAGTGATAGAAACATGGTCCTCATCTGACTTAGTCAGATGAGAAATAACTTGTATAGCCAGACAAAAGAGGAACTTATGGTCCAAACTCATTTATTTGCCTCAGCGGCCAAGAGTGGATAATGCATCAGTTACGTCCAGGAATTATTCATCATTAGACATGTTTGTACAAAAGGATTGATGAGGTTAATCAAATAGCCCATTCACAGTGGCTTCTTTACATCAAGAAATGTTTGCACATAAATAGCAGTCATGTTTATCAATGAAATAGACCTTAGTACTCTTTGCCACCACATGATCAAACCGGTCTAAGATAGACATCTTACTCTAGTTATCACAAACAGTGATTATTCCATATACAGTTTACTCACGTAGGGCAAAGTAGTACAGTCGATGGGCGATGGAGGCTCAGCAGCAGACCCCCTGGGGACGGTGGGTCTGGGCTGGCCGCCTCTCTCTCTCACCAATACATTCTTTTATACTCTGATTTCCCCCAATAGTTTCTTGCTTCCATACATGGCGTTCTCCTCAGATGACCTTCTGGGGGAGGCCCCCCCCCCCCCCCCCCCCCTGATTTCCTCGTCTGTGTCTTCTTCCAGTTTCAACAGCGAGGAGGTCTGATGAATCAGACCTTTTAACATTCCCTTTATATGGTTTGTGTAATGAATCTATGGCCTATTTAGCATCAACCCAGTACAGTCATTGCTTTCTAGGTTAATACCAATCAGTCCACAAGAGCCAGCACCAAACCCTATTTACCAAACTGACACTTTGTATTACTCTATGATTTAAAGGAAATAGCTTTATTACTTAATCAGTTTTGACATTCCTAAAATGGTACTCAAATCTTCTTTGTAAGTTACCTTCTAATTTGATATGGTTTTAGTTTCCTACAGACTTAAGGCATTATTTGACCTGTGTTTCTTGTCTCTAATCTATTATTGTATAGATTCAACCAGTCTTTCACATTGGTCTTGTTCCACAGAGGCATATCCGCTTCATTTAGCCTCTTGTGCTGTGTTTCAACCGGCACACCCTAGAAGGTGTTTCTTGTTCGTGGGGGTTGAAATGGCCGTCCTAAATACAACTGAGTAAACAATCTTATCATGAGAGAGGTTTTGCCTGAAGGCTCCTCAGGAATGTCACACAATACTGACGCTTTGCATCTTCCTTGTTTTATTACTCTGAGAGTCCATGTAATGCTACAGTTCACTTATTAAAGCATTATTTTGAATTAACTATTATAACAGATATTTTCAGTTTCAGGGTTGATCTAACAGTCTGTTCAAGTCAATATACCATAATTCCTCACTCTGACAATTTACATTGTCATAAAACCAGTATCTTGACTTGATTTCCTATACATTTTAACCATACAATTTAACATAATAACAAAAACCATAAATTGTTTCATTTTTTCTCAATTTCTTTCTCTCAATTGTTCCATTATTCTTTGGTACCTATCATCAATGCTGATCTTCTTGTCTTCTTCGTTTTTCCCGCTTTGACCCTTTGACTATGACCCCCTCCCGGTGAATCCGAATGACCCATTCATCCAGATCCCCAATTATCCTACTCTGCCCTAATGAAACAGTGTTTACCACTTACTATCATCAGGCTTTGTTCCTCTGGGCTCACAGCCAGAGGCCTATTTTCCCTTTGAATATGCTTAAACCAATTAAAAATAAATTTAATCTAAAAATCACACATTTAACACCCAATTTTCTTAATCTACATGAAAGTTTGTTCCAACCTCTTAGATGATCTGGTTGAGAGGAAAACATACATTAGTATCACAATATTTTCACTTTACATTCATTCTTTCTTCCTCCTAATTCATTCTTAAACAATAGTTCAACCACATTTTGCATAATTCATCAACTGGCTCTCCCATCTATCCTCTATCCTCCCCCCTTTATGACACATACAATGGTCATAACCTTACCACCTTGGTCTCCACAGCCCAGTCCGGTCGGGGAAAGCAGATTCTCAACGAAAAAAAATTCACTACCTATCCTCACTCTGACCGTAATCTATCTATGTGTACGCTTCTACTCATCCCTGCGTTGTGTCTCAAACTAACCGCCCTTTGTTTGTGCTTCCTACCAAATCACATGTGCACAAAACAAAGCCCATCAGTATCTACCGTTCAGTCATTCCCCTGTCCCCCACAGTCCAATCCATACTTCATAATTCCTCAGAGACTCCTGTGCACATTTTTCAGCTCAGCCCTCAGGCCGGCTCCGCACCCTCAGGCCAGGTATATCCCAGGTCCAGTCATCCATCATGCCATGACAACCTGTCGTCAGATGAGTCTTTTAGCCCGGAAATCTTTCCCAAACCCCATCTGTTCAGTTATTACAACCCGGCCCCACCTGCATGGGGTTCCGTAGAGACGGGGGTCCCTGTACACAAGAATTCTCTCACCACAATTTGGCCATCGACCACCGCTGGACTGCAGAGAAACAGGGAAGATGAAATTCTACGTTACCGCGCTAATGTAATGTATTCCCTGCGTCCTCTGAGTTGAACTGCAATCCCCCCCTCGACTGAGCTGTGAAGAAACAAAAGCACAAAGCAAATCCTTTTATACAATATTTCAACAAGACTCCCCTCCAGTCCTTGTCGGGTCGTTCTGTGTTCTGGATTCTGTGTTCTGGATTCTGTGTTCTGGATTCTGTGTTCTGGATTCTGTGTTCTGGATTCTGTGTTCTGGATTCTGTGTTCTGGACTCTGTGTTCGTTCTGTATCTGTATCTGTGTACACTCTGTGTTCATGGAGTTCTGTACGTTACCATCCTGTACGTTACCATCACCTGCCGCGTCTCCGGCGTGAGACGACGTGCCAGCCATCACCACCTGTCGCCGTTTGCCTGGAGTGGGACACCGTCTTCGCTCTCTAATTCTCTACGGGAGGTTTTCCAGTGTTCCCACTCCAGACGTCAAGCCGGCTCGTCATCGCTCCCGATTCCACGGGAGGAAGGCGTCTCTTCGTGATCCTCGTTCCTGGGGGTGAGGCTCGTCGTCGCTCCCTAGTATTCCACGGGAGGACGGCATGTGCCCATCCCGTTCCCCTTGGACCCAGGCTCGTCGTCGCTCCCTAGTATTCCACGGGAGGACGGCGTGTTCCCATCCCGGTCCCCTGGGACCCCCTTTGTTCTGCGCTGCCCGTCTGCAGCATCCGAAGAGGAGGAGGAGGATCTCCGTGCCAGGCCCCGCTGTCGGGCCCCTGTTCCCGTGCCAGGCCCCCGTCGTCGGGCCCCTGTCCCCGTGCCAGGCCTCCGCCGTCGGGCCCCTGTTCCCGTGCCAGGCCTCCGCCGTCGGGCCCCTGTCCCCGTGCCAGGCCTCCGCCGTCGGAACCCTGTCCTCATCCCTGTAAGCAGCTCTGGCCCTCGCCCTGTCCAAGGCCTTAACCCTGTTCTCTGTCCCTGTCTCCAGCCCGCCTCTCCGGGCCTCTGTCCCTGTCCCCCTCTCCAGTGCCCCTGTTCCTGGCCCTGACACTTAGCCCTGGTCCTTAGCCCTGGCCCTTAGCCTTAGTCCCTTAGCCTGTTCGCCTCTTAAAGGCACAGTGCCGCATTTTCCAGATTTCCTTGACTCTAGTGTTTTTGTGTTTTCCCTTAAAGGGACTGTGCCGCTTTTTGTTCTATAATAAATATTTGCCCTGTTTTGGCTTACTCTCATACCTGTCTTGTGTTGTGCGATTGGGGTCGGTTACAAACCATAACACTTTTAAGAGAAGCCATTGATAATCCATATGCAAATGTGACGGAACCACTTAGCTCTTGTTGACACCCTGTCCCGACGTTTTTTCTCCTGTCACCAGTCCTCCCTCCTCTCACCCAGATCATGAAAAGAACGTTGAAAAATAAAAGAAAAAGACAAATAATCAACAAAATATCTCAATAAACACATCCTTCAACCACATGTTTTGCATCTCCACATGTGAAATCACCATTCATACTTAAAACATGAAAGCAATAAAAAGAACAAGCACCCAAACCATCACATGCACTCATCCTCATCACTCCCGCTGCAGTTCTCACACACACACATTCCCTCACACACACACCTCACTCAAATGGAACAAATCAGCCATGCCACTGTGATCTGACACCTTTGAGTCCCCATTCAACCGCATTCCAGTCCACACAATTACAGATTAAAAATAGAAAAGGAACCTAAAAATCTAAATCCAACCGCTCATCCACACATTCTGAGCACACAACAGTGGCTGTTAACTTAAACAAAATAAACTCTTTCATTCAAATGATGTGAAACAAAATAAGCGATAATAATTCCAGTTCTATTTGTAGTACAGACCAAGTGTTATAGACAAGACAACAGCCTTTTCACTCATTAACGTCGTTATTGTTTTATTGTAGATATGACTTATACTAAAAGCGGTCTGCTGGCTCACCCAGCTGACATCTGATCCTGACACAAGACCTAACATCCTGTAGTGAGCTTGGTATGCTTATTGTTAGGCTTCCACCAGATAACAGAATCATGTTATGACCCGCCATCAACAGCCTTTCATCCACTGAAAAAAGAAAACAACATAGTCCAAAAACAGACCACACTCAATCATTCACGGCCACTCTGATCATTTCAACCACCATCTCTTCCAACATATATCACACATCTCACAAACAAACACTTTAAACTCTCTCCCATACAACTCGTTAATCAACCACAGACAGACACTGGTTAGTTTCCCTTCCTGCTCCTAATTCAGTCTACACTCATCTTCTGCGCCGCTACTCTCACTCCTACGAAGGGTCTTGTTATAATGTCAGCTTTATATATATCTAGGGTTAATATTGATGCAGTATCTATATTTCCCCACTAGAGGGAGCTATAGAAGGCTATTTGTTGCTTGTGGTGAAGCTGCAAATATGAATTGCCCCACGGGGATCAATAAAGTTGTCTGAAAAAAAAAAAAAAAATTATTTTGTGACTACAGATATAATACGTGAGGTATTCTCCGTATCCGGTGCCGGCGTTCTTACCGGTATGACTAACGTGCGCAGAGTGTAAGACGCACCTGTATTGTATTGCTCCCGTTACCCACTAAACTACTCAACCAAAGGGATCACAAGCGTGTTGTGTGGCTTACTTATTATTAGAGGTTACCACATATTTTTGGCGACGAGGATAAACTGGATTGGCGACGTGTCATCCCGGTTGCTTTTGTTTGTTGTTAGCGTGAGGCTAAAGCTATAGCTGGACGGCTAACGTATGAGCGACGCCGGCAGTGGTACTGAAGGAGCATCGCTCGGGGACGGGAGAGCATCGGGAGAAGAGGACGAGCCGAGTGTGGAAGAGGAGCCTCACGCTCAGATGGCGACGTTTGGGACTATCAGTGAGTTTGTGGAAGCGAATGAGGACTGGACAGAGTACGAGGAAAGGTTGGGACATTTTTTCAATGCAAATGGAATTACTGATGTGGCGAAAATGCGCTCTATTCTCCTGAGTGTGTGTGGGGCTAAGACTTATAAGCTAATAAGGAATTTAGCTACACCACTGAAACCGGGGGAAATTCCATATGAAGACTTAGTCAAGCTTGTGGGGAACCACCACAACCCAAGACCCTCTGTGATAGTACGTTTCAAATTCCACAGTCTGTTCAGGAAGCAAGGTCAGTCTGTAGCCAACTTTGTAGCTGAGCTACGCCAACTGTCGGAACATTGTGAATTCGGGGCAGTGTTGGATGATATGCTCCGTGACAGATTAGTTTGCGGCATTAATAATGACCCCATACAGCGCCGCCTGCTGGGGGAAGCCCCGCCGCTGACTTTTAAAAAAGCCCTAGAGATTTCCCAAGGTATGGAGATGGCTGCAAATAATGCTAGGGACATACAGAGGGGGAATGGGTTGTCAGTGTCACAGACAGTGCACCAAGTCAGAAGGGATCCTGCCTATAAAGAGACTGGTAAAAGTGAAGTGTTTAAAAAAGGGGTGGAATGTTTTAGGTGTGGGGGGTCGTCGCATTATGCAAATGACTGTAGATTCAAAGAGGCTGTCTGCCATAATTGTAATAAAAAGGGACACCTAGCAAAGAAGTGCAGGAGTTCAAAAGACAATAAAATGGGCAGGGGCAAGCCTTGGCAGGGAAAGCAGCGACAGGCTCAAGCCTCCACACACCACCTGGAAGAAACACATGAGGAAGCAGAGTGTGCATACAACATGTTCGGGGTGGGAACAGATGAGGAGCCACCTGAACCCTATTATGCCACTATCACTGTCGGGGGACAGGATGTAAAGTTTGAGATTGACTCAGGGGCTACTGCATCGGTCATCAGTGAGGAGACCTACAGGAAGACATGGGGGTCTAACCTACCACCCATTAGCCCATCTAAGCTCAGGCTCAGGACATATACAGGTCAGCCCATACCTCATATAGGGGTGCTATATGTGGACATTTTAGCGGGGAATCAGAAGGCAAAGGCCAGGCTGGTTATAGCTAAGGGGGGGGGGCAAGTCTTTTGGGCCGTGATTGGCTAAGGAAAATTAAGCTAAACTGGCATAATGTTAAATATGTGCACACGACAGACACGACAGAGGACATCCTGCATCGGTACAGTGATGTTTTCGGGGACGAGCTGGGCACACTGAAGGGGGTAACTGTGAAACTCCATGTTGACCCTGAGGCCGCCCCAAGGTTTTTCAAGCCTAGGTCGGTGCCGTATGCCATGAAGGTCAAGGTGGAAGAGGAGCTGGAACGTTTGCAGAAGCAAGGCATCATTGAACCCGTCCAATTTTCAAGGTGGGCGGCTCCCATTGTGCCAATCCTGAAAGAGGATAATACAGCACGCATATGTGGAGACTACAAGGTGACGGTAAATCAGGTCTCTAAACTGGAGGAGTATGCACTAACAAGAGTGGATGACCTGTTTGCAACCTTGTCAGGGGTGAAGCTTTTCACAAAGCTAGACATGAGCCATGCTTACCAGCAACTGCAACTTGACGAAGAGTCAAAAGAGTATGTCACCATCAACACTCACAAGGGCTTATTTAAATACAATCGCCTTGTGTTTGGAGTGGCATCCAGCCCCGCCATTTTTCAAAGAACAATGGACACGCTGTTACAGGGTATCCCGCACGTAGCGGTATATCTGGATGATATCCTCATCACGGGGGCCACGGAGGCGGAGCATCTGGCTAACCTAGCACAGGTGTTGAAACGACTCGCAGACGCAGGACTGCGTTTGAAGCGTGCCAAGTGTGTGTTCCTGGCACCGAGCGTGACCTACCTGGGACACAGGATCACAGCACAGGGGCTCAGCCCTTTGGAAGACAAGGTGAGAGCCATAAAGGAGGCTCCGAGCCCAAAGAGTGTCCATGAACTGAGATCGTTTTTGGGCATGGTGAATTATTATGGCAAATTTCTGCCGGATTTATCAAATGTTTTGGCCCCGCTGTACAAGCTACTGCACCTTGACACTAAGTGGGAGTGGAGTGGAGAGCAGCAGAGAGCTTTTAAGGAAGTGAAAGAGCTGCTCCAGTCTGCAAAGCTGCTCGTTCACTACGACCCAGATAAAGAGATCATCGTCTCGAGTGATGCCTCGCCTTATGGAGTCGGAGCAGTGCTCTCACACATCATGGAGGATGGAGATGAGAGGCCTGTTGTTTTTGCTTCACGTACCCTAACAGCAGCGGAGAAGGGGTACTCTCAGTTGGATAAAGAGGGTCTAGCTGTTGTTTTTGCTGTGAAGCGTTTCCATCAATACCTATACGGACGGGCATTCACTATCACAACAGACCATAAACCTCTGATGAGTCTGTTCAGTGAGACAAAATGCATCCCACCGCTGGCCTCAGCCAGGATACAGCGTTGGGCTCTCACACTCTCAGCCTACCAGTACACTATATTGTTCAAAGTGGGCAAGGATAACGCAAATGCTGACGCACTGAGTCGACTGCCGTTACCAGAAACACCTGCCACTACATATGTGCCTCCAGAGACTGTGTTTTCATTGGAGAGGCTAGCAGAGACACCTATCAAAGCGACACAGATTAAGCAGTGGACAGAGAGGGACCCGGTCCTGTCTCGGGTCAAGACCTTCCTTTTGCAAGGTTGGCCCAGTGTCGTGGAGGGAGAGGAACTGAGGCCGTATGCTAAACGCAAAACAGAACTGAGCCTGCAGGACGGCTGCATCTTCTGGGGGTCAAGGGTCATCGTACCGCCCCCAGGACGGTCACAAGTTGTGGAGGAGATACATGAGACTCATCCAGGAGTCTCCCGGATGAAAAGCCTAGCGAGATCATACGTCTGGTGGCCAAGAATGGACGATGATCTGGAGAGCAAGGTAAAATCATGCACACAGTGTCAGACTAATCAGAACAATCCACCGCCTGCTCCGTTGCACCCATGGGAGTGGCCAGACCGCCCCTGGTCTAGGCTGCATGTAGACTTTGCAGGACCCTTTATGGGACAGATGTTTCTGATCATGGTAGACGCACACTCAAAATGGATAGAAGCCCATATCATGAACAATATCACAGCCCCCACAACCATAGACCAACTCAGACAAGTCTTCGCAGTCCATGGGTTGCCAGACACCCTGGTCTCGGATAATGGCCCAACATTCACCAATGAGCTGTTCAGTGAATTTATGCACCAGAACGGCATTAATCACATTAGGACGGCGCCGTTCCACCCAGCCTCAAATGGTTTGGCTGAGCGGGCTGTTCAGACAGTGAAAGAGGGGTTAAAGAGGATGACAGGAGACTCGCTAAACACTAGACTTTCACGTTTCCTGTTTACCTATCGCCTCACGCCTCAAACGACAACGGGGCGCACGCCAGCAGAGATGCTGATGGGGCGTAGGCCCAAGGCGAGATTGGACTTGCTGCGTCCAGACATGAAGGTGAAAGTACAGAGGAAGCGGGAGAAGCAGAAGGAGCGTCATGATCAGCACGCAAAAGAGAGACAATTAGAACCTGAGGACAAGGTCTATGTGAGGAATTTCAGTACTATCAACAAGCAACAGTGGCTGCCTGGCGTTATTCTGAAACAGAGTGGCCCAGTTTCCTATGTCATTCAACTGACTGATGGACGTGTTTTCCGTAGACACCAGGACCATGTACGCCTACGCCACGACACAAGTTCAGAGACTGATCGCACCACGGTGGATACCCGTGGGGAACAGACTATGGGAGAATGTTGTTTGCCAGTGACTACTGTACCAGTGACAGACTCCCCAGGAGAGGTGTTTGTGTCCCCAAGAAGAGTTGACACTCAGACCCCTCTCATGCTCTCAACACCAGAGCCACCCAAACCTCAGTCACCTGTGGTGTGTCCAAGGTCACCAGCGGTATTGCGCAGGTCACAGCGTGATCGCCGACCTCCCGACAGACTGAACATTTAACGAGACAGCTATGAGAGTAATGACTGTTGGTAATATGTTTTTCAAGTGCCTTATTTGGTAAGCTGTTGCTAAGTCATTTATTTGGTATATATATATTTTTGGAAAGTGTACAAGGGTAAGACACTACTGTTATTATTTTTGTATTACATGGACATTTTGGTAATGTTGAAATTTAAAGGGGGAGGGGTGTTATAATGTCAGCTTTATATATATCTAGGGTTAATATTGATGCAGTATCTATATTTCCCCACTAGAGGGAGCTATCGCTCAAGGCATATTATTTTGTGACTACAGATATAATACGTGAGGTATTCTCCGTATCAGGTGCCGGCGTTCTTACCGGTATGACTAACGTGCGCAGAGTGTAAGACGCACCTGTATTGTATTGCTCCCGTTACCCACTAAACTACTCAACCAAAGGGATTACAAGCGTGTTGTGTGGCTTACTTATTATTAGAGGTTACCACAGGTCTAGTACCCCTTCTCAACCTGAAGTCACCCCGGCCTACTAGAACCGTGATAACCTCAGGCTATTCCTCCAATCAAATAGTCAGCCATATTCAATGTAAATAACAGCATCTGAATTGGCTCATATTCTACTTACTCTGCTCACTCCTCCCTCAGCTGTCCTGAATTAGCACCTTGTCTCATCTCCCTGTCCACTTTCTGTCACTCCTATTTCCCTCACAGCTGCCCATCTTGACCCCCCTTGGGCTTTGTGACCTTACCAACTCCCTGCTGTAAAGATAGCCTGGGTCCCTTTCATGAGTGTAACAGCGACTATAAACAACAGGTTCCAGCATTTCCTGTGGCTTCCCGTGACCTGAGCCCACATTCTCTATTTAGACCTTATTGGCCTTGTCATTTCCTGCAACGCAACCATGGGTTAATTTACATTTTCCATCCCCCAGAGGCAGCTGTCCCCTGGAGAATGCAGGCCCTCCTGTAAAACCTCCCCCAGAGCCAAAATCAACACACAATTGCCTGCTATTCTAGTCACAGACAGTACATTACAATCTTAACCATAGAGAAATCATGGAATGCATAGCACATCATTTCAACTACTGTAAACACAATCATAATCATTAAAATCATATAAACAAGCCCCCATCATTAAATTATCCTATTATGATTCCAGGACTTGCAACCAATCTTAATATAAAACAACAGCCTATATGTAAACCAATGGCATTAAAGATTTAACAATCTAAAACAAGCATAAACACCACATCAATTCTCTACACACGTGCACAACCTAAACAGATTTCAACATCACATTTTTAAACAACAATAGTCATGCATATTACAAATATAAGCATCCTTCATTTAGCAATAAAACAACATTCCCAGAAGTGGTTTCAAATGTGTTTAAGCCAGGTCTGCCCCGAAGGACACTCTGTACACACATGGTTTGTGCATACATTATTTCCCTTCTTAAATGATAGTCACCCATAACAGCTAGCTTTGTGAATTCTAACTTATTATAGACAATGTCCATCAAATCTAATTGTTACAAAGGATCAGATTAAACCGTATATATTTATTGATTGATATATATTGCATAATATTTGTATATCGTTTGATATCCCTTGTATATTCCTTGTACATATACATGGAATATCCCTTTAGCCTAGTACAGACCATAATATTTCATTCTCCTATTGGACAGCGGTCCACAGGCGCCAAGGCCATGCCTCCAAAGTCAGGTTCAAAGTCACCGCCGGGGACATGCCTGGACAAGAACGGTATTGCGCAAGGATATGAGACAGGAATAAAGCTGGTACTAGTTTATTCATCTAAGCGTATAAATACGGCGCAGGTGAATACAGAAGCACTTAGTCAGAAGTCTTAGTAACTAAAGTTGAAGCCTCACCCACGATACGACGTGCGGTGAAGTATGGCCTGTTTGGCCCCAAATAGAGCATTGAGACCGCGTGCGAATTAATAACTGAATTGTCACAGTTTAACGCTGTACCGTTGAGTGCGACCTATTCTATTAAGTCAGTAATAGTCTATTTGTGTATAGTGTATCGTGCGGCTAAAGTTCTACAGTGACCAGCATCACCAACGTTTTCCTCGTATCAGCTAGAGTGCTTATCCAGGCTGGGCTGCTTATCATGGCGCTTTCACCCGAGGAGCCCTAGACGAGGACCGTGTGGACATGTACACTGGATTATCTACCCGACGACTGCATAGCCCTTTTCGGCTGGATTATATTTGCTTTTGGTCCTGTAATTAATGGAGCGGAGAATCGCCGACACCCACAAGTATGTGGGATTTACCCTGTGAGGAGCCATGTCGAGTCTGCCCCTCAGAAGCCTGAGGCAGGCTAGCTTTCTTCCATGTGGAGCTACATGCTACGGAGAACAGCTGTATTCGTCTGTGGATCAAGATCTTATTGCACCGTCTCCTGTACTCGGAGTCTCCTTATCATCGTTGACCCAGACTCTACTACCGACAGATCCTCTACCCTTGCTGGCTTACAACCGGGGGGACCCTTCCAGTATCTCCGCTATATTACTAGTGTACCATAGATATAATTCCCTAAGATTCAGGTTGTATGATTACCTCCTGCGTAATATGAGAATGGACATTCGTTATTGATTTGCCTACGCACATTCCTTTGCCTTATAAGCGCATTCAAAGTGAAGTAAAGTAAAGTATATTATGTACCTTTTGCTGCAATAAATACTTAAATACAGCTTTGTGTGGAACCGATTCATTGTGGGGAAGTGTTCATCATTAGATACCTGTGTACTGTATGGCCAGTAGGAATGTACATAAAGACGGTAGTGGTTTAATGATACCATACTTATCAATACAGTCAGGGAATTGTACCCCTCAGTTACAATTGGTCCTTCGAGCCGGAGGGTAACTAGCGTAATATTAATATAGTGGTATTAATATTGACATGGCCAATGATGAACACTCCACAAAACGGTTCTCCTAAAATAGATCGCCCGCAGCGTAGACGGCAGACACCTCAGTACTTAGAGGATTACGTTGCCAGTATACTACCTAGCTTTCTACAGACGGTAAACGCGGAAAAAGTAGATAGTAAAATTATGTCCGACCCTACCGACCAGGCTACCCCGCCAATAGAGACCCTAGTGGGTTCTAACGTAACTGACCAAGCTCACGGTGGGGACCAGGAGGGACCTGACATGACTTTACCCCCCGCCAAGACCGAAGAAGTAGTCCATGGAGAGCTCCAGGATAAAGAAAGCCCTCCAGGGATGGAACTCGACCCACTACAAGAAGGGACGAGCACCCCGGAGATGGATCTCCTCGACTCGCCACAGGAGAACGGATCTCCAACGAGTACTACCAGGAGTGGATCACCTCAACCAGCGTCTTCCCCCAGCGAGGCGGACAAGATGCTGGCACAGGCCTTCCTCGCCAGCCTGGCAGCCTCAACCGAGCGCGATCGACTCCAAGCACAGACGCTTAGTGAGCGCGAACATTCTTCCATGGAAAGAGAACGCCTTCAAGCGCAGCAACGGAGTGACGAAGATCGTATACGTCTAGAGATTAGACGCCTTCAGACGGAAGAGAATATGGGAAGAGACCGGGCCGAAGCCCAGCGCGCCGCCGCCGAAGCCCAGCGCGCCGCTGCCGGTGCCCAAAGAGAAGCAGAGCGCGACCTCGCTCTCACCAAGCGCGAAGCCGAGCGCGACCGATTACAAGCGCAGATAATGGAGCAGCTGATTACCAGGGCAACCCCCCCTCCCTCCGCACGGGGCTCCAGGGCCTCGTCAAGAAAAGGGTCAAGGGCACCCTCCCCTACCCGATCAAGCGACCCTGAGCCCGACCACCAGAGAGAGCCTATACCCCCCTCCGAACCCCTTCCCCGACCGGTCCAAGCGAGACCCAGCTACAAGGAAGAAACGGTCTACACCGCGGAGAGGCTGAATAGACGACTACAGGATCTAGATGACCTGCCAGAGGAAGAAGAAGAGGGAGAGGAGGAGAGTCAAGCCCAACAGCAGCACAGTACTCCACAGGACCAGGAGGTCCAGTACAGCCCAGGCTTCACCCCCGCGGCTCTGCGCTACAGACCCCCGACTCAATTCACGGGTGAGCTTGACGCACGACCAGCCCCGAGGAACAGCACCTGGGTACGCGGGCCATGGTACCCAGCAGGTACCAGCCCACCAAGACACGTAAGAGGAGACTCGCCTAGGAGGCCTCTCTTCCAACGCTCACCGATGTGCCAGCCATCCATGGCATCGTACATTGGCACACCGACGTTCCCGGACTTCACACACGAGAACAGAGCACAGTACACAGAGCTACGAATGTGCTTAGAGACAATGATGTCCGATGTAGCTGATGAACCGTACAAATATGCTATCCTACTAAAGCACCTCAAGGTGCCCCGAGCGCACAATATAGCGCTGGCATATGCCACCTCTACTACCCCATACACCGCGGCTCTAGCAGCACTCGACCAAAGATATGGACGCATATGGGACTACGTAATACAAGAGATAAGGCATATTGACCGCCTACCCCCAGCCACAGACAATCGCTCACTAGATGACCTGTCTATCAAGGTACAATCCCTGGTAGGGATGCTGGGGGCGCAAAAGGAAAAGGGTATGCACGAACTGTACGCAAACTCTAATGTCGAGAGGATTTTAGAGAAGCTTCCGCCCGCCCGACAAGAGCGCTTCAGGCGGCAAAGAGACCACCGTGATCCTAACGGTCCCGAGCCATCCCTCCTAGACCTAGCCGACTTCCTGGCGAGAGAAGTCAACAGCCTACGGTTGGATACGTTCATGCGGAGCACACCAAGCTCCAGAGAGGGACCTAGGAGAGCAAACGATGGCCGCAGATTGGTGACCGTCATGCACCAATCAGAATCAGTACCGAGCAGCAAGAACCACAGTACCCCCTCGATGAAAGAGAAGTGGAAGATGGTGTGCCCGTACTGCGAAAAGGAACACTGGCTGTCACAATGTGACACGTTCAAGAAGATGACCGCCGACGAGGTGAGTCAATGGATAAAGTCCAACCGACGCTGTTACCGATGTGCGCGCAGTCACATGGCAGCCGATTGCCGCTTAAAGAAGAAGTGTAGTCGGTGTGACGGAGCCCACCTAGACGTCCTACACGACAGTAACAGAAGAAAGCCTGCACCCTCAAGCAGCACAAAGGCAAGTGTTATGTACATTGACCCCGCCAGCAGCGGGGGCGCCCGGGTGCTCTTAAAGGTGGTCCGCATAACACTGAGTTACCAAGACAAGGTCATGGACACTTACGCCGTCCTTGATGACGGGTCAGAGAAGACCCTTCTCCTCGCGTCCGCTGCGGCCCAGCTGGGGCTGCGGGGGAGCGAAGACCAGATGACGATTCGGACAATAAGAAGAGATCTAAAGACGATAAAGGGCGAGAATGTCTCCTTCACTATCGCAGCAAGCGGGCAGCCAGAGAGACGGTATAGGATCACTAACGCTTTCACCAGCCAAGACATAGGCCTGTCGCAGTACACCTACCCCATCGCCAAGCTGATGGATAAATATGTGCACCTGCGTCAACTACCTATACCGCTCATAGACGGTGCCACCCCGACCCTGCTGATAGGCTCCGACCATGCAGACCTCATCGTCCCGATGGACCGGGTCCACACAGGGCCCAGAGGCTGTCCTGCAGCAGTCGAGACCCGCCTAGGATGGACACTACAAGGCCCCCTCGCTAGGTCTCTTAACCGAACAGCAGCCACTAGCTGCCTCCACTCCAGAGTGACAGAAGAAGACACCACCCTCCTACAGCATGTCGAGAGGCTATGGACACTAGAGACAATGCCCTTTAACTCTTTCAGTGCCACGCCTGGTTTTCCGTTTTACAGCTTGAATGCCACCATCGGCGCCAATGTTAACGTTAATATCGCCTAATCTATGTTTTAAATTATGGTCTAATTATGTGTCTAATCTGCCCATCGCATTATCAAAGACTATTTTCCAGTCAGTGCTGTGAAGACAGATTGTTTTTTTATTGCGTCGTTTCCATTTCAGAGCAGTTAGAAAAGCCCCCGTTTTGATATAAAAAACAGCTCATTCTGGAGCATTCTATGAAAATCGTCTTTTAGTGGAATATTCCACAACGTTGATATTCGTCGCCCTTTTTATGAATCGTTTTCAAATAAACGCTAGATGATCAATATTATACGTGCACGCAAGCACATTACGGCCGCGCACTGATAATCGCTCCGTTGATTACCTCACAGAGTTTTACAGTGAAACCGAAAGAAGACATTTCACAAAACAGCTTATAACTTCATCAAACTTACTCCGATTATCCTACCACTGATAACATAGAGTCCTTACCTGACATCAGATGGTATCCAACTGGTATATTCCAATTCCTGATCACCATTCGAAAAAATCGATACGTGTATGGATCCAACGCGACACAGTAGATCTCTATGATCCGCGGGGATCTGAGGCTCCAGAATGAACTCTGGTAACCCCGGCTGGATCAGTGAACTGGAAAATGTGGAGTACCGGATTTTTTTCCCTATTGATTTTCATTGAGTCCATTCCAAAATCACTTATGTCATCTGGGAGACGACAGGGGGCGCTTTTTTCCACAGTGATCGTCGGCGCCCCTCGGCTATACTCGGGTAGGCTCGGGTGATGCAATAATTTTTCAGATCGCAAAAAAATAAAAATAAAAATCCGAGAAATCTCGTGAGTGGCTAGCAACCACCTATAAAAAAACACGAGAAAAAAAACACTGAAAGAGTTAAGAACGAAAAGAAAGACATTCGTTCCAAGGAAGACATTTACGCTATAGCCCTCCTCGAGCAGGGGACAAAGAGAGTCAAAGTCAACGGAGTGATGAGATACGCAACTCCACTCCTGAGGCGAGAGGGTATGCCTACCTTCCACGCCCCAAAAGAAGCGACGGAGCGGTATCTATTGAACACAGAGCGGCGCCTAGCCAGAGACCCCGCTCAAGAGACTGTGTACCGCGCTGAGATTGACAAGCTAATCACAGCGGGACACATAAAGAAAATTGACATTAAAGAGGCCGATCAGACGACCGAATCATGGTACGTGCCGCACCACAAAGTCCACCACAACGGCAAGGATCGTATTGTGTTCAACTGCAGCTACCAGATCGGATCACAAAATCTGAATAAAGAGCTCTTGCCCGGCCCAACACTCGGCCCCTCTCTACTAGGCGTGTTACTACGTTTCCGCCAAGACAAGGTGGCCATCAGCGGCGACATCAAAGGGATGTTCCTGCAGGTGAGACTAGTGGAGGAGGACAAGCCCCTGCTGCGGTTCCTATGGAGAGAGAGGATCGGGGACGAGCAACCAGCCATCTATCAATGGGAAGTCCTCCCTTTCGGAACCACATGCAGCCCATGCTGTGCTACGTTTGCACTGCAAAAACACGTCGCAGAGGACCCAGCAGCCGATGAAGAGGTCCGACAAAGTGTAGGAAATAGTTTCTACGTGGACAACTGTCTGCAAAGCGTCTCGACGCCAGAAGACGCCGAGGCCCTTCTACTCAAGCTCCGCGCCTCCCTGATCAAAGGCGGCTTTGATCTCAGGCAGTGGGCCAGCAGCGACCCGCAAGTATTGCGCAGCCTCTCCCCCGAGGACAAGGCAGCAAGCAGCGAGACCTGGATGGCGACCATCCCAGGAGAAGCCCAAGAAATGACATTAGGACTAGTCTGGCGCTTCAAAACAGACTCGCTCCATTATAAACACACACCCCTGACCAAGGAGCAGGGAAGGTCGACTGCACTACCGACCACAAGACGGAGTGTATACAGAACACTCGCCAGACAATATGACCCGTTGGGATGTATTCTACCTTACACCACCAGGGCAAAGATGATTGTAAGAGCGTTATGGGACAAGGACCAGGGCTGGGACGACCCCATACCCGAACACCTTGCCTCCACATGGAGAGAGTGGGAGACAGAACTCAGCTCACTCCCAGGTGTCAACATACGCCGCAGCTACTTCCCACCCACAGTGAGGCCGGAGACGTGCCAGATGGACCTGCACGTCTTCAGCGACGCCTCCGAAGTAGCCTACGGTTCGGTGGCCTACTTGCGTGCCCGAGAGGAGGGAGGAGAAATACATACTGCTTTCATCCTGGCTCGCTCAAGAATAGCCCCACGCAAGCAACAATCTATCCCGCGTCTAGAGCTCTGCGCAGCCCTAGCAGGAGCGCAACTCGCCACGTTAATCCAACGTGAACTCACCATCCCGGTGCAAAGAACAATCTTGTGGTCAGACTCCACGACAGTACTCACATGGATCCGGTCTGATTCGTGTAGATACAAGGTCTTCGTGGGAGTCAGAGTCACAGAGATTCAAGATTTAACAGAAGCAGCAAGCTGGAGGTATGTGGACACAAAACACAACCCAGCTGACGTCATCACCCGGGGAATGTCCCTGGATGACCTCACCCGTCACAATCTAAACCAGACCTGGGCATTGTACGGCCCGCGGGCCGGATACGGCCCGCGGGATGATTCTGACCGGCCCGCGGAAGATTACATGATAATAATAAATAATTATTTTTTTTTTTTTTTTTTTTTTATATATTTTTTTTCTTTTTCATGTCAACGTTCACACGCATAGTATACGCTTAGGAGACATGCTCAGAAGATGTTGGTTCTCTTTGGATCCACCTACATATCGCTGCTGTCGGGACAAAACCTCATAACTCCAAAAACCCAACTTTTCAGCAGATGAAAAAAACTAACACAGATTTGAGGGTGAATAGAGTTAGGAGGTTTAGACAGATGATCGGTTTAATGCTTTCCCATTGTTTAAACTTTGTAAAACCCACACACACATATGGAGGATGATCTACGGAGTTGATTTATATAATAAAAAAAAAATTCAAAAAATGGAGTTATGAGGTTTTGTCCCGACAGCAGCGATATGTGAACAGACATTCTCAGTCATGACGTTTACCAAGTCCAGGTACAGATCCTCTCTCACTGATGAACATCTGGCAGCTGTGCTTCGCATCTCCACCTCAGACATGCAACCTGACTTTGATGGACTTGTTAAAACTCAACAGAGACTGGATTTCTCACACTGAATGAAAAAAAAAAGAACTGAAGAACACTAAAATGTGGAAATATAACAAGTGAAATGGGACACTTGATATTTTTTTTTCTTTTTTTTGCACAGTTCTGAAAACATTAAATGTTTAATATAGGCATGTAAAGTAAAAAAGGCTACAAAACTGGGACACTTTTCTTTACACAGTTCAGTGACATGTCTTGTTTATTTTTGCTATAAGATGATGTGATGTCTTTAGAAAGCTAAGAAAATCCTTGTTTCAATAGTATATGAAACTCAAAATGCCCTTTGTTATTAATGTTTCACATTTTGTTTATCATTTTGGAAATAAATTCTATTTGAATAAATTATATTTTTGAAAGCTAACCTCACCTTTTAATTGCCAAATAATAACATACACTCTTACCAGGGGTCAAAACAATGCCATTTACTGCTTTTTATATAGAAATAAAATGTATATTATGCATAATTGAGTTTGGAATTTTGGCCCGGCCCCCCAACATATTTTCAGTTGCTCATTCGGCCCCCTGGGAAAAATAATTGCCCACCCCTGATCTAAACAGTGACGGGCCAGAGTTCCTCAAGCTCCCGGAAGAAGAGTGGCCTACACCCACCCCACGGGAAGCGAGTAAAGAGGAGGCCGAAAACAAGAAATCTATGTTCTGTGGATTGACCACACTTGTCTCCACAGACCCCGACATAGACGATTGCCTCACCCTTGAGAGTGCGCAGCTAAAGACATTCCTGTGGCACCACCCAGAGGTTCAGCTCACTACTGACATTACCGCAGCTAACTACGAAGAAGCAGAACTTCTTCTCCTACAACGAGCCCAGAGAGACTTGTTTCCTGATGAGCTAGACTGTCTACAGGGAGCAAAGCCCGTCCCGTCAGACAGCAGATTGCTCCACCTAGCCCCCGAGAGCGACGCCCATGGTCTCATCAGAGTGGGTGGTCGTCTGCGGAGAGCTCCAGACTTACCGGATGACGTCAAGTACCCGATAGTCTTAAACAGCCGACACAAGGTCACAGAGCTGATCATAAAGAAATACGACGAGGATGTGCATCACGCCGGGGCAGAGAGAGTCTTCTCGGAGATCAGACGTTGTTATTGGATACTGCAAGGGAGAGAAGCAGTGCGGCGTTTCCAACGGACTTGTCTAGACTGTCGTAAATGGCGAGCGCAGCCCAGTATACCCCGGATGGCTGACCTACCTCCCTGTCGCCTCCGACTCGGCGACAAGCCTTTTCACTCCACCGGTATGGACTGTTTCGGCCCGCTGTATGTAAAGAAAGGAAGAGGGACCGAGAAGCGGTGGGGTATTGTATTCAAATGCATGACCACCCGAGCGATGCATATAGAACTCCTTCCAACCATGAGCACAGACTCATTCCTTATGGCCTTCCGAAGATTCACAGCGCGGAAAGGCAAACCGCCTATACTATTGTCTGATCACGGGACAAACTTCAAAGGCGGAGAAAGAGAGCTGAGAGAGAGCTTCCAAGCTATGGGCCCAGAACTTAAGACCCACCTCGCTCCATCCCAGATTGATTTCCAGTTTAACCCCCCGAATGCACCTCACTTCGGTGGAACTTGGGAACGAGAAGTACGTTCAATCAAGACAGCCCTGTACGCCGTGCTTGGGGCCCAGACCGTGGCGGAAGAAGTCCTAATGACAGTCCTCACGGAGATCGAGGGAGTATTGAACTCAAAGCCCCTCGGTTACGTCTCAAGTGATGTAGCAGATGTCGACCCAGTCACCCCCAACACCCTCTTGATGGGGCGGCTGGACCCCGCGCTACCACAGACAGTGTACAGGCCTGAAGAAGCGAACGGCCGAAGAATGTGGAGGTACAGTCAAGTATTGGCTGACAAGTTTTGGAACAGCTTCCTACTCCACTATCTACCGTCTCTACAGACCCGCCAGAAATGGGTGAAAGAGAGAGACAATTTGACAGAAGGAACAGTCGTCATGATTATCTACCAGTCACTACCCCGAGCTATGTGGCCGGCTGGCCGCGTAAGCAAAGTGATCACCGGTGCCGACGGAAAGGTCAGAGCAGCCGAAGTGCTCGTCCAAGGGCGGATCTACACCCGACCCGTGGCGAGGCTAATAGAGTTGCCAAGGCTCCCCGATACTATTGATGACGACCATGACCCCATGACTTTGTGAACTGCCCTACCCCTCACAACAGACATTGAGTAGTGGACAGAAGTCAGAAGTCTTTTTTTTTTTGAGCTTTCTTTTATTTTGTGTCATAATGAACATCACATTGCAATAATCATACAGTATAATATACTTGATTCACATATTCAATGACATTTGTTACTCAGGCTCTTCCCTCTTATTCAATTTGTTTTCAAAGTATTCAGCGTAATCAAAATAAGCTGTATAATCCGAGTACGCCTCTTAAACAACCCAGTGGGGAGGGATTTTTACAATATTTTTATTTTTTTTATAGGATTTTTTGTAGGATAAGAAACGAAAAAATAAATAGAAAAATAAATTTAGCAAAAGAAAAAAAAAGAACAACAAAAAAAGAAAAAAAAGAGAGAGAGGGCGTCAGACTCATGCTAGTGTATCTCCAGGTACAAGGTTACAAGTGACCATCTCTGCATAAACATATCTTTTTTCAGTTGCAATTGTGCAGTCATTTCTTCCATTGTATACATCTGTCTCAGTCTCTTGGTCCATTGTTTGATTGTCGGTGGTTGATTTTGTAGCCATGCCATAGTTATCATTTTCCTTGCTATTAACAGTATCACTCTCAAGATGTATAACGTATCTCCATAGTATGTGCCTTTCGGTATACATCCCAAGATATAGTACGATGGATTCAGAGGTAAGTCAAGATCTAGAATGGTTTTAATCTCATTTTTGATATTCACCCAAAATGTCTGCACCCTTGGACAGTCCCAGAAAATATGTGTATGATCTCCGATCAATCCACATCCTCTCCAACATAGTGGTGAGGACCCACCAGCAAATCCGGAGAGAACTTGAGGAGTCCTAAAGTACCTGACCTTGACCTTCCAGTCAAACTCCTTCCACATTGGACTATTTGTGATTTTATGATTGCTTGAATGGCTGTCCTCCCATTCTTCATTTTCTATGATCACATTAGCTTCCAACTCCCATTTTTCTTTAATATAGGTGGTGTCTCCTGGATCGTCTAGTTGTAACATGTTGTAAATATTGGATATCTGCTTTCTTTCCATCAAGTTTTTTTCTATTGTGTTAATAAAGTACCGCTCCACATTTGTTGGTGGTCTCTTAATTGCTTCCCACTCACTGTGAGTCATTACATAGTGTCTTATTTGAAAGTATCTAAACATGTCTTTCGAAGGTAGATCAAAACATTGCTGTAGCTGTGCAAACGATTTAAAACAGTCTCCTTCCATTAATTGATTGATAGTAACCAGGCCCAAATCCGCCCATTTTTTAAAACCCCCATCCTCCATAGCTGGCCGGAATTCTGTATTGTCTGCTATTGGCATGGCCCTAGATATTGATCGTGGACCTCCCCCCTTTTTCCTTACACTTTCCCATACCTTTAATGTATTTGTAATCCATTTGTTACCAATCTTAATTTTTTTCCAGTATGCTTTCCCCAGGAATATTATGGATCTGAGAGGCAGTGTTGCAGTGCTGGTATAACTCGGTATAACGGCGTTATACCTCGCTCACTGAGGCTGAAGTACGCGCAATCGCTTTTTACATGGCATTATCCAACCGGACTCCCGGAGAAGCATGCAGCTGCAGAGCCGCAGAGCCAGCGGCGCTCTCTGGGCCGCGCGCTGACGGCCGCGCTGTGAGGCAATAGTATCCAGCTGCAGGACGAGAGCAGCCACAAAAAACTGTGCATGCGCGCGCACGCGCGCACGCGCGTGGAGCGTTTGACCTACTGTCAATTTGCCACTGCACCACTGCTGAGAGGGGTCTTTGGAATTGAGTTTTGCTCAATCTGTACCCATCCTGAATCTAGGTCCTTTTGTATCCAATGCACAAGTATGCGTAATTGAGCTGCCCAGTAGTAGTTTCTTAGGTTTGGTAGACCAAGACCACCCTTGTTCTTTGGCAAACATAGTGTTTTAAGCCTTACTCTAGGTTTTTTCCTCTGCCAGATAAATTTGGATAGGAGTTTATCTAACCTTTTAAAGGTAGTGGCAGGTATTGGTATAGGTAGAGACTGGAAGAGAAAAATAAGTCTAGGTAGCACATTCATTCGAATTGATTCTATTCTTCCCACTAGGGAGAGGTAAAATGTCCCATCTGGCCATGTCTGATTTGATTTGTACAATCAACTTTTCGTAGTTTGCTTGATATAACTGATTGCTGCTGGGAGTCAAAATGATTCCTAAATACCTGAATCCGTCTCTAGCCCAATGGAAGGGTGCTATACTATTCAGATGTGTTGGCCATGTTCCCACTATCATCATGGCTTCTGATTTGGTCTCATTTATCTTATAACCCGACAGTTCGCCGTAATTTCTTAAATCCATCATTATGTTTGGAATTGATTCTAAAGGGTTTTTGATATAAAGTAAAATGTCATCAGCAAATAGCGAGATCTTGTGTGTAATGCCTTTTTGGTCATCTATTCCCTGTATCTGAGGGTTTGATCTAATCATCTCCGCTAGTGGCTCTATGCCAATCGCGAATAGTAACGGAGACAAAACGTCTCCTTGGCGTGTCCCTCTCTGTATCTCAAAGAAGTGAGAGCAGTGACCATTCACCCTTACTCTAGACTTAGGATTTTTATATAAACATTTTATCCAATCTATAAATGTGTTATTGAATCCCATACCTTTCAATGTTAGTTCAAGGTACAGCCAATCAACTCTATCAAATGCCTTCTCGGCATCTAAGCCGAGAAGCATTGATGGTTCTTTTCGAGATCCAGCCACTGTTTGCAGATTTAAAGTTCTTCTGATGTTGTTAGCACCCTGTCGACCAGTGATAAAGCCAGTCTGGTCTGGGTGTATCAGTTTTATTATATGTTTCTGTATTCTTTTTTTAAGTATAGATGTCAATATCTTGAAATCGTTGCAAAGGAGACTTATGGGCCTATAGGAACTACATCTTGTGGGGTCTTTACCTTCTTTATGTATTACCGAGACTAGTCAGAAGTCTTAGTAACTAAAGTTGAAGCCTCACCCACGATACGACGTGCGGTGAAGTATGGCCTGTTTGGCCCCAAATAGAGCATTGAGACCGCGTGCGAATTAATAACTGAATTGTCACAGTTTAACGCTGTACCGTCGAGTGCGACCTATTCTATTAAGTCAGTAATAGTCTATTTGTGTATAGTGTATCGTGCGGCTAAAGTTCTACAGTGACCAGCATCACCAACGTTTTCCTCGTATCAGCTAGAGTGCTTATCCAGGCTGGGCTGCTTATCATGGCGCTTTCACCCGAGGAGCCCTAGACGAGGACCGTGTGGACATGTACACTGGATTATCTACCCAACGACTGCATAGCCCTTTTCGGCTGGATTATATTTGCTTTTGGTCCTGTAATTAATGGAGCGGAGAATCGCCGACACCCACAAGTGTGTGGGATTTACCCTGTGAGGAGCCACGTCGAGTCTGCCCCTCAGAAGCCTGAGGCAGGCTAGCTTTCTTCCATGTGGAGCTACATGCTACGGAGAACAGCTGTATTCGTCTGTGGATCAAGATCTTATTGCACCGTCTCCTGTACTCGGAGTCTCCTTATCATCGTTGACCCAGACTCTACTACCGACAGATCCTCTACCCTTGCTGGCTTACAACCGGGGGGACCCTTCCAGTATCTCCCGCTATATTACTAGTGTACCATAGATATAATTCCCTAAGATTCAGGTTGTATGATTACCTCCTGCGTAATATGAGAATGGACATTCGTTATTGATTTGCCTACGCACATTCCTTTGCCTTATAAGCGCATTCAAAGTGAAGTAAAGTAAAGTATATTATGTACCTTTTGCTGCAATAAATACTTAAATACAGCTTTGTGTGGAACCGATTCATTGTGGGGAAGTGTTCATCATTAGATACCTGTGTACTGTATGGCCAGTAGGAATGTACATAAAGACGGTAGTGGTTTAATGATACCATACTTATCAATACAGTCAGGGAATTGTACCCCTCAGTTACACTAATCATCATACATGTTACATCTTTTCCCCTGGATTACACAAAAATACAATGTACAATATACAAATACAACCATATTAACACAAAGCAAAAAATATCCTCACCCGTTTTTCGTCCCCTGAGCAAATTAATGAAAAAACAGCGATCCGCGTTGTAACCCGCATGCGCAGTAGCGCAAACGGCGCAGAGCTACCGATGGGTATCGCGACAAAGCACAACTATCACCACAAAACACTCCGTTTCGTCCTAATACAATGCAACGACATCCACCGCGCTCTCTAACACTTCCTAACAGTCACTTCCAAAACTCTAATCATCATACATGTCGCCCGCAATCTCACAAAACAGCCGCATGCAAGCTAATAGCCTAGCCAGCCTGATGTGATGGTCCAACACTCCCAAGATCCGCGCGTTATGTGGTGTTCCACACGCGGCCGGGATCCGCACATTTCATTCAGTCCGCTCAGTACCAATCTAACTCTAAACAACTTACACATGTTTAAACAACAAACTATTTTAAAAGAACAAACTATATTAAAAGAAATTAAAACATCCTAAAATAACAAACGCCGTTACACAGTTCAAAACGAATCATAAACCAAAACCACTGCTCCTCACCTTTCCTCTGCCTGGCTCCACAGTCAGGACGTTCAAACACACTCCTCTCAACACAACCACGTCATCAATCAGCGACATCTTTCCTCCACAATAACATCGTACACAATCATTACCACATCAAATATAACCATTAATACGGCCATAATTACCTCAGCATACCACTCGACTCGCTTCCCGACAACAATTGCTCCCACAGCCTTTCGTCAAATCTTACACATCGCCGCCGTAACGTCCATAGATTACCGTGGCTCCTCCACAGCTAAGCTAGCTAGCCCCAACTTCCAATATGACTTGCCTCAGACTCGTATACCGTTTTGATTCACGTTTAACAACATAACCCGGCCAAGCTTGCTATGATCACATACATTTACATAAATACATTTATACAAACAAATCAACTCCCCGTACGAGGCGTCGATTACATGGCGCAACACTTATAACCACCAAGACCCGTGTATGCCGACTTTCTAAGTGTCTCAAATTTGTTCACCGAACATCCTGGTGTCCACAAGCCAAAACCCCATATTTCTCCTAATCTACCGCGCCATACACAGTCCTCATCGCGGCAAACCCAGTCATATATTTAATAATAAAATTTAGTCCCACTAACAGGGTACAAAATTCCCACTTTCACACACTCATCATACTCTTTACCTAACCCTATAATCTTCTCTTCAAGATATCTGACTACTCTGCATTTCCCATTACTTTCCATAGTCACCTCACAGTCTCAGACTTCCTGCCTATCTGTAACTATAATCCACGTTCTACCGCTCCTCGCCGTGTCCCCTCTTAAGTAATTTAAATGTCCCTATCTTATGTGCTTTGGATCACCTCAAGCTATTACGTTCACCAGTCATTCATACAAATTCGTGTACTTTCCCTCACTCAGGTCTGCTCAATCCAATGCAGCCTCCTAACCCAGAGATTTCGCATCACTCTATTAGTCTATTCCATAATTAGCGCCCCTAACCATCAGCCCTAGCCTGTCCCTAAATATGACTAATAACTAATTGTCGGGCCGCCAGTTTTAAACAAAATCACCACTCCACCATTCCTGTACGCAAAGAATATATTCACCTCGGGCCCCAACTAGTGCCTACACGACCAACTTTCCACTCCTCCCTCGTTCCTCCATCCAGACAGCAAACTCTGCACTGCAAACCCCTTGTAATGAACGCATCAACCTCCGGCTTTTTTCTGGATGTCCCCAACGTGCAGGCAGGGGCTGTGGCGCCGAGCAGCTAGCCACACAAAACCTCACCGCACATCTTTCTTAGGGGGGGGGGGTAGCACAGAATGGGTCAAACGGCCCCACTTTGTCGTATATTCTATACAATATCTAAGGTCATTTGCAGTGCATACAGGTTGCTAACTAGAGGGAAAGAAGGACAGAGTGATAGAAACATGGTCCTCATCTGACTTAGTCAGATGAGAAATAACTTGTATAGCCAGACAAAAGAGGAACTTATGGTCCAAACTCATTTATTTGCCTCGGCGGCCAAGAGTGGATAATGCATCAGTTACGTCCAGGAATTATTCATCATTAGACATGTTTGTACAAAAGGATTGATGAGGTTAATCAAATAGCCCATTCACAGTGGCTTCTTTACATCAAGACATTTTTGCACATAAATAGCAGTCATGTTTATCAATGAAATAGACCTTAGTACTCTTTGCCACCACATGATCAAACCGGTCTAAGATAGACATCTTACTCTAGTTATCACAAACAGTGATTATTCCATATACAGTTTACTCACGTAGGGCAAAGTAGTACAGTCTGTGGGCGATGGAGGCTCAGCAGCAGACCCCCTGGGGACGGTGGGTCTGGGCTGGCCTCCTCTCTCTCTCACCAATACATTATTTTATACTCTGATTTCCCCCAATAGTTTCTTGCTTCCATACATGGCGTTCTCCTCAGATGACCTTCTGGTGGAGACGGTCCGCCCCCCCCCCCCCCCTGATTTCCTCGTCGGTGTCTTCATCCAGTTTCAACAGCGAGGAGGTCTGATGAATCAGACCTTTTAACATTCCCTTTATATGGTTTGTGTAATGAATCTATGGCCTATTTAGCATCAACCCAGTACAGTCATTGCTTTCTAGGTTAATACCAATCAGTCCACAAGAGCCAGCACCAAACCCTATTTACCAAACTGACACTTTGTATTACTCTATGATTTAAAGGAAATAGCTTTATTACTTAACCAGTTTTGACATTCCTAAAATGGTACTCAAATCTTCTTTGTAAGTTACCTTCTAATTTGATATGGTTTTAGTTTCCTACAGACTTAAGGCATTATTTGACCTGTGTGTCTTGTCTCTAATCTATTATTGTATAGATTCAACCAGTCTTTCACATTGGTCTTGTTCCACAGAGGCATATCCGCTTCATTTAGCCTCTTGTGCTGTGTTTCAACCGGCACACCCTAGAAGGTGTTTCTTGTTAGTGGGGGTTGAAATGGCCGCCCTAAATACAACTGAGTAAACAATATTATCATGAGAGAGGTTTTGCCTCAAGGCTCCTCAGGAATGTCACACAATACTGACGCTTTGCATCTTCCTTGTTTTATTACTCTGAGAGTCCATGTAATGCTACAGTTCACTTATTAAAGCATTATTTTGAATAAACTATTATAACAGATATTTTCAGTTTCAGGGTTGATCTAACAGTCTGTTCAAGTCAATATACCATACTTGGCTGGTCGCTCATACTAACACAATTGGCAGTGTTAGGGGTGGGAAAGCTGGTGGGTGGGTCCTGCCGTTGTGGACAGCGACTCCCACAGTTCGGTCGGGGCGCCTGCTCAGCGAGGGAAGGATCTGGAGGGAGGTAGTGTGACCTTCCACACGTTACACTCTCCCAGTGAGAGTCCGAAAAAATAAAATATAAAAATAAATAAAAAAGAAACACAAAATGTGCAGGAAAGGTAAAAAAAAACAAGGGCTTATAGGCAGTGTTGCCCCATTCCCAGCCATAAATCCCAGGATAAACAGTGTTGCCCCAATCCCAGCCAAAAAGCCGGCGTTGTTATCGTCGATATCATCCATCTTGTTTGAGAAATGCAGGTTTCAATCTATATGTTGTTTAGTCATCTATCTCTTCAGTCCTGTTCCTTGGAATCCTGTTTTTGGAACGCACAATGAGAAAGATCTGTTAAAGATCTGAGAATTGTTGAATATATAGCTACACAAATGTTCTAGAATGTGCTATTATGACATCATACTGTGACATCACAAATGTTCTAGAATGTTCTATTATGACATCATACTGTGACATCACAAATGTTCTAGAGTGTTCTATTATGACATCGTACTGTGACATCACAAAGAATGTTCTATTATGAGATCATACTGTGACATCACAAATGTTCTAGAATGTTCTATTATGACATCATACTGTGACATCACAACGGAACATGTTTGGGTGCCATTTGAATAATATAAATAATATGTTTGGTAAAGTGGTCTGCACACGGCGGGCGTCTAGCTGGGGGTGTGGTTACTTGTTTCCCCCCGGGAGATATAGGAGGACGGACCGCCGGGACCGGACGCGTGAATGACTTCTACAACAGAACTGCGTTTCCGCGTTGCTCTGATTGGCCACTGACCCCACGTGACCCTACCCTATTACATGCCCCCCTTATCGACGTGCGTTATGCGACGGTCTACAGCTCTTTCACTGACTTCCTCGCAGAACAGCTGTTTCCGTATTTATAATATTGGAAACACCGCGCTGTGAGCGCTGTGAAGCACCTCTGTATTAAATGCCGACAGCACCTCTGTATTAAATGCAGACTCATCAATCAATCAATAACCACATTAACGATAACGTTAACGTTAGCATTAGGCTAACGCCAAGCTGTAATGTTACCAGTCTCGCGTCTATCTGCTAACGTTAGCATTAGGTAATCGGTTTAAAATGGATGGTGATTACCTCACGTTGTGTCTATTCTGCTAATGCCGAGTGTTGGGCACAGCAGTAGTAAGTATAAGTACTATATCCCTCTACAGTACATAAGTACTATATCCCCCTACAGTACATATAAGTACTATATCCCTCTACAGTACATATAAGTACTATATCCGCCCTACAGTACATAGAAATACTATATCCCCCTACAGCTATAAGCACTATATCCCCATACAGTACATATAAGTACTATATCCCTCTACAGTACATATAAGTACTATATCCCCTACAGTACATATAAGTACTATATCCCCCTACAGTACATATAAGTACTATATCCCCCTACAGTACATAGAAGTACTATATCCCCCTACAGCTATAAGTACTATATCCCCCTACAGTACATAGAAGTACTATATGCCCCTAAAGCTATAAGTACTATATCCCCCTACAGTACATATAAGTACTATATCCCTCTACAGTACATATAAGTACTATATCCCCCTACAGTACATATAAGTACTATATCCCCTACAGTACATAGAAGTACTATATCCCCCTACAGCTATAAGTACTATATCCCTCTACAGTACATATAAGTACTATATCCGCCTACAGTACATAGAAGTACTATATCCCCCTACAGCTATAAGCACTATATCCCCATACAGTACATATAAGTACTATATCCCTCTACAGTACATAGAAGTACTATATCCCCATACAGTACATATAAGTACTATATCCCTCTACAGTACATATAAGTACTATATCCCTCTACAGTACATATAAGTACTATATCCCCCTACAGTACATATAAGTACTATATCCCCCTACAGTACATAGAAGTACTATATCCCCTACAGTACATATAAGTACTATATCCCTCTACAGTACATATAAGTACTACATCCCCTACAGTACATATAAGTACTATATCCCCCTACAGTACATATAATAACTATATCCCTCTACAGTACATATAAGTACTATATCCCCTACAGTACATATAATTACTATATCCCCCTACAGTACATAAGTATTATATCCCCCTACAGTACATATAAGTACTATATCCCTCTACAGTACATATAAGTACTATATCCCCCTACAGTACATATAAGTACTATATCCCTCTACAGTACATAGAAGTACTACATCCCCTACAGTACATAGAAGCACTATATCCCCTACAGTACATATAAGTACTATATCCCCCTACAGTACATATAAGTACTATATCCCTCTACAGTACATAGAAGTACTATATCACCTACAGTACATAATAAGCACTATATCCCTCTACAGTACATATAAGTACTATATCCCCTACAGTACATAGCAGTACTATATCCCCCTACAGTACATAGAAGCACTATATCCCCCAGAGCACATCGATGTACTATATCCCTCTACAGTACATAGAAGTACTATATCCCCATACAGTATATAGAAGTACTATATCCCCCTACAGTACATAGAAGTACTATATCCCCCTACAGTACATAGAAGTACTATATCCCTCTACAGTTTGTTCATAGTTAAAGACAGTAGAGGTTGAGTAAATATCTAAAGATAAATTAGATGTCAATGTTTTGGTTTGATTGTTTGTACTAGTAACGTTAATGCTAGCAGAATAGACACAACGTGAGGTAATCACCATCCATTTTAAACCGGTTATTACCTAATGCTAACGTTAGCAGATATAGACTGGTAACATTACAGCTTGGCGTTAGCCTAATGCTAACGTTAACGTTATCGTTAATGTTGTTATTGATTGATTGATGAGTCGGCGTTAGCAGAATAGACACAACGTGAGGTAATCACCATCCATTTTAAACCGGTTATTACCTAATGCTAACGTTAGCAGATAGACGCGAGACTGGTAACATTACAGCTTGGCGTTAGCCTAATGCTAACGTTATCGTTAATGTTGTTATTGATTGATTGATGAGTCTGCATTTAATACAGAGGTGCTGTCGGCATTTAATACAGAGGTGCTTCACAGCGCTCACAGCGCGGCGTTTCCAATATTATAAATACGGAAACAGCTGTTCTGCGAGGAAGTCAGCGAAAGAGCTGTAGAGCGTCGCATAACGCGCGTCGATAAGGGGGCGTGTAATAGGGTAGGGTCACGTGGGGTCAGTGGCCAATCAGAGCAACGCGGAAACGCAGTTCTGTTGTAGAAGGCATTCACGCGGACCGGACGTTATGTTGTTGTGAAGCGAGCGTATTAGCAGCTCTTCACTAGCACTAGCAGGTAGCTGTGTTGTGCGTTACGAGGGAATATTAACCTGTAAAACCCATATTGAGCTGGAATTAAACCACCATATACGAATACAACATCTCCTCATGCTTCCTGACATTACTGCATGACCGATCGCTACAATATGTTTACTAGGCACTGATTGGACAAGTATTATGCAGCTGAGAGAGAATGTTTTTTCACTGAAGACGCTGTTCTGTTCTCAACCATCATTTCTTTGGACAATAAACCTTACAAACTACATCAGCTGCAGCCTGGACATTAAACTCTGTCAACATCCACAACTTATTTTGTTACCCGAGTACAAAAACATCTAGTAGGTGCATCGTGGCGCATTGTCAATGTATTAGTTAATGACAAGCGGCCACTAAACCTTAAGTTCTCCAACTAACGTTATTTATTTAAATTGTTCCTGTTAATAATAATTAACATAAGTAGCATGGTAATAATACGTAGGTTATTGATCAATGAATGTATTGATACATTAATGGTGTACAAATGATACACCAGTAGAAGTCATGTTATTTCCTCATTGTCCTTTCTGTGTCGCCTCAAAAAATAGGATCAAGGCGATTTTTAGCCAGGCGACAGAAATAGCTGCGCGACCATCGCTTCAAAATCTCCTGCCGTGTGGGTTCTCTCATTCATAACAATGGAGGCGATACAATTCTGTCGGTCGCCTTGCAAAAAAAGTCGGTCGCCTGGCTTAAATCGGCCGCCGTGTGCGCAGCCCTTAAGGCTGTCCCCGAAGCCTGTTTTTGGGATTCAAACTTCGTCAGTTTTTTTTTTCCGAATGGACATCGTTTTTAATAAAAAAATATATATATTTATAATTATAAAAAAAAATATGTATCCTCAAACTAAATCCTCAATTTGAATAAAGTGATTAATCTGATTAAACGGACGTTCGAACCTTCGTTTTTAATTAAATATGTAAATAAAATAAAAAATGTAAAAATAATTTTTTTAATTTTCTTTTAAATTTTTTTTTATATCCTTAAATAAAGTGATTAATCTGATTAAATTAGTATTTTTTCCTTTATCTTTTTGGGATTCAAACTTCGTCAGGGTTTTTCGAACGGACGTTCGAACCTTCGTTTTTAATTAAAGAATTAAAAAAATATATATATATATTTTATAATATATATATATTTTTTATATCCTCAAATAAAGTGATTAATCTGATTAAATGACATTCTATTATGACATCATACTGTGACATCACAAATGTTCTAGAATTATTCTATTATGACATCATACTGTGCCATCACAAATGTTCTAGAATGATCTATTATGACATCATACTGTGACATCACAAATGTTCTAGAATGTTCTATTATGACAGACATCATAATGTCATAATAGAACATTCTAGAACATTTGTGATGTCACAGACATCATACTGTGACATCACAACGGAATTTGAGTGGCATTTGAATAATATAAATAATATGTACGGTAATGGTCTCTACATGCTACAGCAACTGCAACGCAACTGCAACACAACATCAGCGCGACTTTAACGCAACATGGTTGCAGATGTTGCAGAGGGTGTTGTAGAGTGTGTTGCGAGCATGTTGTGTACCTTTCACCCAAATCTAATCTGAACAACCGTTGCGTTGATGTTGCGTAGCAGTGATTGGTTGGTTAGCGAATGGGGGCGGGGCTGTCATAGAATAATATTGGTCCCGCAGGCAGGAATACCATCCTCGAGTTAACGTAATTTATACAAATGGAAGTATTGATTTCGCCGTAACAAATCATTAAAAAAATATATCATTAACTGGAATATGTTAGTTTCTTACACATATGTTGGATTATGTAATTGGTTTGTTCTGATCAAGCCCTGGTCAACAGGAGGAGCCATTAACTCCATTACAGAGAATGGATGCAGTGTTTTATCACTACAGTGTGTCGCGTCAGCATTAAGAGGAATGCACACACACACACACACCACACGCACACGCGCACACACACACACACACACACACACACACACACACACACACACACACACACACACGTCGTCACACACGTAAATCACAAAAGGGAAGTAAATCACAAAAGACCATCATTTACTGAAGGCCAGTCTGGAGCAGAAGCTTGGTTTGTGTGTGTGTGTGTGTGTGTGTGTGTGTGGGGGGGGGGGGGGGGGGGGGGGTGTATGTGTGGGTGTGTATGTGTGTGTGTATGTGTGTGTGTGTGGGTGAGATATGGAAGAAAACAAGAATGAAATTGTACAGACCCACAGCGCAATTATTCATTATTAATAATTAGACATTTTAATAGATTGACAGCCTTAGTTATTAATACATAATGAAATGTGAGCTCACACACCTCTGCTCATCAAAAAAATGCATCAAACACCGACTGGGAAGCACACAAAGGTCTGCACGTTAACAGCAAATAAAACGTACTCTCTACCGGAAGATTTAGGGACAGCTCAAAGCATGGACCTCTCTCCACACTGTGTCAGCGCTGTCTACCAGAGCAGGAGAAGGTCCCTGGGTGTGTTAACCCTTTCACTACCACACTACCAAAGGGTTAACCCTTTCACTGCGACAATACAGAAGGTTAACCCTTTCACTGCCCCCACGACCAAAGGGTTAGCCCTTTCACTACCAGGGGCGACAGTGGCTCAGGAGGTAGAGCAGTCATCTGGCAATCCGGAGGTTCCCGGTTCGATTCCCGCTCCTCCCGGGCAGCGTGTCGATGTGTCCTTGAGCAAGACACTTAACCCCTAATTGCTCCCGATGAGCAGGTTGGCACCTTCCATGGTTGCCTCCGCCGTCGGTGTGTGAATGTGTGAGTGAATGGGTAAAATGTGAGTAACAAATTGTAAAGCGCATTGGATAAAAGCGCTATATAAAAAAGCAGCCATTTACCATTTACTACCACACTACCAAAGGGTTAACCCTTTCACTACCACACGACAAAGGGTTAGCCCTTTCACTACCAAACTACAGAAGGTTAACCCTTTCACTACCACACTACAGACGGTTAACCGTCGGTAGTGAAAGGTTAACCTTCTGTAGTGTGGTAGTGAAAGGGTTAAAGCTACTGTAAGTGTGCTAGTGAAAGGGTTAAAGCTACTGCTAAGTGGTATTTTCTTGTTAAAATAAGTGTTAAATAACTCTACGTCCTGACAGCCATCACTGAGTGTCTGGTCAGTAACATGGGTCTCCCAGTCCCTCCGCTCTGCGGTAAACAGCCATCACTGATATAGTGTGTCTGGTCAGTAACATGGGTCTCCCAGTCCCTCCGCTCTGCAGTAAACACAAAATACATTTCCTGGTATCCCTTCCCACTTTATCCAATCAGGAGAGAGAGCCCTAGATATTCTTTTACTAAGCTTGCCAAGCCAGGTTTTCTTACAGCTCTGGCAGATTATTTTATTTGTTTCAAACACATATTTCCTTATAAAAAACAATTTGTCAGACCATTGTGGAGTTCTCTCTCCTGGTTGGATAAAGTGGGAACAGGATATCAGGAAATGTATTTTCTGTTTACTGCAGTGCGGAGGGACTGGGAGACCCATGTTACTGACCAGACACTCTATACCGGTGATGGCTGTCGGAATGTAGAGCTATTCTTTTAAAGGTCCCATATTTTGCTTTATTTTTCACTTTTTGGCCAATTTTACACAATTCCTGTGAGTCTATGGAACACATCTGTAAGTTTTTGTAATAAAATTCATTGTTTTGTATTTTTAATCAAGTACTTTGGTGGACCACTTTTTCCCCTTGCAAAGTCCAAGCTGTTTTTGGCTGGGCTCCGCCCATACTCGCAATGCGCTTTGAGTGACAGTCACCCACCTGCACTGGCAGATACCTTTGGTGGTGAGAGAGAGATAGAGAGAGAGGGAGAGAGAGAGAGAGACAGATAGAGAGAGGGAGAGAGAAGAGGCTCTTATACATGTGAGGCGCGAGTCAGCAGCCTGGCCAATTTGTGTGTGTGTGTCTCTGTGTGTTTTCATGTGTGTGTGTGTGTGTGTGTGTGTGTGTGTGTGTGTGTGTGTGTGTGTGTGTGTGTGTGTGCACTGACGCATTGGTTCTGTGGGACTGATTAATTTCGCCGGGGGGGGGGGGGGGGGGGGGCATAATCCCACGGGACAATGCATTTGTAACTTGTTTCGCATGACGAGATATACCCCGTGAATATTATTGCACGGATCGGAATACGGGCGTGCACGTGGGAGCGTGTGCAATGATATTTTTGTAGCAGGTTGACAGTGATATGCGAGTGCTCTCTTGACAGAGAGAGACATAAGCCCCCTCTCTCTCAATGCAGTGCACTCCGAGACTTGCACCGCGCGTGTCTCTCTCCCTCTCTCTCTCTCTCTCTCTCTCTCTCTCTCTCTCTCTCTCTCTCTCTCTCTCTCCCTCCCTCTCTCTCTCTAGGAACACTGTCAGACACTTTTGAGGAAGTGCTGACTGACAGGGAAACCGCTTCCGCATTATTTCCACTCGCTTGGTTTTGCTCATACTTACTCAACGTTACGCTAACTCCTCCAATCACAGTTGATTGTGGGCGGGCGGTGGCAGATCAGAATTCGTACACGTACACAGATTGATGTAAATTCAGAATGGCTTGGTTTAGTGGGGGAGGTACTTGTCTCAGCTGAAGTGGAGGAATGGGACTGGGTAGAAATTTCACATCTAGTCAGTGTTGGCACCCCACATTGCTAGAAAACAATGCAAACCACTGGAAAAGGCAATTTATAAGATCGGGGACCTTTAACATGTACTTTAGACCACTTATTTTAACAAAAGAATACCACCTTTAAAATAACCAAAAGCTTGCGGTGAGAATGCTTATTGTCAGTGCGTAATGTTCTGCTCTATCTGAGCACTAAGCAACCGCCATCTAGCACGGACCATTTGATGTGAGAGTGTCCGTGTAGGATCAGCATAGGAAAACCTCATCATCTCATGATCTACACCTCTGTTCCTTAACCGCGTAGGAAAACCTCATCATCATCATCATCTCTGTACCGTTTAACCGTGTAGAAAACCTCATCATATCATCTCTGTACCGTTTAACCGTGTAGAAAACCTCATCATATCATCTCTGTACCGTTTAACTGTGTAGAAAACCTCATCATATCATCTCTGTACGGTTTAACCGTGTAGAAAACCTCATCATCATCATCTCTGTACCGTTTAACCGTGTAGAAAACCTCATCATATCATCATCATCATCTCTGTACCGTTTAACCTCCTCATCATCATCACCTCATCATCATCATCATCATCATCTCTGTACCGTTTAACCTCCTCATCATCATCATCATCATATCATCATCATCATCTCTGTACCGTTTAACCTCCTCATCATCATAGGGCTGGGCGATATGACCAAAAACGTTATCGCGATAAAATTATAAAATTATTTTCATATAATTCGATATCGATAATTATCGTCGATATAATGTCTGTCAAGTTTAATTAACTTCTAATATGCTGCTGCGAATGTCTCAAGTCGAGTTGATGTCGTCATCAGTCCTCGCACGTTAGCAGTTAGCCGACAAGCGGAGTATCTCATGACAATAAATATGACACTAAAATACTCCGCCACAATATATTGAAACGACGTCCACTCCCACACTAATATAAACGTGGCCTCAGAATTCAAAACACACACATACTCGGCACGTAAATATATAAAACAGTGCCGTGCAAGCTAATTAGCCTAGCAAGCCTTGTTGTTGAGTGAGTCCTACCGCTCTGGGTCTCCTTCCGGGTCTCCGTCGATCTCGGCCATCTCCTTCACTGATTGGTTGTTAGCTGTTGTGCGTAGCACGTCATCACGTAAGGTTGGTTGTTGTTAGTGAGTGTGCTGAGCCGAGGCTGAACGGAGCCAAGCTTGGAAAATCGATATATCGAAACTTTGCGACCACGTTTCATGTTTATTTCGAGGAAATAATTTATCGCGATAGTTATCGTTATCGTTTTATCGCCCAGCCCTACATCATCATCATCTCTTAGGATCTCACCACCGCCGCTCCAGGTCAGCCTGAAACTTCCTGTTTTACAAATGAGGAACTGATAATAGAGCATTGTTCTGGATCACAGAGTGATAAGGGTCTCTCTCTCCCCCCCCTCTCTCTCTCTCTCTCTCTCTCTCTCTCTCTCTCTCTCTCTCTCTCTCAAAGTCAAAAAGTCAAAGATTTGTATTGCCATGTATGGACGAATCCACATTGGAATACAGGTACATGAGCAAACACTGTGTAAACAGTACAGGAAAAATATGTAAAAACACAGACAGTATAAAAAGGACAAATGCTAAAATTGATATCGAACATCCCCTAAAAGTGCATATCATAGTTAAAACAGCGCTTCCACAAACCTGACTAATAAAACTAATAAAAACACAGAAACAAAATAGGATAAAATACAAAACTAGCCTTTGGAGTCATTCAGGCTCCGCACAGCACTGGGGAAAAAGCTCTTTGTAAACCGAGAGGTAGAGCATGTGATAGAGCGGTAACGTCTGCCCGAGGGGAGGGGGACAAAGAGGCCTGCGGCTGGGTGACCAGAGGGGTCGTTGATAATGCCAGAGGCACGGGAAAGCAGCCTGGCACCATAGATCTCTTCTAGAGCTGGCAGGCTAGACCCGATTGTCTTGCGTGCAAGACGCACAATTCTATTCAGAGATTTCTTCTCCTGGTCTGTGATGTTACCAAACCATATTGTACAGGAGGAAGTAAGGACGCTCTCGATCACACAGCGATAGAAGTTGTGTAGAATCACCCTGTTATTTGTGAACTCTTTCAGTTTCCTGAGAAAGAAAAGACGTTGCTGGGACTTTTTAACAATGGTTCTGGTATTGGAGTGCCAGCTCAGGTCATTTGAAATAGTGACCCAGAGAAATTTAAAACTGCTCACCATCTCCACCTCTGAGCCATTTATGGTAATAAGGAGATGGGATACCTTGCTATGTCTAAAATCGATGAATAGCTCCTTCGTTTTGGAAGCATTCAGGGTGAGGTTATTGGTCTCACTCCACCTAACTAGGTTCTGTACCTCTGATCTATAAAATGACTCGTCGTTTGAGTTTATACGCCCAATGACCGTGGTATCATCAGCATACTTTACTATCAGATTGTTATCATAGGAAGCAGTACAGTCATGAGTGCAGAGAGAGAACAGTAAAGGGCTTAGAATGCAGCCTTGTGGAGAACCAGTACTTAAAACAAGTTCATCAGACATATTGTTTCCAATCCTGACTCTTTGAGGTCTCAAAATTTAAAAGCTAAGAATCCATTCACAGATGGCGTCGCATAGACCCAGACACTGAAGTTTGTGGATCAGATTAGATGGAATAAGCGTATTAAAAGCAGAGCTATAATCGATAAAAAGCATTCTAACATAGGAGTTTTTCTTATCTAAGTGTTCATACACAGGATTAAGAGCTAAGGAAATAGCATCATACTGATCTATTTTTCTTGTAGGCGAACTGCCAGGGATCAAGACAGGTAGGAATCTGACCTTTTATATAATTCAGCACTAGCCTCTCTTTTTTTTTGATCCACTTTTTCTCCCATTTTTCTATATTTTCTCCCATCCCAATTTCGTATCATCCAATTCAACCCTCCCCTGTCACGAACGCTGTTTCTTGCCTCCCACAAGCCGGCTGCAATGTGGACTAAGTCATACATAGCACAAGTCCCCTCCGGTACTTGAGGTAACAGCAGTCGCATCTTTTCACCTGCGCAGCTCGATCTCTCAGTGTCGAGGAGTAACGCGTGGGAGGCTCACGCTGCCCCCGACACTTCCTGATTCTACTGCGCAGGCGCACCAACCGACTTGTAGGAGTCGCTTGTTCACAACGTTCGATCCCCACCCTTCAGTTTTCCCTCCCCGTAATACGGCCAATGTGTATTACTGCGGACGACCAGCTAAACTGAAAACAATGTGGAGAGCTGGATTCGAACACGCGAATCCTAGCGTCTCCACACTGGTGGCGAGTGCCTTGCCCACTACACCACCTAGCCGCCCCTAGCACTAGCCTCTCTAAACATTTGATTAAAACTGAGGTTAGAGCAATAGGTCTGTAATCATTAAGACAAGTCACAGGTGATTTCTTGGGAACCGGAATGATCGTAGATTCCTTGAAGCTCCTTGGAACAAGGCGGCGCTCCAGTGACATATTAAAAAGGTCTGTGAGCACAGGGGCAAGCTGCTCAGAGCAGAGTCTGACGGCCCTGGGAGGAATGCCGTCCGGGCCAGTGGCTTTCCTAGCCTTAGTACTGGACAGGACCTTGCGCACCTCATGTTCTGTGACAGTCAGCCCAGACAAGTCACTGGGGTTGGAAGGAGTAAAAACAGGACGCTCTGTGTTATTTTCATCAAATCTGGAGTAAAAGTTATTCAGTCTACCGGGAAGCGAGTGATCACCTTCAGCGGAGGCGAGGCCCCTGGGCTTGTAGGAAGTGATAGTGTTTAGTCCCTGCCACATCCGACGGGGGTCACTGCCAGAGAAATGTCCTTCAATACGTTCTCCATAGGAGGGCTTTGCGGCTCTTATTGACCACTCCAGCGAGTATCTAGCCAGTTTATAACTGGTTGCATCCCCAGATTTAAAAGCAGTAGCTCGTTCAGCAAGTTTGAGTCTAACATCAGAGTTAAGCCATGGTTTTTGGTTTGAGTATTGCTTAACCACCTTGCGGGGAATGCACAAGTCAATACAAAAATTGATATATCCAATGACAGCGTCACAGTATTGGTCAAGGTCCTCACATTTAAAAACAGACCAGTCTGTGGCGTCGAGACACCCTTGTAATAGTGTTTCAGCATCTTTAGTCCAACATTGAGTGGAGCGTACCGTCGGTTTGATTTGTCTATTTTTCTGAATATATGACGGAAGAAGAATCGATTGATGATCGGATTTACCAAAAGCTGGCCTTGTGAGAGACCTGTAAGCAGCTTTTATGTTGCTATAGCAATGATCCAGGATTTCGTTTCCTCTTGTAGGTTTCAAGTTTCAAGTTTCAAGTTTCTTTAATAGTTGTCATACAGAAGTACAGAATACTTTCATACAAAATGCTTCTTACTGTTACGCTCCAGAGACTGTGCTAGACAAGATAGTATCAAATAACATAGTATAGCATGTAATTTAGAAGTAGAAAATGAGGTCACAGTGTTCAGTATAGACATATGTACAATGTTCGATGCAGAATAGACGTAACTGAGTTACCATATAATATACAATACTATGCAGTGTACTAATGTACAGTACTATATAGTGCAAAGCAGAAATGGGATGAGGTACAATTTAGGTACAATTTACAGTAAGGTGTACGAGTTGTAGTGCAATCCTTCATCAATAAATATAAAGTGTGGGGAGTGGGTGCTACAGTGTGTTTGTTTAAAGTGAGTGTGTGCTATAAAGTGTGTGGAGTGGGTGCTACAGTGTGTTTGTTTAAAGTGAGTGTGTGCGTGTGGATGTGTGTGCTATGTGCGTTTGATGGTTGTTGTTGTGTAGTGTTCATTGTTCGTTTAGCAGCCTGATGGCCTGGGGATAGAAGCTTCTTCTGAGTCTTTCTGTGCTCGCCTTGAGACTCCGGTATCGCTTGCCTGACCGCAGCAGTTCAAAGAGGCAGTTGTTCGGGTGACTGGAGTCTTTAATGATTCTCTTAGCCTTGCCCCTGCAACGCTTGTTGTAAATGTTCTGGAGGGTGGGGAGCCCCCCTCCAATTGTGCGTTCGGCTGAACGTGTCACTCTTTGTAGTCTGCTTCGGTCTTGTGCAGTGCTATTCCCAAACCAGGAGGTGATGTTGCCAGTCAGGATGCTCTCTATTGTACATGAGTAGAAGTTCTTAAGGATCTTCTGACTGACTTGGAACTTCCTTAGGCGCCTGAGGAAGTAGAGGCGTTGTCGTGCCTTCTTCACAACACTGTCAATGTGTGTGGTCCATGTCAAGTCCTCGGATATGTAGGCTCCGAGGTACTTAAAGCTGTTGACTCTCTCAACCGGTGCCTCGTCGATGCTGAGGGGGCTGTAGTCCTTGACCCCCGACCTCCTGAAGTCCACAATCATCTCCTTTGTTTTGCTGACGTTCAGGGAGAGGCTGTTTTCCTGGCACCATCCCGCCAGGACCTTGACCTCTTCCAGGTAGGCCCTCTCGTCGTTGGCAGAGATCAGGCCCACCACCACTGTGTCGTCAGCAAATTTGATGATTGTATTGCTACTCCGCTGAGCCACACAGTCGTGTGTGTACAGGGAGTAGAGGAGGGGACTCAGAACACAGCCCTGGGGGGCCCCTATGTTGAGGGTGATGGATGAGGAGGTGCAGTTGCCTGCTCTCACCACCTGGGGTCTGCCCGTCAGGAAGTCCAAGACCCACTGGCAGAGGTCATAGTTCAAGCCCAGGTCCCTGAGCTTGGCTATGAGTATGGAGGGGACTATGGTATTGAATGCCGAGCTGTAGTCTATGAATAGCATTCTCACATAGTTCCCCTGCCTCTTGTCCAGGTGTGATGCTGCTGTGTGCAGCACATGGGCTATGGCGTCCTCCGTGGACCTGTTGGGGCGGTATGCAAATTGCAGGGGGTCCATGTTAATGGGGAGGGAGGAGCAGATGTAGCCCTTTACTAGCTTCTCAAAGCACTTCATGGCTATGGAGGTGAGAGCTACAGGGCGGTAGTCGTTGAGGCAAGCAGGCTTGGATTTTTTGGGTACAGGGATAATAGTGGACTTCTTCAGGCAGGTGGGGATGACAGCCTGTTCTAAGGACAGGTTAAATATGTCAGTGAATACCGGGGCCAGTTGGTCGGCACAGACTTTTAGGAAGCGGCCGGGGATGCCGTCCGGACCTGCTGCCTTCCTGATATTCACTTTTTTAAAGGTCCGCCTCACCTCATGCTTTAGGGTGTTTTACATGCTGATGGTAATTTAGCAGAACCGATTTAAGAGAACAATGATTAAAATCACCAGCTGCAATAAACACAGCCTCCGGATGGGAGATCTCATATTTATGTATAATGTCAGCCAGTTCATTGAGAGCAGTCGCGGCGTCAGCCAGAGGATGTATATAAACAGCAATAAGAAAGATAGCTGGGAATTCTCTAGGGAGATAAAAGGGGCGACATTTAATGACTAGGCATTCAAGATTAGTATTGCAGGTCTTGTTCATGACCGTAGTATCGGTACACCACTTTTCATTCACAAGAAGACACACCCCTCCTCCTTTGGTTTTGCCGATGCATTCCTTCAGTCGGTCTGAGCGAAACACAGCGAATCCCGGCGGCTGGAAGGCTGAGTCTGGTGTGTTGTTGTCTAGCCACGTCTCCGTGAGACAGTACGCGGAGCCGTCTCTTGCCTCCCGCTGGAATTGAATCCGGCTCATCAGTTCATCAGTTTTGCTTGACAAGGACTGCCTGTTCGCCAGGTAGATGGAAGGCAGTGGAGGCTTGAAAGGGCGCTCGGGGAGTTTGACAAGCACCCCGCCTCGCCTGCCCCGGTGTCTGCGTCTTTGACGGCTCCCGTCACCTGCCGAGGGACATGCAGCGAAGTCCTTGCATCTGAGCTCAGGATTAACGTGGGAAACTTCCCGAACATCGTCGCGGATCCGGAGAAGTAATTCTCTGTTGTATCGAACATTAGTAGATGTCCCGGACACGTGCACATTTAGAACGATAAACAAACAAAACAAACACAGGAGAGCTCTAGTCACGTCGCCATACAACGGCGCCATCTTGTCAGCTGTCTCTCTCTCTCTCTCTCTCTCTCTCTCTCTCTCTCTCTCTCTCTCTCTCTCTCTCTCCTCTCTCCTCTCCCTCTCTCTCTCCTCTCTCTCTCTCTCTCTCTCTCTCTCTCTCCCTCTCTCTCTCTCTCTCTCTCTCTCTCTCTGTGAGTGTGTGTTTGTGTGTGAGAGAGACAAACAGCACAGTGACCCCCCCCCCCCCCCCCCCCCCCTCTGGTCCCAGCCCGTCTCTACAGGGTCACTGCTGGTGTTCCTACACGACTAATGCCTCTATATCTCACACACACATTCACGTCGTCTCTCCAGAGCCCAGACCTCGTTATGTAATAATAATAATCTCGTGGCGGTGCTTCTTCTTCTATCAAAGGCCGCTGTCACTTTTATTCCTACGCCGAAGCGATAAGACAAGCGGTAAAACCTAGCGGGGGGGGGGGGGGGAATCTCTTTCTTAGAGAGCACAGTAGAGGCAGTTCCTCTACTGAAACGGCAATGATTGACCCCGGCGTTGTGCAAAACATTCACGGCACGCATCCATAATGCTGTGCTACACTAACTACGGTACATCGGTCTCCGTGGTGTGTGTTGTAGCAGAACCCTGCTCCTCCTAGGGCTCATATGTGTTCCAGGCTTCTGCACGTGTGCCCCTGCCCTCCCTCTAATGCCCTCTGACACGTCTACGTCATATTCCCATGATGGGAGCACAGCTGAACCGCTTTGAACCGGCTACAGTAGACGTGACATCATCGCTGTGCGGTGCCATCTGCACAGACGCGGAGCTGTACGTTCAGCGGATGATAATAAACATGCAGGTCGTCGTTATCCCGTCCTGGTAATAACAGGGTTCGCGTAACGGCATAATTTCGGCTGCAAATGCTACAGATCTTTGACCACCAAAACATCCCACTTTAAAAACAGTTTCTTCCCCGGGCGGCTAGGTGATGCAGTGGGCAAGGCGCTCACCACCAATGCAGGAGACGCTGGGTTCGAGCCCAGCTCTCTGCATTGCTATCAGCTTGGCTGGTCGTTCATACTAATACAATTGGCAGTATTAGGGGGTGGGAAGCTGATGGGTGGGGATCGGACGTTGTGGACAGCGACTCCTACAGGTCGGTTGGTGCGCCTGCGCAGCAGAATCAGGAAGCGACGGGGGCGGCGTGCGCCCTCCAAACGCAGACCCCCGACGCTGAGAGATCGCGCTGTGCAGGTGAAAAAGATGCGACTGCTGCTTCCTCGAGTACCGGAGGGGACACGTGATGTAAGGCTTAAGTCCACATTGCAGCCGGCTTGTGGGAGGCATGGCCTAACAGCGTTTGAGACAGGGGACGGTAGAATTGGACAATACGAAATTGGGATGGGAGATGTCTTGGAGTTGAAATATTCCCCACTATATGCCAAACGGTGAAGTATAATTATTCCGGATTGCTAGATAGGATCACAAATGACTTCGGCAGGTGGTCAAAATAAAAAAACTCATTACAGGCCCGAGCATCAATAGTTAAGATGAATCTTTTACCCAGAATTAACTTCTTCAGCTCGATGTTGCCGTTACCCCCCCCCCCCCCCCCCCCTGTTGGTTACTGGCAAAAATTACACTCCGCTGCATATAAATTCATTTGGAACAACAAACCTCCATGAATAAAAAGATCCACTGCACAGAGAAATAAAGCCGACGGGGGTTTAGCCTTTCCAGACTTCAACTATTATTTTAAAGCGTTCTCTTTAAGACCACTGATCACCTGGTTTGATTCTCAAGCATCGGTATCCTGGAGACCATTAGAGGAGAACATAGTGGCACCACATAGACTGCAGGATATAGTGTACACCAACTTATCAATTAAGCAATGCAACTTGAGATTTGGCCCTCTTATTACACATGTGATCCGGATATGGCGTGACACACAGAACAAGTGTACTAACCACCATAAATGGCACAGTCATTCTCCCCTATTTAATAACAATTTACTCCTTATTGCACAACAACCTATCAGATTTCCTAGATGGGAAAAGAAAGGCATACACACATTGGGGGATATCTTCGATGACCATGGTTTCTGCAGTTATCAAGATATATTTAACAAATTTAACCTCACCAGTTCCACAAATTTTTTCTATCTACAATTAAGAGCAGCTTTGAAGGCTCACGGAGTCCCATTAAATATTCCACTTGAGCACCACAGATTTCACAAATTCTTTTATGAAAATGAGACATCGAGAGGCTTCGTCTCTGACTTTTATCATCACTTACTTACGTCCTCATATGAGGTCCTTCCCCTAGACTCGGTTTGGAGGAAGGATATCCCAAACTTGGAAGTAGATTTTGATTGGGATGCAGTCTGGGCAAATGTTCCGCTATCATCACGCAACCCGGATCACCAACAGATGAATCTTAATTTTGTTCATAGGACAAGTCAAGTCAAGTCAAGTCAAGAGTTTTAATTGTCACGGCATACAGGTATACAATGAAATGCGGGTGGTCTTGCCCGCAACGATGTGCAATACAGTGGTACAACATATAATAGAATCAAAAAATGAAAAAACAACATTGTGCAGTAAACAGGTAACAGGTAACATGGAGTGACATCTCGGTATCTGTACATAGTTATTTACAGAGCATATGGGACATGCTAGTTAGCTTTGGTAGTGCAATACACTGTTCCTGTTATTCTAATTTAAAGTGTCCTTTCCTTTGGCCATAAGTGTGCGTGTGTGCGACATGAGTGTGTGCCCGCTCATGTTAAAGTGTTAAGTGGCTGCTCGTGTGTGAGCGTGCACAGCGTGCGTGTCGTGTGTGTGTTCATGTGTGCTTGTGTGTGGATAGTTCAATGTTCTGAGCACTCAATGTTCATTGTTCATGGCTCTGATGGCCTGGGGGAAGAAGCTGAGCCTAAGCCGCTCTGTCCTAGTAGCTGGGGTTCGCAGGCGTCTGCCTGACCTCAGCAGCTGAAACAGGCTGTTATTGGGGTGGTGAGGGTCTTTCATTATCCTGCAGGCTCTGGATTTGCACCTCTTGTTGTATAGAACCTGCAGGGGGGGTAGTGCAATACCTGTGGTACGCTCGGCTGAGCGCACCACTCTCTGTAGGGCCTTCTTGTCCTGTGCCGTGCTGTTTCCATACCAGGCAGTGATGTTTCCGGTCAGGATGCTCTCTACAGCTCCTGAGTAGAAGGACTGGAGTATCTTCCCCGATACTCTGAACTTCCTTAACTGTCTCAGGTGGTAGAGGCGCTGTTTCGCCTTCTTTACTACTGTGTCTATGTGTGTTGACCATGTCAGGTCCTCTGAGATGTGGACCCCCAGGTACTTAAAGCTGCTCACCCTGTCCACGGTAGCCCCGTTAATCATCAGTGGTGTGTGCGTCTCCTGCTGTCCTCTCCTATAATCCACGATCAGCTCCTTGGTTTTACCAATGTTCAGGAGCAGGCTGTTGTCCTGGCACCAGCGTTCCAGTACCTCAACCTCCTCCCGGTAGGCCTTCTCGTCGTTGTCCGAGATCAGCCCCACCACCACCGTGTCGTCTGCGAACTTCACTATGGAGTTGGAGCTGAACTTGGCCACACAATCGTGTGTGTAGAGTGAGTACAGCAGGGGGCTCAGAACACAGCCCTGGGGGGACCCGATGCTCAGGGTGATGGTGTTGGAGGTCTGACCCCCCACCCTGACCGCCTGGGGTCTTTCGCTCAGAAAGACTTACCTGACTCCTAGACGTTTGCACCTAATGGGTCTCAGACAAGACCCTCGATGCTCCTTGTGTTTAAACGGTGCTCTTGGTACATTTATGCATATGTATTGGGAATGCCCTCCTGTTAAGATATTCTGGGAAAAAGTAACCACTCAATTATCAGAATTTGTATCTCTGACCATACCTACACTGCCTTCTGTATTGTTGTTGAATGATGTTTCTCAGTTATCAACCTCTGTACATGTAAAGAGACTAATTTTGTCCGGTCTTACGGCTGCCAAAAAGCTGATAGCGTCACGCTGGATTCAACCGGATAAAATGTGCCGGAAGGTATGGGTTCTTACCTATGTCGATGTGATTTATCTAGAGATATCTACTGCACGAATTTTAGGTGTTAATGAAGCCAGCATAGCAGTCTGGTTAGCTGTGGTGGAGAAGATAAAGGGAAGCATATAAACTTGTAATTTTCTGATGTTAAAAGAAATAGTGGATGTATAGTCCAAGTTGGGGTCCTGAGGGGAGGGGGGGTGGAGGGGGAGGGAAGGGGAAGGAAAGAGCGAGGAAGAGCGAGCAAGAGCACATGTATTGTATTTATAATTTTTACGTCTTTTAATCTACATTTATTTTGATTTAATTACTGGACTGTCATTATTGTTATTATTATTTCTGTCATTGTCCTGTGATTTATCATTGATTATTACTGTTACTGTATTGTTTGTCTAGTTTCATGTTAAAAAAGGGAAAATAAAAAACATTTGTTAAAAAAAATATATATATAGTAGTATAGACATATAGGTAGTAGTATAAGTATAGTAACAGTACATAGTAGATAGTAGTATAGACATATTAGCATGATAGGTAGTAGTATAAGGATAGTAACATAGTAGTACATAGTAGATAGTAGTATAGACATATTAGCATGATAGGTAGTAGTATAAGGATAGTGACATAGTACATAGTAGATAGTAGTATAGACATATTAGCATGATAGGTAGTAGTATAAGGATAGTAAGTAACATAGTACATAGTAGATAGTAGTATAGACATATTAGCATGATAGGTAGTTGTAACTGAGGGGTACAATTCCCTGACTGTATTACATAAGTATGGTATCATTAAACCACTACTGTTTTATGTACATTACTACTGGCCATACAGTACACAGGTATCTTTAGATGAACACTTCCCACAATGACTCGGTTCCACACAAAACTGGGTTTAGGAGTATTTATTAGCAGCAATGATAGTACATAATATACTTTACTTTGGATGCGCTTATAAGGCAAAGGAATGTGCGTAGGCAAATCAATAACGTATGTCCATTCTCATATTACGCAGGAGATAATAATACAACCTGAATCTTTAGGAATTATATCTATGGTACTCTAGTAAGGTAGCGGGATACTGGTAGGGTCCCTCCGGTTGTAAGCCAGCAAGGGGAGAGGAATTTGTCGGTAGTAGAGTCTGGGTCAACGATGACTAGAGAGACTCCAAGTACAGGAGACGGTGCAATAATCTCTTGATCCACAGACGAATACAGCTGTTCTCCGTAGCATGCAGCTCCGCATGGAAGAAAGCTAGCCAGCCTCAGGCTTCTGAGAGGCGGGCTCGACGTTGCTCCTCACAGGGTAAATCCCACACAATTGTGGGTGTAGGCGATTCTCCGCTCCATCAATTACAGGACCAAAGCAAATATAATCCAGCCGAAAAGGGCTATGTAGTCGTCGGTAAGTTATCCAGTGTACATAATCCACACGGTCCTCGTCTAGGGCTCCTCGGGTGAAAGCGCCAGGGTAAGCAGCCCAGCCTGGATAAGCACACTAGCTGGTACGAGGAAACGTTGGTGATGCTGGTCACTGTAGAACGGTAGCCGCACGATACACTATACATAAATAGACTATTACTGAATTAATAGAATAGGTCGAACTCGACGGTACAGCGTTAAACTCTGATACTTCAGTTATTAATTCGCACGCGGTCTCAATGCTCTATTTGGGGCCAAACAGGCCATACTTCACCGCACGTTGTATCGTGGGTGAGGCTTCAACTTATTGGGTAACTTTACTAGACTAAGTGCTTCTGTATTCACCTGCGCCGTATTTATACGTTTAGGTGAACAAACTAGTACCAGCCCTATTCCTGTCTCGTATCCTTGCGCAGAGCCGTTCATGTCCAGGCAAGTCTTTGGCGTGACTTTGAACCAGACCTTGGAGGTATGGCAATGGCGCCTAAGGGAACGCTGTCCAATAGGAGAACGAAATATTATGGTCTGTACTAGGTTAAAGGGATATTCCGTGTATATGTACAAGGAATACACAAGGGATATCAAACGATATACAAATATTATGCAATATATATCAATCAATAAATATATATATTCGGTTTAATCTGATCCTTCGTAACAGCCGCCTCCTAATTAGTCCCACCTAATTAGATAAACAGAGACAGATTAACCGCACTGTCCACTACTCAATGTCTGTTGTGAGGGTAGGGCAGTTCACAAAGTCAGGGGGTCATGGTCGTCATCAATAGTGTCGGGGAGCCTTGGCAACTCTATTAGCCTCGCCACGGGCCGGGTGTATATCCGCCCTTGGACGAGCACTTCTGCCGCTCTGACCTTTCCGTCGGCACCGGTGATCACTTTGCTTACGCGGCCGGCCGGCCACATAGCTCGGGGTAGTGACTGGTCGATAATCATGACGACTGTTCCTTCTGTCAAATTGTCTCTTTCTTTCACCCATTTCTGGCGGGTCTGTAGAGACGGTAGATAGTGGAGTAGGAAACTGTTCCAAAACTTGTCAGCCAGTACTTGACTGTACCTCCACATTCTTCGGCCGTTCACTTCTTCAGGCCTATACACTGTCTGTGGTAGCGCGGGGTCCAGCCGCCCCATCAAGAGAGTGTTGGGGGTGACTGGGTCGACATCTGCTACATCACTTGAGACGTAACCGAGGGGCTTTGAGTTCAATACTCCCTCAATCTCCGTGAGGACTGTCGTTAGGACTTCCTCCGCCACGGTCTGGGCCCCAAGCATGGCGTACAGGGCTGTCTTTATTGAACGTACTTCTCGTTCCCAAGTTCCACCGAAGTGAGGTGCATTCGGGGGATTAAACTGGAAATCAATCTGATATGGAGCGAGGTGGGTCTTAAGTTCTGGGCCCATAGCTTGGAAGCTCTCTCTCAGCTCTCTTTCTCCGCCTTTGAAGTTTGTCCCGTGATCAGACAATAATATAGACGGTTTCCCTTTCCGCGATGTGAATCTTCGGAAGGCCATAAGGAATGAGTCTGTGCTCATGGTTGGAAGGAGTTCTATGTGTATCGCTCGGGTGGTCATGCATTTGAATACAATACCCCACCGCTTCTCAGTCCCTCTTCCTTTCTTTACATACAGCGGGCCGAAACAGTCCATCCCGGTGGAGTGAAAAGGCTTGTCGCCGAGTCGGAGGCGACAGGGGGGTAGGTCAGCCATCCGGGGTATACTGGGCTGTGCTCGCCATTTACAACAGTCTAGACAAGTCCGCTGGAAGCGTCGTACTGCTTCTCTCCCTTGCAGTATCCAATACCGACGTCTGATCTCCGCGAAGACTCTCTCTGCCCCGGCGTGGTGCACGTCCTCGTCGTATTTCTTTATGATAAGCTCTGTGACCTTGTGTCGGCTGTTTAAGACTATCGGGTACTTGACGTCATCCGGTAAGTCTGGGGCTCTCCTCAGACGACCACCCACTCTGATGAGATTATGGGCGTCGCTCTCAGGGGCTAAGTGGAGCAATCTGCTGTCTGACGGGACTGGCTTTGATCCCTGTAGACCAGTGGTCACCAACCCGTCGATATTGATCGACTGGTCGATCTTTGAGACTGTCCCTGTAGATATTTCCATGAAAATTAAAAATAAACATTTTTTTTTTTTTTTTTTTTTTAGATCTTACCCTGAGAGTCCACATTACAGTTCTACCTTTGTTTTGATGTGAGAAGTGATGCTGCACTTAGCACTGACTGAGAAAGTACACATACAGTTCTACTTTTGTTTTGATGTGAAAATGATGCTGCACTTAGCACTGACTGCACTTAGCACTGACTGCACTTAGCACTGACTGAGAAAGTACACATTACAGTTCTACTTTTGTTTTGATGTGAAAAGTGATGCTGCACTTAGCACTGACTGAGAAAGTACACATTACAGTTCTACTTTATACAATGCTAATTGTAAATATGTTTGTCAATGTTAATAATATGAGAAAGTCCACATTACAGTTCTACTTTTGTTCTGATGTGAAAAGTGATGCTGCACTTAGCACTGACTGCACTTAGCACTGACTGCACTTAGCACTGACTGAGAAAGTACACATTACAGTTCTACTTTATAAAATGCTAATTGTAAATATGTTTGTCAATGTTAATAATATGAGAAAGTCCACATTACAGTTCTACTTTTGTTTTGATGTGAAAAGTGATGCTGCATAAGATGACTGCACTGACTGAGAAAGTACATAATAGTTCTACTTTGACGTTTTAATGTTGGACCAAAGCATTGCATGTAATTAGAATACAGGCAAATAAAAGTCATTTAGTTTAAAGTACAATCTTGGCTGTCTTTTTCTCTCAACGCTTCAATAGGTAGATCTTGCCTTCACCAAAAAAAAAAGTGATCTTGGGCTTAAAAAGGTTGGTGACCACTGCTGTAGACAGTCTAGATCGTCGGGGAACGAGTCTCTCTGGGCTCGTTGTAGCAGAAGGAGTTCTGCTTCTTCGTAGTTAGCTGCTGTAATGTCAGTAGTGGGCTGAACCTCTGGGTGGTGCCACAGGAATGTCTTTAGCTGCGCACTCTCAAGGGTGAGGCAGTCGTCTATGTTGGGGTCTGTGGGGACGAGTGTGTGTGTCAACCCACAGAACATAGATTTCTTGTTCTCTGCCTCCTCTTCACTCGCCTCCCGTGGGGTGCGTGTAGGCCACTCTTCTTCCGGGAGCTTGAGGAACTCGGGCCCGTCACTATATAGATTGTGACGGGTGAGGTCATCCAGGGACATTCCCCGGGTGATGACGTCAGGGCCTAACAAAATTAATAGTTGGTTTCAGGTTGGTTGTCAGTTTGGCCATGGGTAGGTAGGGAATTTATTTTATTTTATTTTTTTATTTTATTCTTTCCCACGGCGACTATGGATAGGGAATTTCTTTATTTAATTAAAATGTTCACAACAACATGGATGCATGTACTCTGCCAGCATGTTTAATATCCATAATACTAAATGTTTGACTAAGATTTCTATGAAACTTTATTCTATTTTTTTTTTTTTTTTTTTTTATAATTTTTTTTTAAAAACTCATAAAATATATTGGGTCGCACCTAAATCGGCAGGGTCGGTCGGCAACCTGAAACCAACTATTAATTTAGTTAGGCCCAGCTGGGTTGTGTTTTGTGTCCACATACCTCCAGCTTGCTGCTTCTGTTAAATCTTGGATCTCTGTGATTCTGACTCCCACGAAGACCTTGTATCTACACGAATCAGACTGGATCCATGTGAGTACGGTCATGGAGTCTGACCACAGGATTGTTCTTTGCACCGGAATGGTGAGTTCACGTTGGATTAACGTGGCGAGTTGCGCTCCTGCTAGGGCTGCGCAGAGCTCTAGACGCGGGATAGATTGTTGCTTGCGGGGGGCTATTCTTGAGCGAGCCAGGATGAAGGCAGTATGTATTTCTCCTCCCTCCTCTCGGGCACGCAAGTAGGCCACCGAACCGTAGGCTACTTCGGAGGCGTCGCTGAAGACGTGCAGGTCCATCTGGCACGTCTCCGGCCTCACTGTGGGTGGGAAGTAGCTGCGGCGTATGTTGACACCTGGGAGTGAGCTGAGTTCTGTCTCCCACTCTCTCCATGTGGAGGCAAGGTGTTCGGGTATGGGGTCGTCCCAGCCCTGGTCCTTGTCCCATAACGCTCTTACAATCATCTTTGCCCTGGTGGTGTAAGGTAGAATACATCCCAACGGGTCATATTGTCTGGCGAGTGTTCTGTATACACTCCGTCTTGTGGTCGGTAGTGCAGTCGACCTTCCCTGCTCCTTGGTCAGGGGTGTGTGTTTATAATGGAGCGAGTCTGTTTTGAAGCGCCAGACTAGTCCTAATGTCATTTCTTGGGCTTCTCCTGGGATGGTCTCCATCCAGGTCTCGCTGCTTGCTGCCTTGTCCTCGGGGGAGAGGCTGCGCAATACTTGAGGGTCGCTGCTGGCCCACTGCCGGAGATCAAAGCCGCCTTTGATCAGGGAGGCGCAGAGCTTGAGTAGGAGGGCCTCAGCTTCTTCTGGCATCGAGACGCTTTGCAGACAGTTGTCCACGTAGAAACTATTTCCTACACTTTGTCGGACCTCTTCATCAGCTGCTGGGTCCTCTGCGACGTGTTTTTGCAGTGCAAACGTAGCACAGCATGGGCTGCATGTGGTTCCGAAAGGGAGAACTTCCCACTGATAGATGGATGGTTGCTCGTCCCCGATCCTCTCTCTCCATAAGAACCGCAGCAGGGGCTTGTCCTCCTCCACTAGTCGCACCTGCAGGAACATCCCTTTGATGTCGCCGCTGATGGCCACCTTGTCTTGGCGGAAACGTAGTAACACGCCCAGTAGAGAGGGGCCGAGTGTTGGGCCGGGCAAGAGCTCTTTATTCAGATTTTGTGATCCGATCTGGTAGCTGCAGTTGAACACAATACGATCCTTGCCGTTGTGGTGGACTTTGTGGTGCGGCACGTACCATGATTCGGTCGTCTGATCGGCCTCTTTAATGTCAATTTTCTTTATGTGTCCCGCTGTGATTAGCTTGTCAATCTCAGCGCGGTACACAGTCTCTTGAGCGGGGTCTCTGGCTAGGCGCCGCTCTGTGTTCAATAGATACCGCTCCGTCGCTTCTTTTGGGGCGTGGAAGGTAGACATACCCTCTCGCCTCAGGAGTGGAGTTGCGTATCTCAACACTCCGTTGACTTTGACTCTCTTTGTCCCCCGCTCGAGGAGAGCTATAGCGTAAATGTCTTCCTTGGAACGAATGTCTTTCTTTTCGTTCTTAAAGGGCATTGTCTCTAGTGTCCATAGCCTCTCGACATGGTGTAGGAGGGTGGTGTCTTCTTCTGTCTCTCTGGAGTGGAGGCAGCTAGTGGCTGCTGTTCGGTTAGGAGACCTAGAGAGGGGGCCTTGTAGTGTCCATCCTAGGCGGGTCTCGACTGCTGCAGGACAGCCTCTGGGCCCAGTGTGGACCCGGTCCATCGGGACGATGAGGTGTGCATGGTCGGATCCTATCAGCAGGGTCGAGGTGGCACCATCTATGAGCGGTATAGGTAGTTGACGCAGGTGCACGTATTTATCCATCAGCTTGGCGATGGGGTAGGTGTACTGCGACAGGCCTATGTCTTGGCTGGTGAAAGCGTTAGTGATCCTATACCGTCTCTCTGGCTGCCCGCTTGCTGCGATAGTGAAGGAGACATTCTCGCCCTTTATCGTCTTTAGGTCTCTTCTTATTGTCCGAATCGTCATCGTTTCTTCGCTCCCCCGCAGCCCCAGCTGGGCCGCAGCGGACGCGAGGAGAAGGGTCTTCTCTGACCCGTCGTCAAGGACGGCGTAGGTGTCCATGACCTTGTCTTGGTAACTCAATGTTACGCGGACCACCTTCAAGAGCACCCAGGCGCCCCCGCTGCTGGCGGGGTCAATGTACATAACACTTGCCTTTGTGCTGCTTGAGGGTGCAGGTTTTCTTCTGTTACTGTCATGTAGGACGTCCAAGTGGGCTCCGTCACACCGACTACACCTCTTCTTTAAGCGGCAATCGGCTGCCATGTGACTGCGCGCACATCGGTAACAGTGTCGGTTGGACTTTATCCATTGACTCACCTCGTCGGCGGTCATCTTCTTGAACGTGTCACAGTGTGACAGCCAGTGTTCCTTTTCGCAGTACGGGCACACCATCTTCCACTTCTCTTTCATCGAGGGGGTACTGTGGTTCTTGTTGCTCGGTACTGATTCTGCTTGGTGCATGACGGTCACCAGTCTGCGGCCATCGTTTGCTCTCCCAGGTCCCTCTCTGGAGCTTGGTGTGCTCCGCACGAACGTATCCAACCGTAGGCTGTTGACTTCTCTCGCCAGGAAGTCGGCTAGGTCTAGGAGGGATGGCTCGGGACCGTTAGGATCACGGTGGTCTCTTTGCCGCCTGAAGCGCTCTTGTCGGGCGGGCGGAAGCTTCTCTAAAATCCTCTCGACATTAGAGTTTGCGTGCAGTTCGTACATACCCTTTTCCTTTTGCGCCCCCAGCATCCCTACCAGGGATTGTACCTTGATAGACAGGTCATCTAGTGAGCGATTGTCTGTGGCTGGGGGTAGACGGTCAATATTCCTTATCTCTTGTATTACGTTGTCCCATATGCGTCCATATCTTTGGTCGAGTGCTGCTAAAGCCGCGGTGTATGGGGTAGTAGAGGTGGAATATGCCAGCGCTATATTGTGCGCTCGGGGCACCTTGAGGTGCTTGAGTAGGATAGCATATTTGTACGGTTCATCAGCTACATCGGACATCATTGTCTCTAAGCACATTCGTAGCTCTGTGTACTGTGCTCTGTTCTCGTGTGTGAAGTCCGGGAACGTCGGTGTGCCAAGGTACGATGCCATGGATGGCTGGCACATCGGTGAGCGTTGGAGGAGAGGCCTCCTAGGCGAGTCTCCTCTTACGTGTCGTGGTGGGCTGGTACCTGCTGGGTACCAAGGCCCGCGTACCCAGGTGCTGTTCCTCGGGGCTGGTCGTGCGTCAAGCTCACCCGTGAATTGAGTCGGGGGTCTGTAGCGCAGAGCCGCGGGGTTAAAGTCTGGGCTGTACTGGACCTCCTGGTCCTGTGGAGTACTGTGATGCTGTTGGGCTTGACTCTCCTCCTCTCCCTCTTCTTCTTCCTCGGGCAGGTCATCTAGATCCTGTAGTCGTCTATTTAGCCTCTCCGCGGTATAGACCGGTTCTTCCCTGTAGCTGGGTCTCGCTTGGACCGGTCGGGGAAGGGGTTCGGAGAGGGGTATAGGCTCTCTCTGGTGGTCGGGCTCAGGGTCGCTTGATCGGGTAGGGGAGGGTGCCCTTGACCCTTGTCTTGACGAGGCCCTGGAGCCCCGTGCGGAGGGAGGGGGGGTTGCCCTGGTAATCAGCTGCTCCATTATCTGCGCTTGTAATCGGTCGCGCTCGGCTTCGCGCTTGGTGAGAGCGAGGTCGCGCTCTGCTTCTCGTTGGGCACCGGCGGCGGCGCGCTGGGCTTCGGCGGCGCGCTGGGCTTCGGCGGCGGCGCGCTGGGCTTCGGCGCGGTCTCTTCCCATATTCTCTTCCGTCTGGAGGCGTCTAATCTCTAGGCGTATGCGGTCTTCGTCACTCCGTTGCTGCGCTTGAAGGCGTTCTCTTTCCATGGAAGAATGTTCGCGCTCGCTAAGCGTCTGTGCTTGGAGTCGATCGCGCTCGGTTGAGGCTGCCAGGCTGGCGATGAAGGCCTGCGCCAGCATCTTGTCCGCCTCGCTGGGGGAAGACGCTGGTTGAGGTGATCTGCTCCTGGTAGTACTCGTTGGAGATCCGTTCTCCTGTGGCGTATCGAGGAGATCCATCTCCGGGGTGCGCGTCCCTTCTTGTGGTGGGTCGGGTTCCATCCCTGGAGGGCTTTCTTTATCCTGGAGCTCTCCGGGGACTACTTCTTCAGTCTTGGCGGGGGGTAAAGTCATGTCAGGTCCCTCCTGGTCCCCACCGTGAGCTTGGTCAGTTACGTTAGAACCCACTGGGGTCTCTACTGGCGGGGTAGCCTGGTCGGTAGGGTCGGACATAATTTTACTATCTACTTTTTCCGCGTTTAACGTCTGTAGAAAGCTAGGTAGTATACTGGCAACGTAATCCTCTAAGTACTGAGGTGTCTGCCGTCTACGCTGCGGGCGATCTATTTTAGGAGAACCGTTTGTGGAGTGTTCATCATTGGCCATGTCAATATTAATACCACTATATTAATATTACGCTAGTTACCCTCCGGCTCGAAGGACCAATTGTAACTGAGGGGTACAATTCCCTGACTGTATTACATAAGTATGGTATCATTAAACCACTACTGTTTTATGTACATTACTACTGGCCATACAGTACACATGTATCTTTAGATGAACACTTCCCACAATGACTCGGTTCCACACAAAACTGGGTTTAGGAGTATTTATTAGCAGCAATGATAGTACATAATATACTTTACTTTGGATGCGCTTATAAGGCAAAGGAATGTGCGTAGGCAAATCAATAACGTATGTCCATTCTCATATTACGCAGGAGATAATAATACAACCTGAATCTTTAGGAATTATATCTATGGTACTCTAGTAGGTAGCGGGATACTGGTAGGGTCCCTCCGGTTGTAAGCCAGCAAGGGGAGAGGAATTTGTCGGTAGTAGAGTCTGGGTCAACGATGACTAGAGAGACTCCAAGTACAGGAGACGGTGCAATAATCTCTTGATCCACAGACGAATACAGCTGTTCTCCGTAGCATGCAGCTCCGCATGGAAGAAAGCTAGCCAGCCTCAGGCTTCTGAGAGGTGGGCTCGACGTTGCTCCTCACAGGGTAAATCCCACACAATTGTGGGTGTAGGCGATTCTCCGCTCCATCAATTACAGGACCAAAGCAAATATAATCCAGCCGAAAAGGGCTATGTAGTCGTCGGTAAGTTATCCAGTGTACATAATCCACACGGTCCTCGTCTAGGGCTCCTCGGGTGAAAGCGCCAGGGTAAGCAGCCCAGCCTGGATAAGCACACTAGCTGGTACGAGGAAACGTTGGTGATGCTGGTCACTGTAGAACGGTAGCCGCACGATACACTATACATAAATAGACTATTACTGAATTAATAGAATAGGTCGAACTCGACGGTACAGCGTTAAACTCTGATACTTCAGTTATTAATTCGCACGCGGTCTCAATGCTCTATTTGGGGCCAAACAGGCCATACTTCACCGCACGTTGTATCGTGGGTGAGGCTTCAACTTATTGGGTAACTTTACTAGACTAAGTGCTTCTGTATTCACCTGCGCCGTATTTATACGTTTAGGTGAACAAACTAGTACCAGCCCTATTCCTGTCTCGTATCCTTGCGCAGAGCCGTTCATGTCCAGGCAAGTCTTTGGCGGTGACTTTGAACCAGACCTTGGAGGTATGGCAATGGCGCCTAAGGGAACGCTGTCCAATAGGAGAACGAAATATTATGGTCTGTACTAGGTTAAAGGGATATTCCGTGTATATGTACAAGGAATACACAAGGGATATCAAACGATATACAAATATTATGCAATATATATCAATCAATAAATATATATATTCGGTTTAATCTGATCCTTCGTAACAGTAGTAGTATAAGTATAGTGACATAGTACATAGTAGTATAGACATATTAGCATGATAGGTAGTAGTATAAGGATTGTGACATAGTGCCAAGGTAATTCTTTTCAACATCAGCAGACAATATATTTGAATTAGTATTCTATGAAAATCTAACTTAAACAAAGGAAACATGAAATGTAAAGAGTAGAGTATGATGTATCCTTGGATACACTGCACATTATGTAGTCTGTAGATGTCATAGTGATCCTACATGTCTTATAAGTTATAGATCTTATAAGGCTGCAGTTCCTTCAGTAATTAAAATAGCCCCCTCTCTCTAAAAGGTCCGTCCTCCAGAACCCTCATCCAGTTGGACCTGAGCTCTTTGAGGACGAGGTCACGGCGGCTTGAATCAGAAAGGACAGGATTTAGAGAAAAATCTATGAGAGGACTTTCTGTTCTTGTGTCGGAGAGCTCTCATTTGAGTTGATGTTAAAACTGAAAAGACAATTGTCTTCACATCCATCTCACTTTGGTTTTTATAAACTTTGAAAATAGTTAGTATTTTGTTAAAATGTGACACCATGCAGTATATACTGTATTCCTCCTGTGTTCAGTGCTCTCGCCACTATCTTATGTGTGTAAGATAAGATAAGATAAGATGATCCTTTATTAGTCCCCTTGGGGAAATTCAGGTGTCAAAGCAGCATGGGGGAGGGATACAGGGGGGGGGGGTACAGAGCTTCACAGTCCTATACATTCCAGTATCTATATACACTATAGATACAATATAAAATATAAATACAAATACAATATAAAAAGTACAAAAAACAAGATAGTCCAGTGAGTGCACGTGGACGATTCTCGAGTTCTCACGTCCTCAGTTCTGACACAATGATAGTTCTCCTGACCGCAGAGCCGGCTGTCCGAGCCCTTGGTTGTAGAGCCTGATGGCTGCCGGTATAAAGGACCCAGGCGGTTTGTGGTGTGTCGGGGCGGGGACGGGGACGGGGGGGGGTGAGTCTTTGGCTTTGAGTCTCATGTCTGTCCTCTCTGTCTCTCTGCTCCTCTGTGTCTGTCCTCTCCTTCTCTCTGCTCCTCTGTCTGTCCTCTCCTTCTCTCTGTCTCTCTGCTCCTATGTCTCTCTGCTCTTCTGTCTCTCTGCTCCTCTGTCTCTCTGCTCCTCTGTCTCTCTGCTCCTCTGTCTCTCTGCTCCTCTGTCTCTCTGCTCCTCCTCTGTCCCTCCGTCTCTCCGTCTCTCTGTCTCTCCTTCTCTCTGCTCCTCTGTCCTCTCCTTCTCTCTGCTCCTCTCCTTCTCTCTGCTTCTCCGTGTCTCTCTGTCTCTCTCCTCCTCTGTCCCTCTGCTCCTCCTCCGTCTCTCCTTCTCACTGCTCCTCTGTCTCTCTGTCTCTCTCTCTCTCAGACCTGCACCTGGCTGCAGAGCTGGGGAAGACTCTGCTGGAGCGTAACAAGGAGCTGGAAGACGCCCTGCAGCAGATGTACATCAACAACGAGGAGCAGGTGCAGGAGATCGAGGTGAGACTGTGGTGTTTGAATCCATGTGTGTCTTCTTGTGTCCTCGTCAGAGTCACGACAGTCCAACGGGATCCAAGGAGACGTCTCTGTCTCTCAACAACCCTATTGAACTGTCCTAAAAGATCCAATGTGAAGATCGAAATATGACGCCCAATGAGGCTCCAAGACCTGTTCCAAAGTGAATGTGACTGTTTTGATTCCTCTAAGGATGTTCCTATTGGATAGCTAAAGGACTTGTTATGAATTGGGTACAGTCCTTTTCTTATTGGCTGAGAGGCCAAACCGGTCGTGGCTGCTCAGTACAATAGGGCGTTGAGCTGCATCTGAAACTGCAGAGAGGAGAGGAGAGGAGAGGAGAGGAGAGGAGAGGACAGGGGAGGAGAGAAGAGGGGAGGGGGGAGGAGAGGATTGGGAGGGGAGAGGGTATGAGAGGAGAGGGGAGGGGAGATGGCAGGAGGGGAGGGGAAGGGAGGAGATAAGAGGAGAGGGGAGAGAGGAGAGGGGAGGAGATAAGAGGAGAGGGGAGATAAGAGGAGAGGGGAGAGGAGAGGGGAGGGGAGAGGAGATAAGAGGAGAGGGGAGAGGAGAGAGGAGGGGAGAGGAGATAAGAGGAGAGGGGAGATAAGAGGAGAGGGGAGGGGAGAGGAGATAAGAGGAGAGGGGAGAGGAGAGAGGAGGGGAGAGGAGATAAGAGGAGAGGGGAGAGGAGAGAGGAGGGGAGAGGAGATAAGAGGAGAGGGGAGGGGAGAGGAGAGGGGAGGAGAGGAGAGAGGAGAGGGGAGGTAGAAGAGGAGAGGAGATAAGAGAGGAGGGGGTGAGGGCAGGGAATGAGAGGAGAGGAGAGGAGGGGAGAGGAGGGGAGGGGAACGGAACAGAACCATGACGTATCAGAAACAGTGTGTTTACTGCGTGGCTCAGAGGGAGAGGGGAACCCGTTGACTCCTCTGTCACACAGCCAGACCTCATTAGAGCTGAAAGACCCACTCCTTACTAGTCAGCAGCTCAGTACAGTACAGGCTACAGTAGCACAGCGGCCCGGCAGAGTTAGACACAGTAGACAATGTGACAGAACCTAGCTGTAAAAGACTTACTGTAGGCTATGGATGTGCATGACTGACCATTTTCGAATAGTCTACTGTTCTTGAAAAAAATTCGCACCCCCCCCCCCCCCCCCCCCCCCCCAAAAAAACAAAGAAAAAACATGAAATTGTCTGTTTAAATTCAGTTAAAATGTTCAGTTTCAGTTAAATTCAGTTATTCTTTTTAATAGAATGGATCATTAAAATCAAAGGGTATTGCACATAAATAGGCACTTCAGATAATCCTTCGGAACGTTGATCGGCTCAGCTGACCGACAATAAATCCAAATGACTCCATTCGTCATCGTAGCCTATAATAACAGCATTGCATTGGCCTATCAACCGGTTTTAATAAACAAACAGAAACAGGAGCATGTCCATCTTTTAGATCAATTAGGCTATGCAAATTAGGCTGCCTCTAAATATAAAAATGTATTAAATAAGAACGGTTTGCTTCACTTAAAAAAATATGTATAATAATAATTACAATTATAATAATTATATATATTTTTTTCGACTCTCGCATGGAAATCTAATGTGGAGACTGGCACTGACTATTCGAAAATTAAAACTCATCCCTACTGTAGGCCTGCTGTAAGTGCCACACGCTAATGTGTCATCTGCACGTCTATATAACCTGACACGTTTTAACATTTACATAACCCCATGACATTCTGCCACTCAGTATACCGGCTGTTTACACCTGATTTATATCCTTGTTCTCTCGCCATATTTCTCTCATCGCTTCTCGTCCAACAGCTGAGTTGATGACAACGTTTCACTGTGGCTTTGTGTCCATAAGTTAATAAAACTATATCAGTCTTTCTCATCTTGCTTATTATTATTTGTATACCTGCATATAATCCTTCTATATACCTACTTATATACCTGCATACAACCCATATAACTCTGTAAGATAGCATGTACAATAATGCTGTATATACCGTTTATATATATTTATTCTTACCATATATATATCTTTGATTTGATTTGATTTTTATTTGTCTCGAACATAGAAACATAAAACAAGTTTAAAAAACAAAAAGGTAAATAGTCAAAGACTATTTCCATACAATAAGTGTTCGAGAAGGAACAGGGGGAAGTAAAACAACTTATCAAGCCCTGCCCCTTCCTTACAATATTTTTACATTATAATTTAATAAAAATAAAAATAATATAACAAATAATAAAAAATTAAATAAAAGTACAGTTTTTTATATATTTAAATATCCAAATGAGAAAAAAGAATAGGCAGTCACATTACTGCTCAAGCTCCTCTCTCTTATGTGTCCATAAGTGCTTGTTTATAGCTACCTTTAAATGTATTGATATTTTTGCTTAATTTTATACTCGCATCCAGACCATTCCAGAGTGATACCCCACAAACTGAAATGCACATACTTTTAAGAGTTGTGCGTACCCACAAAAATGGCACAATCATACTCCCTTATTCAATAACAATGCTCTCTTAATTGGAAAACGACCTATAAGATTCCCTATATGGGAAGAGCAAGGCATACACTCATTAGGGGATGTTTTTAACAAACAGGGTTTTTGTAGTGATAAAGAAATACGCAAAAAATTTAATCTCACCAAGTCCACATGGCTTTTTCACAAACAGTTAGAGCTATGTTTGAAGTCTCACGGTGTTCCATTAGACAGACCAATTGAACACCACAGATACCACAAATTCTTCTACGCAAGAGAGACATCGAGAGGTTTTGTTTCAGAATTTTATCATCAATTACTAACGTCCTCGTATGAAACCCTCCAACTTGACTCTGTCTGGAGGAGGGATATACCAGACCTGGAAAATGACTTTGATTGGCAAGGAGCCTGGGCAAATGTCCGACTTACATCAAGGAACCCGGATCATCAACAAATCAATCTTAACTATATTCACAGGACATACTTGACTCCTATAAGACTGTGCCGAATGGGGCTCAAACAAGATTCCAAATGCACCCAATGTACAAATGGGGACGAAGGGACATTTATGCACATGTATTGGGACTGCTCACCAGTTAAGGCATTCTGGAAAGATGTGACCCAACAAATATCAAAACTCGTATCTTGGAATATACCTGTACTGTTATGGTTTGTAACCGACCCCAATCGCACAACACAAGACAGGTATGAGGGTAAGCCAAGAAACGGGCATTTATTGAAACAGAAGGAAAAAACGGCACTGTCCCTTTAAGGGAGAAACACAAAATACTGGAATAACAAGAAGGGAAAGGTACAGTGCCTTTAAGAGGCGAGCTGGCTAAGGGGAAGGCAAGGGAAGTCAGGAACAGGGAGGAACTAGGGGGAACTGGACAGGGAGGACTAGAAAGGGGAGAAGGGACAGAGGCCCGCGGAGGCGGGCTGGGGACAAACAGGGTAAGGCCTTGGAACAGGACGAGGGCAGGAGCTGCATACCAGACGTTTGTGCGCAAAGAGCGCTGGAACAGCAGCGGGGCGAGAGCGTCGCCACCGGGGAGCCGGCTGTCCAATACCCCTCGGTATTGCTGTTGAATGATGTTTTTGAGTTTGCAGTGAATCCACAACTAAAGAGATTGGTTTTATCGGGTATCACAGTAGCCAAAAAGCTGATCGCATCACGCTGGTTTCAACCGGAAAAAATGTGCCGTAAAGTTTGGTTTCTTACATATCTCGATGTAATTTACCATGAAATATCTACAGCAAGAATTCTGGGTCTCAATGACTCCAAAATGTCAATGTGGTTAGAAGTGGTGGAGAGAATAAAAGCTAGCTTATAATGGTAGTGTCTGGTTAGGTGCGAGGGATAGTGGAGGTACTTCTCAAGGTGGGGTCCGGGAGGGGGGGGTTCGAGCTGAGCATATGTGTGTAGGTTTTTTTTTTAGATAACAGGTATTATGGGTATATCTTATATAAGACAACTAACTAAAAGGTGATCTCATTGGATGTGCCCTGACAATTAATGCTTGTATATCTTATCGTGTGTTGTCATGTTTGTTTATATGTTTGTTTAAAAAATAATAAAAAAATAAAATACAAAAGAGTTGTGCTTTAAAGCTAATGTCCCTCTAAAATTATAAACACTCTCTCTAGCCATGAATTTTTTTTGAATGTTGCTTGGTAATTTGTTTTTTATTGCCAGAAACATAATTTGTGCAGATTTGAATTTTATTAAGTCCATGAATTTTAATGTTTGACTCCTTACAAACAGACTATTTGTGTGATCTAAATATCTACCATGATGTACTATCCGTATGGCTCTTTTTTGCAGTGTGCATATCTTTTGTAAGTTGCTTTTATAAGTATTTCCCCAGGTTTCAACACAATATGATATATATATATATATATATATATATAGTTTTCTGATTCAGGATATATCTAGTCTTGCCCAGTATACCAATACTTCTCGCTAACTTTGAACACAAATATTTTATATGGGGTTTCCAGCAGAGTTTGTGGTCTATTCAGTGGCGTCGCGTGTGTAAAATAACAGGGGAAGCCAAAAAAAATTATTAAAAAAAAATGATTAAATATTTTTATTAATATTATTATTTTTTATTTTTTTTTAAGTCAAGCAGTCACCATGTACACTACAGTATGGCTCGGCGGCCAGTCAAACTTTCTTAACAGATTGCAGAATGGGTACAATACAGTACGGCTCAATACACACAATTGTATAAGGGGATGCAGACCAGAGAAAGACGTTTGTCTTGTTTACATCAGGGTCCCCCATTTTCAATTCATAGTGACATTTATGACATACAAGACATCATGACATCAAATATACAGTACTGTTACCCATAGATCCTGACAGAGTATATACATATGATGGGGAGGGGACTGTACATTAGGAGGGGGTGGGTGGGTGGGAGAGAAATATACATATGGCCGGGAGAGAATATGACTGTCTATTAGACAAACGTGACAAGACAAACGTATTTCTCTGGTCTGCATCCCCTTAACAATTGTGTGTATTGAGCCGTACTGTATTGTACCCATTCTGCAATCTGTTAAATAAAGTTTTCATTCATTCATTCATTCACGTGTCTGTTGCGCGGCGCGCCCAGCCATCAGAGCGCTCCTACTGTAAAATGCGGAAGCAGCCATTTCAGCCTCAGTTTTACTCGTTTATAAAAATTATTTAAAATGTTTATTAGCAACGCCGAGCTTTCAAACCCCGCCGCATCTGTGTGTGAAACCCTAATGGAACGCTGGGTACCTTTGACATTTATATCCGATATATTTTGGACCCACCGCTAGCTTTTAAGCAGTGCTTGATGGTGCACATTAACCTGGCTACTACGGAGGAATAAGTGACTGCGTATTCCAGCCCCTGGCTTGCATTGCAGTCATGAAAGGGTATACAAGCTTGCCTGATAACGTTAGTTAGTCAGTCAGGCTGCTCAGTGCTTACCTGGTCAATAATGTGGTCCTCCTCTTGCCAGATAGATTTGTTAAATCATAATATCCACAGTGGTGTGCTCTGCTGGTCCTCAGTAAATGTCCCGCCGGCGAAAATAAGTTGCTATTAAAGTGCTAAATGTTAGATACACTAATAGAGGATTCGAACGTGCCCGCTCTGTTAATAACATTTTCAATCAATTCCGCGAGGGGATGATGTTCAGACATGTTTGTAGTAGACTACTAGACTGAGTGACGCCAGACAGTTTTATACTACTAATGGGATGTCACGTTAGGTAGTCAGGTGGAAACGTGAACTTCTGAGTGCCCCGCCTCCAGGGGGGGAAATATGCTGAGTGTTTTCCTCCCAGCTCCGTTTTAAACTTTTAGGGTGTGGCAGTCAGCTCGAATCTGATTGGCTAGGATCGGATTTGGACTCTATAATGCTGGAAGCCTGGAGAAAGAGACCTACCCACTGCCTCTCTCCTATACTAGCTGCAGTGAGCACAGTCTGACAGTGTGTTAGAGGGAGTGAAAAGGAGAAGAGGGAGACATTTAAAAAAAAATATATATATATAACACAGATGCACAGATGAAAAAGAATGTAAACTATATTAATTTTTTTTTTCTTTTTCATATTTCATATTTCATATTTGATATGAATTTATAGGGAGGCATGGCTTCCGTTGGCTTCCATAAGGATTCACCACTGGGTCTATTAAGACCCCTAGAAACTTGTTTGTATATACTCTCTCAATTTTTACATGATCAATTTTCAGTTGAGGATCAGTGTTTATTTTACAATTTCCAAATATCATGAAGTTGGTTTTTTTCAAATTGAGTGAAACGGAGGGCTAGGGCCTCCACAGGTGCATTTGATAGAGCTGGCGGACACTATGGGGTTGTGACTCCGATTAAAGAATCACAGAGGCGTGCTTCAGTTAATGATTTGTATTTGGGAATTTGCATGTGGTTGTCTACAAAGGAATACAATACAGTATACATTAGTAAACACAGTAGTGACGTACATAAACATAATGTCATAAACATGTGGTCTATAGCTACAATAATATTCATTAGTAATATAATACTAACTAGTAACTAAGACAATCACTTAACCGGAGTTATTATATAACCTACATAGCCTATGCAGGGAAATTACTCATGCAGTACATGCAAACAATATAAGTAGGCAGACTGTAAACCAAGTGTAAAGATACATTCAATTCACTAACAGTAATGAGTGAGTTATATTTATATAGCCTAGGCTAGCTAACGTGCAACTAAGCTAACCAACATAGCATAGCAAGCAGCATCAACAATAGCAGAGAAACAACATCGACAGAAATGTATCAATGTGAACATAAGTGTAGAGTAAGCCGAATGAATTAGGCAGGAACTAAACATAAATACTGTACTTATGTCTGTCATTGACGCACACTTTCCCCAAAGGGACAGAAGTAACTACTGCGTACCGTCAGACAGCTGAACTGAGACCAAACTTGCGCGAGGTTAGAAAAAACTCTTAAAGGGCCAGTAACCTTATCAGCAGACCAGAATGTGACACTAGCTGGAGCACATCACGCTGAACGATTACACTGGCATAAATCAATTACCCTTTCCTGTCAACAACAACATATTAAAGGGCTATTACAGAACAAAGTAATCTTATTAACAGGGGCTTTCCTACACAGCCGCACCCAAAAGTCTACTTAGACCTTTTGAACTAAACAGGAAAGTCTCAGGGGTCCTCTGTATCCGGGAGACTCGGGAGCTGCACCAACCGGGACACAGGGAACAGGTATGTTCGGTCCTTCACCTGGACAGCTGCGGTGCGGATGCGCCCATCAGCTCCAGGGTACGTCTGAGTGACCTTCCCGACAGGCCAGAGTGCCCGAGGAAGCTGTGGGTCAACGATGAGGGCCACCTGGCCGAGTGACAGTTCCTTGCCATCCTTCCTCCACTTCTGCCTCTCCTGTAGACCCGGTAAGTAGTGGCGAATGAACGCGGACCAGAAATGGTCGGCCAGCACTTGACTATGCCTCCAGCGACGTTTCCCAAGGAGGTCACTGGAGTCGTAGACTGCTTGAGGTAGAGACGAATCACGGCGTCCCATGATGAGGAGGTTCGGGGTAACAGGATCAGGATCCGCAACGTCCGAGGAGAGGTAGCCCAATGGCTTTGCATTCATGATACCCTCCACTTCGATGAGGAATGTGTGGAGGACGGTCTCAGACACTATCTGATCTTTCAAGATGACTCTGAGGGCAGTTTTCACCGACTTCACCTCCCTCTCCCAAGTTCCACCAAAGTGCGGTGCGCTCGGCGGGTTGAAGCGGAACGTAATCTTCTGCTTAGCCAACTGTTCCTTCAGTCTGGGTTCCATCTCAGCAAAGGCTTCCTGCAGCTCTCTGTTTCCTCCGACAAAGTTTGTGCCATTATCACTGAGGAGCTCGAAAGGTGTACCACGGCGCGAGACGAAACGCCTCAGGGACATCAAGAAGGCGTCAGAGTCCAAACTTTCTAGGAGGTCAAGGTGTATGCAGCGTGTAGTCATACACTTGTACACAATCCCCCACCTCTTCTCATTCCGGCGCCCTATCTTGATGTGAAATGGCCCAAAACAGTCTACTCCTGTAGAATAGAATGGGGGCTTGTAGAGACGCAGGCAACAGGGCGGAAGGTCGGCCATTCTAGGCATGTCGGGCTTTGCTCGCCACAGATGACATTCTCGGCAGGTGTGCTGATGCTTGCGGATTGCTTCTCTTCCACGTAGAACCCAGAATCGGGATCGAAGATCAGCGAATACCCTCTCAGGCCCGGGGTGGAGAAGAGTTTGATCATAATCTTGGATGATCAGCTTTGTCAGGGGGTGATGTGGATCCAAGACGATTGGGTGAATGACATCCATCTCCAAGTTCTCGGCTCTGCGCAGCCTACCGCCTACTCTGAGGAGACCTGTAGCCTTGTCATACTCCGGAGATAGAGAGCCCAAACGACTGTCTGAGGGAAGAGGTCGGTCAGACTTGAGGGCCTTGATCTCCTCTGGGAATGAGTCCAGCTGGGCTCGTTTAAGGAGGACCTTCTCAGCATTGAGGAAGTCAGCTGCTTCATAAGGCTGATCTGTGGTCTGGGCATCAGCCGCACCGTGAAGGGACCTGACTGTTGCTTGGACGAGATCTTTCCATGAAGTGAAGTCTTCAACAGCAGGGAGCGGAGGACTGGGAGAGGTGGTTACATTACAGATTATGGCAGACTTCTTCATCTCGTGGCCGTCAGACTCGGGATGAGCAGAGGGCATAGTAGGCCACTGATCTTCAGGTAAGTAGAGGAACTCTGGACCTTTGTGCCATCGATGTGGTCGTACCAGTTCCTCCAGGGTTAGACCCCGAGTGATGTCATCTGCTGGGTTTGATGCAGAGTTCACGTATCTCCAATTATCGGGCTCGGTCAGGTTCTGGATTTCCGCAACTCGTGTGCCCACAAATACCTTATATCTACAGGACTCTGACTTGATTCAATGGAGAACTGTGGTGGAATCCGACCACAAGACAACCCGCTGGATGGGGATGGTGAGCTCAGCTTGAAGTACATCATTAAGCTGGGCACCTGTGAGGGCAGCACTCAACTCAAGTCGGGGCATCGACAGCTGCTTCCTGGGAGCCACCCGAGACCTAGCGAGCACAAAGGAAATGTGGACTTGCTGTTGGTCATCCATGGTCCGCATATAGGCAACAGAGCCGTATGCACGCTTGGACGCATCACAGAAGATGTGGAGGTCCCTGGTCGAAGTAGAGGTGTCCGCATGTGGTGGGGCGTAGGCTCGGTGGAACTCCAGGTGTATGAGATGAGGGATCTCTTGCTCCCAGGTGCGCCATTTGTCGAGTCGAGCAGACTTTGGGGTCGGATCGGGTCATCCCAACCAACCTCCTCCTTCCAAAGGTCTTGTATGATGACCTTAGCTCTTGTGGTGAATGGTACGATGTAGCCAAGGGGGTCGTACTGACAGGCAAGTACTCGGTAGAGGTTCCTCATGGTAGGTGCTGAGGTCTCCACAGGGCGATGCTTATAGCTCAGGGAGTCATTGAGGCAGTTCCAGCGTAGGCCCAGTGTAGGCTCCTGAAGATCACTACTACTCTTGGAGAGCCACAGTTCGCTGCTTTCAGAGCGGGCCTCAGGCGGAAGGTGCTCGATGACCATAGGCACGTTGCTTGCCCACTGGCGGACCTCAAATCCTCCCGTCTGTAGGTGGTGGCGGAGTTCATAGACGAGACGCTTGGCCTCTTCAGCAGAGTGTGTGCTATGCAGACAGTTGTCAACATAGAAGGACTGCTCGACTGTCTTTATCAACCGATCAGAAGTAATGGCTGGGCATGGTTGACTGGTGGTAAGGGCAGGCCGTGGAGGTGCTTGTAGCGTTTCTGTAGTGCGGCCACAGGATAAGAGTGTTCGGCCAGGCTGAGGCCTTCAGCAGTGAAGGCCTGGTGGATCCGATACTTCTGGGAAGGCGTGCACCATGGAGAAACATTGAAGGAGACGGAGCTGCCCCGGAGCTGTTTGACATTCTGCTGGACTGTCTGTAGATGGAGAGTCTCTGGCTTTCTGGGAAGGTTCAGCCGCCACACGGCTTGAGGCAGAACGATACTTCGTTCAGAGCCATCGTCCAACACGGCATAGGTCTCCAAGGCTTGGTCCCCGTTCCTCAAGATAACCTTGATGACCTTTAACATAACCTGTTGTGGACGGTTGGGCCGGTCGAGGTATACCTTGGTGGGTGGTGTAGTGACCATGCAGACTTTGGTTTCACCCTGCTGTATGGAGTCGTGCAGAATGGTAAGGTGCTGTTCTTTGCATGTCTGGCATGGGCGCTTCAGAGTACATGCTTCGGCAGAGTGGTTGCGGCCACACTTCCAGCACCGTTTCCCCTCTCTGATCCACTTCACGGCCTGGCTGGTAGATAGCATCTTGAAGTCATCACAGGTATTTAAGTGCTCCTTGTTGTCACAATAGGGGCAATACGGCTTGGACTTGAAAGGGGGTTTGTAGCGAGTATGCTCTGGAGTACTAGCAACTTCCCCAGCATTGAGAAGGATGGTTGTGGTCTTCTCCTTATAATGAGTGACACATTGGTCTTGCTTGGCTGGCTTGGGTGCGTCGCACTGATAAAGCGCTGCAGCTCGACTTGAGAGGCGCTTAGCTTGTGACTTCATCTGAAGCCAGGCTGCCAGGTCAGGCAGGGTGTATGTCAGGTCTGACCCTGTCCGGAGAATGCCGCGGCTGAGACAGTATTCAATGAATCCGTCCCTGACTGAAGGAGGCATCTTGCTTAGGAGCCGGTCGACGTGGGATCCGCATCTCAACTCGTACCCGTTTTGACCTTCAAGTGTCCCGAGCATGCCCACCAGAGACTGGATGGACAGGGCGAAGGAGTCGAAGGCTTCAGTGTCACCAAACTTGATGGTAGGTGAGTTGAGAATGGCACCTAACTCTGATTGGACGAGCTGTCTGGGTTGACCGTACTTGTCTTGCAGGGCTTGCAATGTAGCGGTATACGGTTGAGGGTCATACATGTAGGCTCTGGCTAGGTGGAGAGCACTGGGGAGTTTCAAGTGGCCGAGGAGCACCTGGTATTTATACTGTTCAGGCAGGTGCCCATGACTGCCCATCAAGTTATCCAAGGCTATCTTGAGTAGAGCAAAGTCACTTTCGTGGTCACGTTCAAAGACTGGCAGCATCGGCTGTGGGATGCCGTAGGGAGAGGTAATCAGCATCTCTGATCCTGGGTGCTGTAAATGCCCTGATATAACCTGTGGCGTGATAGGAGCCATGTGAGGTGCAGCAGGACTTGCATTCTGGTATGGTTGAGCTGCAGTAGAGATGGTCGCACCATAGGTAGGACTCTGGATACTGTGTGTAGCTACAGAAGCTTCATGTGAGATCGTAGGTTGCTCGATTGAACCAGGCATGTTGGGAGCTGGGTACCATGACACAGAGGGAGCAGCAGAGCGAGACATCGCCTGTGCTGGATGGTGTATCACTGGATTGATGGCGGCTGGATTAGCTGGTGGGGGATGCATGTTCTGTGGTATGGTAGGAAGTGCTAGAGGTACAGGTGCCACTACGTGGTGCTGTAGTCCAGGTGGTGGATAGGTCGGCTCAGATACTGCTGCAGGCACAAGAGGGGGTGCAGGGTGTAGATGAGAGATGGGTTGATGTGGTGAGCCTGCAGGAGCATTGGCAGGTGGAGCATGCATCACTGGTAGGGAGTAGAAGCTCCTGGGAGACAATGCACCACTACGTGGTCCCATCTCGGACTCTTGAAGAAGTGAGGTGACCAGTTTGGCTACTTTTTTTTTGATCCACTTTTTCTCCCATTTTCAATTTTTCTCCCATCCCAATTTTGTATCATCCAATTCAACCCTCCCCTGTCTCGAACGCTGTTTCTTGCCTCCCACAAGCCGGCTGCAATGTGGACTAAGTCATACATAGCACGAGTCCCCTCCGATACTCGAGGTAACAGCAGTTGCATCTTTTCACCTGCGCGGCGGGATCTTTCAGCGTCGGGGGTCTGCGCTTTGGAGGGGCGCCGCCCCCATCGCTTCCTGATTCTACTGCGCAGGCGCACCAACCGACCTGTAGGAGTCGCTGTCCACAACGCCCGATCCCCACCCATCAGTTTCCCACCCCCTAATACTGCCAATGTGTATTAGTACGGACGACCAGCTAAACTGAAAGCAATGTGGAGCGCTGGGCTCGAACAGGCGAACCCAGCGTCTCCAGTATTCGTGGTGAGCGATTTGCCCACTGCACCACGTAGCCGCCCCCAGTTTGGCTACTTGAAGTTCCTTCTCCTTCTTCTTAAGCCGCCTCTGCCTGTCAAGGCGTTTAGCGATAGCTTCCCGTGCATCTTGTGCTTCCTGCTGTAGGCGTTGTAAGCGTTGACACTCCAGGTCGGCGTTGCAGTCTTGTACCTGGCACTGTAGCTCCTCAAGCTCCAGGCAGTGGATGTGCTCCTGAAGGATAGCTTCCTGGACTGGTGAGAGAGCATGTTGTGGGTGTACATTCCCAGATGAACGATGGGAGCCAACACCTGACCTTATGGTGGGTCTAGGAATTGACTGATGTGAGGACCTACTACCTTCAGACGGAGCCCTTGCCTCACTCGCCGGGTATGAACGATGGGAGCCAACACCTGACCTTATGGTGGGTCTAGGAATTGACTGATGTGAGGACCTACTACCTTCAGACGGAGCCCTTGCCTCACTTGCCGGGTGTCTGGATGTGATCGACGGATGTGGGTGCTCGCTCCTCATAGATGGGGTCCTCGTCTCGCTAGCCCGGAGCTGTGATGTGTGGGATAGGGCCTTTGGAGGTTCATCTTGTGGTTGAGGTTCATATCCCACTTCGAAGTCACGTAGGTGGCTTGGTAGGTGGCGCTCTCTCTGCGGATGAGCAGTGGTCTCTGTGGTGTCCTGGTCTGCCATAGCGTCTTGAAGGAGCTCTATCCGGCTCGAAGGACCAATGAAACGGAGGGCTAGGGCCTCCACAGGTGCGTTTGATAGAGCTGGCGGACACTATGGGGTTGTGACTCCGATTAAAGAATCACAGAGGCGTGCTTCAGTTAATGATTTGTATTTGGGAATTTGCGTGTGGTTGTCTACAAAGGAATACAATACAGTATACATTAGTAAACACAGTAGTGACATACATAAACATAATGTCATAAACATGTGGTCTATAGCTACAATAATATTCATTAGTAATATAATACTACTAGTAACTAAGACTATCACTTAACCGGAGTTATTATATAACCTACATAGCCTATGCAGGGAAATTACTCATGCAGTACATGCAAACAATATAAGTAGGCAGACTGTAAACCAAGTGTAAAGATACATTCAATTCACTAACAGTAATGAGTGAGTTATATTTATATAGCCTAGGCTAGCTAACGTGCAACTAAGCTAACCAACATAGCATAGCAAGCAGCATCAACAATAGCAGAGAGAAACAACATCGACAGAAATGTATCAATGTGAACATAAGTGTAGAGTAAGCCGAATGAATGAATTAGGCAGGAACTAAACATAAATACTGTACTTACGTCTGTCATTGACGCACACTTTCCCCAAAGGGACAGAAGTAACTACTGCGTACCATCAGACAGCTGAACTGAGACCAAACTTGCGCGAGGTTAGAAAAAACTCTTAAAGGGCCAGTAACCTTATCAGCAGACCAGAATGTGACACTAGCTGGAGCACATCACGCTGAACGATTACACTGGCATAAATCAATTACCCTTTCCTGTCAACAACAACATATTAAAGGGCTATTACAGAACAAAGTAATCTTATTAACAGGGGCTTTCCTACATTGAGTGATAACTTATTTGTGTTGAACCAACCTTTTAATTTGTCCATTTCTATGTTTGCCACTTCTAAAAGCTGCTGAAGGTCATCCCCCGAACATAAAATGTTTGTGTCATCCGCAAAGACAACAAGTTTCAGTATGTCAGATACTTTACATATATCATTTATGTATAAAATGAACAATTTGGGTCCCAATACTGACCCCTGTGGAACACCACAGGTAATGTTTAAGCATTGTGACTTGTGCTGACCCATCAGAAGAAATTGCTGCCTGTTACTAATATAGCTTTTCAGCCAGTCTAGAGCAACCCCTCTGACACCAAACCTGTCCATCTTTTTCAGTAAAATCTCATGATCTATTGTATCAAAAGCTTTTTTTAGGTCAATGAATATTCCTAATACATATTTATTTCTCTCTATACCAGGGCCCTCATGCATCAACGTGTTCTACGCACAGATCTGTGCTTACCCTGTGCGTACGATCATTTCTAAGCAAAGAGTGGGATTCATCAATTTCAACTTGAACTTGACTTCGTGCGTACATCTACGCACAGGTCAGACCTGGCGTACCTCGCGCCCAGTGGTAGAATATATTATTACAACAAGGAAATGAGCTTCTGTGCATAATAACACTGGCATGTCTGTACGAACCATAGTTCATTATAGTTCATTGTAAAATAGCAACAGTAGTGTAATTATGGTCAAAACCCTATAAATAGCATTTGGAATAATAGATCTTTCTCTCAGAATGAATGCAGCATGGTTTATATAGCGTTATCGGAATATACGGGGTGTAGGCTACTGACTGACTGCGCTCCGCGTAGCTTGATTGATTGATTGATTGAAAAGTTTATTAACAGATTGCAGAATGGGTACAGTACAGTACAGCTCAGTACATACAATTGTTAATTGGGGATGCAGACCAACTTTCGTCTTGTTTACATCAGGGTCCCCCATTTTCAATTCATCATAAATCATAAAGCTCAACTCGTTATTATTTTGCGCACAGACCGCCGAAACACGGGAACGTTTTGATTATATTTAAAAGGCTTTACGTTAAACGAAACAAGTGGAATTTCGAAGCTGTAAGCAGAATAAGTCATATGAATATAGTGTTCTTCCCCCTTTTTACTGTATAAGAAAGAATAGAAAACGCATTGCAATGACACCATGCAGATAGTGGACAGACTATATGATGGGATTCAAGTTCATGTATTGAAAGGCAGCTGCAGGCTACATCATACATGCAGTGAGATTCATTGTTCTTGTATATGCTCTCGTATTATATTGTTTATATAGGCTACCCAATACTGACATCAAAATAGATTGTAGTATGCCTCTAGAAATCATATGCAGCAGGTAGAAAATTGACGGAAGATCCATCGCGATTTGGAATAGAATTGAGGAGAACTTTAATCCCTGGTATTAATCAAACAACACGGGAAAAGGCAGTCATATTCCAGCGCGGTCTTTATTAGCCGACAACAAAATAGATGCCTCTAAAAATCATATAGCCAATCGAACACAACTAATAAAGGCATTCATATTACAGCACGGTTATAATGACACACAACCAACGCCAAACAGTGGTCAACGAACGGTCTTTATTAGTATTTTGAGCTGTCCAGGCAGAATTGCAGCAATGGTCTTAGGGAGCCGTTGATATCTGACATCACCGTTTACAAATCCGCCTTTTATTTATCCCATAATACGCGATAGTGTCTTCTTGGTTCGACAGCAGTGAATTCTCCGTGGAGTTTCTCAGAGTCCCGCTCGGGTCGGTCCATTATTTCACATCCCATGGGGGGTGTTTCCTCATTTTCATGACCATATATGGATAATCATGCACGAGCATTGACGGTAGAACAAAGTGGTATTCATCATGACAGGTGTGCGTAGAGCCTGCGTACGCACGTGTGATGAATGCCGACTTCCCTGTGCGTACGCTAGTTCTACATTCCGTGCTTACGTGTGGAAGTAGGTCAAGTTCTACGTCCACGTTGATGAATGAGGGCCCAGGGCCCTCATTCATCAACGTGTTCTACGCACAGATCTGTGCTTACCCTGTGCGTACGATCATTTCTAAGCAAAGAGTGGGATTCATCAATTTCAACTTGAACTTGACTTCGTGCGTACATCTACGCACAGGTCAGACCTACCTAGCTCCCAGTGGTAGAAGATCGTTACTACGCATAAGCACTCCTCAGTCCTGCATTAGTTCCAAGGCGGAAATACGCTTCCGTGCATTAGTGTTCAACTTCTGTATGACCCGTAATTCATTATAGTTCATTGCAAAATAGCGACAGTAGTGTAATTATAACGGGCTCACACGCGAACAAGAGGTTGGCCTGCTTGTTTGGCACGGGGGGGCAGACGCAAAACACCAACCTCCAAACGCGATTAGATATTGTTTCAAATAAAAAGCAAATTATTATGTGTGTCATGTTTCCAAATAAGATTGGTCACGAAATGCTTTCTACTTCAATTTGTTGGTTAGAATAGATGACCTCCGTTGAAACTTCACTGAGACTAACAGTCTATTTGTGAGCTCCCGCACAGATGTGATAATAATAATAATAATAATAATAATAATAATAATAATAATAATAATAATAATAATAATAATAATAATAATAATAATAATAATAATAATAATAATAATAGCTTCATTTTATATAGCGCCTTTCAAGAGACCCAAGGTCGCTTTACATAGATAGGGGGGGGGGAATAACAAAGTAACAAACATAGTGGACAGACACACAACATATATATATGATGATGGAATTCATTCAAGATCCTCTCCACCCTCGGGTACGTCTTTGCCACCGCGGCACGGTCCATCGTGATATTGGAGATGGATCGACCAATAGACTGTTACTGTAGCTGTCAAAGCTCCATCACAAATGCAGTTATGTGAATAGAAAGGGATTCCACTCAGTCAATGTTGCGATGCGCATTTGCCTGATACATGTTATTGCTGGATGCCGGGAGGAAGGCGATGCTGAATGTTTTCAATTCATTAAATAAAACGGATACTTTTTGCAAGGGTTTACTGACTGTCATACAAATGATCAACCAACTACATACTGTAACTTTTCAGTGCACGTTCTTATTTACATTGTGACAACAGCCTTGTGAGTTCCCGCAGTGACCCGCACACAGACATGATGGAATTCAAGTTCATGTATTGAAAGGCAGGCTATCATACATGCAGTGAGATTCATTGTTCTTGTATATGCTCTCGTATTATATTGTTTATATAGGCTACCCAATACTGACATCAAAATAGATTGTAGTATGCCTCTAGAAATCATATGCAGCAGGTAGAAGATTGACGGGAGATCCATCGCGATTTGGAATCAAATTGAGGAGAACTTTAATCCCTGGGGTATTAATCAAACAACACGGGAAAAGGCAGTCATATTCCAGCGCGGTCTTTATTAGCCGACAACAAAATAGATGCATCTAAAAATCATATAGCCAATCGAACACAACTAATAAAGGCATTCATACAGTGGCGGCCAGTGGGTATTCGCCACTAGGGGCGCTATACCAAATATTTTGTACAGTACAGTACAGTACCACGCAACACTCATGGCAAGACGTGAGCGATTCGACTCACGCTCACGGCAATGAATCGGCTCTTATGAACGAGTCGCTCAGCTGTTACTACAACAACACACAACCAGTCAAATAAAGTATAGTCTAGACTCTAATTCACAACTTGAAACACAATATAAATAGAAAAGTTAGAAACAAAACTCGCCCGTCTACAAACACAGGCAGATCTCTCCTTCTCTCTCTTTCTCTCTCTCACACACAGCGCGACGTGGAATCGATTCGTTACACAATCAGACCTATTATATACCAAGAATAACTTCAGTATGAGTACAGGGCTGTACACATATTTTGCATATTGTTAAACGAGCCAAGGCTAGCTATTAAACTATCGATATGAATCGAAAATCTGGGACCCTGATGTAAACAAGACAAACGTCTTTCTCTGGTCTGCATCCCCTTAACAATTGTGTGTATTGAGCTGTACTGTATTGTACCCATTCTGCAATCTGTTAATAAAGTTCTCATTCATTCATTCATTCAAACATAGACGATCTCTCTGTCTCTCGGATCAATCAAATCAAATAATTAACACATGTATGTTGTCATTTTAAACAACTCACCATTCATTCATTATGCATCAGCAGCATCAGAGAGCATTTTAGTAGTTACATTTTCAACAAGATTGCTGCTATTTAAACACTTCATGGAAACGGGGTAACGTTAACCTTATGTCGACTGTAGTATTGTATGACCTCGACATAACGTTTAAACGTTAACGTTACTCCGTTCCATGCACTAAGTGGCCAGCTAAGCTAACGGAGCTAACAGCTAGCAGTACAACGGCATCAGTAGACAACGTATCATGTATTAAACTAGAGTTAAGATCGCTAATCTACCTTGTTGTTGGCTTGTTGATAAAGTATATCCACTCCATGGCATTGTCCATCCAGCCTGTGTTGATGTCCATCCATTGTCCATACATGTCCCTCCACACTGCCTCCATAATATAGCTTGTTGTTAGTTAGCCAAGAGCTGTGTCTTTGTCCATTTTCGCCTCGAACAGCCTGCAAACTACCTGGCGTTCTATCGCCATGCTCTAAGACAAACTCTAACCTTAACCAACTTTGAAAGAGTGCCTAAGCTCAGTGTAGTAACAGTTGCTGTTGTTGTTGACGACGAGTCGACTGAGTTGCATTCTCTCTCTAACCAACCCGAGAAATGCGGCAATGGAAAAAAACTGGCATCGCGTCGGCCAATCAGAGAGCGTCTCCGCGGAAATGCGGCTATGGAAATTCTTCACGGAAGTTCACACGCTGCTGGCTAGACCGCTTCAAATCGCGCTCGGATTCCAACATAATAGTCATATTTCAACGCACAACGCCGTATGCACTGATTGGCTGTGACGGAGACAGCGATCAAACTGTGACGCGCACGCAGAGCGCTATCGCTTCTTGCCCGGGCGAGAAATACGAAAAAATTAAAAAAACCGTCACTTCCTGCCCATGAAACCGATGTTTTTTTTATTTAGATAATAACGTTATATTGTGCATTGGAAATACAAACATACTTAAAATGAGTAAATATTATTAATTTTAAACATGTTTATATTATTTATAGGGCTATAAAACACAAAAACGAAAAAGTTGTATTGTCTTGTTCTCTGATTTAACAGCAGCTGGCCAGCAGGAAGCAGGTGGGTCGGCGCCCTAGCGCCCCTAGTGGTAGAGCCGCCACTGCATTCATATTACAGCACGGTTATAATGACACACAACCAACGCCAAACAGTGGTCAACGAACGGTCTTTATTAGTATTTTGAGCTGTCCAGGCAGAATTGCAGCAATGGTCTTAGGGAGCCGTTGATATCTGACATCACCGTTTACGAGTCCGCCTTTTATTTATCCCACAATACGCGATAGTGTCTTCTTGGTTCGACAGCAGTGAACAATCTTCGTGGAGTTTCTCAGGGTTCCGCTCGGGTCCGTCCATTATTTCACATCCCATGGGGGGTGTTTCCTCATTTTCATGACCATATATGGATAATCATGCACGAGCATTGACGGTAGAACAAAGTGGTATTCATCAACACGGAGGACCATAGAGCCTGCGTACGCACGTGTGATGAATGCCGACTTCCCTGTGCGTACGCTAGTTCTACATTCCGTGCTTACGTGTGGAAGTAGGTCAAGTTCTACGTCCACGTTGATGAATGAGGGCCCTGGGGTCTCAAACTCGCGGCCCGCGGGCCAATTGCGGCCCGAGGGATGATATTTTGCGGCCCCCTACTTGACATCAAAGTGTAGTGTTAATGCGGCCCGCGTGCTACTGTTTGCCGAGACGTTGCGCGAGAGTTGGACGTTTTATTTATTTTATCACTTGTAGGCTACCATAGCGCAGGCTCATGACAGCAACGTTATGTTAGTGACTTGGTTGAAACGTGATTCCGGAGTGATATCAAGTAAAGTGGAAGGCAAATGCATCCTGCTATCTCCTCTGACTGCGAGCAGTGCTCTGCATAAGCGGCTGGCTGACTGCAACTGTCTGTGTCTGTGTGTACGGGTCTGGTCCAATCACATTCAGCATCCCGTCAGCATCCCCCCCCTCACCCACAGTCTGCAAATCAGATGCAGAGTAGGGGAGTAGGGCGGGTCTTCACGGAATGCAAGTCGTCTCTCTCTTTCAGTCCGAGTCAGTTGACGGCGCATATACAGTAAACTCGCTCCCAGTTTTATCTCTGTGAGATAAATGTAGCTACTAGCCTAGTTTCTAGCCATTTTCAAAGATGGTCAGTAAAAGTCGACTGCAATTCAAAGGTGAATGGACTGAAAAAATGCATTCATCCTGAGTCCCAGCACCAAACCAATGTGACAAATGCCAAGAAACGGTAGCTCTTGTGAAGGGTGGCAATTTGAAAATAATGTATGACTGAGTGATGGAAACCATGTTTGAAGGCAATCAAAAGCAAAGCCCCCTCAGATCGCACAGCAACCAGAATAACTGAAATACTGGCTGGTGATTTGATTAAACAGCTTTGTATAGAATAAAAAAAAATGCACAGTGCATTAATTTCCATAGCTGTGGATGAGTCCACTGACACCACTGAGAAGCCTATGTTCTGAAGAACCATTCATGTTCTGAAGAACTGTTCATGTTCTGAAGAACTGTTCATGTTCTGAAATGTTATTGCTAAGGATTGGATCAGTTGTACTTTTTTTTTGAATGCTTGAAACCCTTTTTTTGTGGAATATTTGATGCGGCCCAGCCTCACCCAGACTCTACCTCCAGCGGCCCCCAGGTAAATTGAGTTTGAGACCCCTGCTCTATACCGTCCGTTATTTCCTCTACAACATAGGTGTCAAACTCACGGCCCGCGGGCCAAATCCGGCCCGCCACGTCATTTGATGTGGCCCCCCAAGAGCTCAGGTAAAAAAAAAAAAAAAAAAAAAAAAATTTTTATACATTAATATTGGGTTAAAAAATAGCAGTGTTAAAATAATTGTGGGTTAATGCGTTAATAAAGCTTTAACTTTGACAGCCTTAGTTATTACACATTCTTACACATACATGTATGTTGAACATCTGAGGTAACAAAGGAAAAAAGCCAAAAGCACTTACTCCTCAGACATTCTTTGACAATTTTACAGCCCAAAATACAAAAAAGATCCAGGCGGAATAGGTAACAAAGGGTTGAAGAAATATTGTCTGAACTGTCAGATGCAAACTGGCTGTGTGACATAACCGAGCATCTCGCTCAATTGAATAAGAAGCTGTAGGGACGCAAACAAATCCCACCCAAAATTTGACCAATATAGTTGTGAACTGAGACAACCCTTATTTTGTTATTTTTGAGTACAGTTACAGTTGTGTGTTCATGCAGACACATAATAGCAATTTCATTACGAATTGAAAATGGGGGACCCTGATGTAAACAAGTCGAAAGTCTTTCTCTGGTCTGCATCCCCTTAACAATTGTGTGTATTGAGCTGTACTGTACTGTACCCATTCTGCAATCTGTTAATTAAAGTTAATTAAACTATCTTCCATTAGTTGGATGTATGGCCTCTGCAAGGTTGTGTGCAGCCATTTGTTTTTGTAACATCTGCTACATCTGTCCCACGTGTTCTTTGCAGCTCACAGTTGTTAGTTCTGCCCCTCTTGACTGTGACAAAAAGGTTTTGAACAAACTTAATGTCATAGCTTGTATTTGATGATATTCTTCTTTGTTATTTACTTGAATGGTTTGATCATTGATTGGTGGAGTAATATGGGGTTCTGATAAACTAAAATAATTTGTTAAAATAACATAAGCTAACATATATTTTTACATTTATGCAAATTAATATCCAATATGTATAACTTGAATAAGTAATAAATACAGAAACACCATGTTTAACAATATGTAAATGTGTAGCTACATTTATTTTACATTACATTAACATTTATACGGTCTTTGGCCCTTTGAGGGCAACCATAATGCTGATGTGGCCCTCTGTGAAAATGAGTTTGACACCCCTGCTCTACAAGCTCCATTAATGCCATGGAGGTAGATCTAGCTGTTCTAAAACCATACTGGCTGTCCATTTGTTACGATTCTGGTTCCTGACTACGGTCAGCAACCACCCACCTTCTCTGTCATCTGTCACCTGACTGCTCTCACTTGTTTTTCCCTGTCATTTAGTGCTGTCACTTAGGGGTTGGCTTCTGATTGGCTGTCACGGGTGTGTGTGTGGAATGTTGGTATTTGGTGGCTATTTAACATTCCTTTCCTCTGCTTGTCATTCGTCAGGTCTTCACTATAGGCGTTCGGAGATAACGCGGCCGGTTCCAGTTCTGGACCACCACTAAGCTCCATTATCTATTCTCTCGTTCCTTGCCTTTGGCATAGTATCCTAGTATTACTCTTTGTGTTCTTTACTATTAAAGTCGAACCTGTTCAAGAGTATACCTTCTCCGTCTCTGTGATTGCCTACAACAATTGGAACTCGCCTACCTCCATCCTGACACCATTAGGAGATTATGTTTTTCAATGAAAGTGTCTAATCTTGCAACATATAGTTTTTCAAGTATCTTTGAGAACTGTGATAGCAGGGATACCGGTCTATAATTGGTAAACAAATGCTTGTCTCCAGCTTTAAATAATGGTATAACCTTTGCAATTTTCATTTTTTGAGGGAATGCTCCCATTTTGAATGACAAATTGAATATATGAGATAGTGGCTCCACAATACCTTGAATAATATTTTTTACCAGAGACATATCAATGTCATCCCCATCTGTGGAGGTTTTATTCATGCATTTGTTTACCATCTCAATAATGTCCTCTTTCTCCACAGATCCCAGAGATATTGAAGCAGGGTTTCTTTCTCCACAATCTTCCACCGCAAAACTCTTCCCAGTGTTGACTATTTCATTGGCTAGTTTTGGTCCCACATCAACAAAAAAGTTGTTAAACCCATGGCATCCACTACCTCATTTATAAGAGTAATCTTTCTGTCCTTTTCTGTAAAATAGTCAGGGTAAGCTAGGTTGGTCTATCTATCCACTATCCACATCAGCTATATATCCACATCTATAAAATATTTTTTACATATCTGTAGATACTATCTATATCTGTACATATCCCTTAGCTTCTCTTACTAGTTATAGCGCAGGCCAGTATGACTTAATACAATAGTGTCTTTATACCTGTATCACTGTACATATTAATACTATAACTCTGTACATACATCTGTTTAGTACTATTACTCAGTAGTACTCTTTATATATTTGTTATCCAGTTTAATTAATTAATTGTGTATTACTATTGCACTTTACTGCTACATTTGCATTCTGGTTGGATGCCAAACTTACTGTACTGTACTTGTGCTGTATGATGACAATACATTAGAATCTAATCCAGGGGTTCTCAAACTTTTTTATACCATGACCCCATTTTATTTAGGATTTTCTTTGGCGACCCCCCACTTAATGTATCGCGTAATTTCAACGTGGAATTAAGGAATATCAAAATAAAAGCACACGTTGTTGAACTTGATCATGCATATTTATTAGAACATTTTATTACAGCACTATGTTATCAATACACATTTATAAAACGAGGCATAGTTAGGCAAATGATGTTGCCAGAACATCTTGCCAATGCGCGACCCCACTGTCACCTACCCACGACCCCACTTGGGTTGCGAGCCGTAGTTTGAGAACCACTGATCTAATCTAATCTGATGTTGATGATGTGTTCTCCCTGCAGTACCTGTCCAAGCAGCAGGAGATGCTGAGGGACATGAACGAGCAACACGCCAAGGTGTACGAGCAGCTGGACGTGACGGCCCGGGA
>NC_140178.1:102520185-102782685 GCF_963971535.1 Notolepis coatsorum
ACAGCACTATGTTATCAATACACATTTATAAAACGAGGCATAGTTAGGCAAATGATGTTGCCAGAACATCTTGCCAATGCGCGACCCCACTGTCACCTACCCACGACCCCACTTTGGGTCGCGAGCCGTAGTTTGAGAACCACTGATCTAATCTAATCTGATGTTGATGATGTGTTCTCCCTGCAGTACCTGTCCAAGCAGCAGGAGATGCTGAGGGACATGAACGAGCAACACGCCAAGGTGTACGAGCAGCTGGACGTGACGGCCCGGGAGCTGGAGATCACCAATGAGAAGCTGGTGCTGGAGAGCAAGGCGTCGCAGCAGAAGATAGACAGGTGGGCGGTGACCACTGGTGTCCCCACACACACACACACACACACACACACACACACACACACACACACACACACACACACACACACACACACACACACACACACACACACACACACACACACACACACACACACACACACACACACACACACACACACACACACACACACACACACACACACACACACACACACACACACACACACACACCATCCAATGACCTACCCACCAACCATCCACCCACCCACCCACTTACCCTACCATCCAACCAACCAACCAACCAACCAACCAATCAACCATCCAACCAACCAATCAACCAACCAACCAACCAACCAACCAACCACCTTACCTACAAACCATCCAACCAACCATCCAACCAACCAACCAACCACCTTGCCTACCAACCATCCAACCAACCAACCAACCAACCACTCACAACCATTCAACCAACCAACCAACCAACCAACCACTCACAACCATTCAACCAACCAGCCAACCAACCAACCACTCACAACCATTCAACCAACCAGCCAACCAACCAACCACTCACAACCATTCAACCAACTAGCCAACCAACCAACCAACCACTCACAACCATTCAACCAACCCACCAACCAACCAACCACTCACAACCATTCAACCAACCCACCAACCAACCAACCACTCACTACCATTCAACCAACCAGCCAACCAACCAACCACTCACCTTACCTACCAACCATCTAACCAACCAATCACTCACCATACCTACCAACCATCCAGCCAACCAGCCAACCAACCAACCAACAACCTTACCTACCAACCAACCATCCAACCAACCAACCAACCAACCAACCAACCAACCAACCAACCAACCAACCAACCACCCATCCATCCACCCAACCACTCACAACCATTCAACCAACCAACCACTCACCTTACCTACCAACCAACCAGCCAACCAACCAACCAACCACTCACCCTACCTACCAACCAGCCAGCCAACCAGCCAACCAACCAACCACTCACCATACCTACCAACCATCCAGCCAACCAGCCAATCAGCCATACAACCAACCGACCCACAGAGCGCAGCAGTTATAGAGCGCTCCTTCCGAACGCCCAGAAAAATAACACTTTTAATGTTTCCTAATGGGCAGTGTATAAAGATTATTCATTTTCTCTTCATAGTGATTTCATAATCATCGCAACCTGGCATTTCAATTCCTTTCAGATCATATTGGCTTTAGAGTTTGCTAACAGGATTATTTTCTTCAATCGTTCCTTTTGTGTAATTTAAATATCCCGTCAGGTCATAACACGGCTCAGTGGAGCTTTGGCAGAAGTGGTTGTTGTTGTTGACTTGAACATGATTAACATACTAAAAGGGGCACTACATCAAAAAACAATGCAGACTTATTTTGCACATAATCTCACACACGTTCAAAAACAATTATTTACACACATTAATTTAGTTTGACAGTTGTTGAGAGTAAATGGGTTTGAATATATATGGCCACTAAGTGATTTGTTGTGTTAATTACAGCTCAATTAAATGATGTAGTATAGATGAATATCAATACCTTGTCTTATACGGACTGCTGCCTTATCATTTGTCTCTGTGCGTGTGTGGGTCTCTCTGTGTGTGTGTGTGTGTGTGTGTCTGTGTGTCTCTATCTGTGTGTGTCTCTCTGTGTGTCTCTGTGTGTCTCTCTCTGTGTGTGTATCTGTGTGTCTCTGTGTGTCTCTCTCTGTGTGTGTCTCTGTGTGTCTCTGTGTGTCTCTCTCTGTGTGTCTCTCTCTGTGTGTGTCTCTGTGTGTCTCTGTGTGTCTCTCTCTGTGTGTGTCTGTGTGTCTCTCTCTGTGTGTGTCTCTCTGTGTGTCTCTGTGTGTCTCTCTCTGTGTGTCTCTCTCTGTGTGTGTCTGTGTGTCTCTGTGTGTCTCTCTCTGTGTGTGTCTGTGTGTCTCTGTGTGTCTCTCTCTGTGTGTGTCTCTGTGTGTCTCTGTGTGTCTCTCTCTGTGTGTCTCTCTGTGTGTCTCTGTGTGTCTCTCTGTGTGTGTGTGTCTCTGTGTGTCTCTGTGTGTGTGTCTCTCTCTCTGTGCTCCTCCAGGTTAACAGGCACCATGGACACCCTGCAGGGCCACGTTGACTCCCTGACGGCCCGGGTGCAGGAGCTCCACACCCTGGAGGAGCTGAGGGTCCGCAGGGAGAAGAGGGAGAGACGCAAGACGGTGCACTCCTTCCCCTGCCTCAAGGAGCTCTGCACCGCGCCAAGGTCACCGGCCACACCACGCACCCACACGCTGGGGACGGGCACAAGTTAGATCAGCCCTTTCACTACCACACTACAGGGTTAACCTTTCACTACCACACTACAGAAGGTTAACCTTTCACTACCACACTACAGACGGTTAACCCTTTCACTACCACACTATAGAAGGTTAACCTTTCACTACCACACTACAGACGGTTAACCCTTTCACTACCACACTACAGACGGTTAACCTTTCACTACCACACTACAGACGGTTAACCCTTTCACTACCACACTACAGACGGTTAACCTTTCACTACCACACTACAGAAGGTTAACCCTTTCACTACCACACTACAGACGGTTAACCTTTCACTACCACACTACAGACGGTTAACCCTTTCACTACCACACTACAGACGGTTAACCTTTCACTACCACACTACAGAAGGTTAACCTTTCACTACCACACTACAGATGGTTAACCTTTAACTACCACACTACAGAAGGTTAACCTTTCACTACCACACTACAGACGGTTAACCCTTTCACTACCACACTACAGATGGTTAACCTTTAACTACCACACTACAGAAGGTTAACCTTTCACTACCACACTACAGACGGTTAACCCTTTCACTACCACACTACAGACGGTTAACCCTTTCACTACCACACTACAGACGGTTAACCCTTTCACTACCACACTACAGAAGGTTAACCTTTCACTACCACACTACAGACGGTTAACCCTTTCACTACCACACTACAGACGGTTAACCCTTTCACTACCAAACTACAGACAGTTAACCCTTTCACTACCACACTACAAGGTTAACCTTTCACTACCACACTACAGAAGGTTAACCTTTCACTACCACACTACAAGGTTAACCTTTCACTACCACACTACAGAAGGTTAACCCTTTCACTACCACACTACAGAAGGTTAACCTTTCACTACCACACTATAGATGGTTAACCTTTCACTACCACACTACAGAAGGTTAACCTTTCACTACCACACCACAGACGGTTAACCCTTTCACTACCACACTACAGATGGTTAACCTTTAACTACCACACTACAGAAGGTTAACCTTTCACTACCACACTACAGACGGTTAACCCTTTCACTACCACACTACAGACGGTTAACCCTTTCACTACCACACTACATACGGTTAACCCTTTCACTACCACACTACAGAAGGTTAACCTTTCACTACCACACTACAGACGGTTAACCCTTTCACTACCACACTACAGACGGTTAACCCTTTCACTACCACACTACAGACGGTTAACCCTTTCACTACCACACTACAAGGTTAACCTTTCACTACCACACTACAGAAGGTTAACCTTTCACTACCACACTACAAGGTTAACCTTTCACTACCACACTACAGAAGGTTAACCCTTTCACTACCACACTACAGAAGGTTAACCTTTCACTACCACACTATAGATGGTTAACCTTTCACTACCACACTACAGAAGGTTAACCTTTCACTACCACACTACATAAGGTTAACCCTTTCACTACCACACTACAGAAGGTTAACCTTTCACTACCACACTATAGATGGTTAACCTTTCACTACCACACTACTGAATGTTAACCTTTCACTACCACACTACAGAAGGTTAACCTTTCACTACCACACTACATAAGGTTAACCCTTTCACTACCACACTACAGATGGTTAACCTTTCACTACCACACTACTGAATGTTAACCTTTCACTACCACACTACAGAAGGTTAACCTTTCACTACCACACTACATAAGGTTAACCCTTTCACTACCACACTACAGAAGGTTAACCTTTCACTACCACACTACAGATGGTTAACCTTTAACTACCACACTACAGAAGGTTAACCTTTCACTACCACACTACAGAAGGTTAACCTTTCACTACCACACTACAGACAGTTAACCCTTTCACTACCAACTACAGACAGTTAACCCTTTCACTACCACACTACAGAAGGTTAACCTTTCACTACCACACTACAGAAGGTTAACCTTTCACTACCACACTACAAGGTTAACCTTTCACTACCACACTGCAGAAGGTTAACCTTTCACTACCACACTACAGAAGGTTAACCTTTCACTACCACACTACAGAAGGTTAACCTTTCACTACCACACTACAGAAGGTTAACCTTTCACTACCACACTACAAGGTTAACCTTTCACTACCACACTACAGAAGGTTAACCTTTCACTACCACACTACAGACGGTTAACCCTTTCACTACCACTACCGAAGGTTAACCTTTCACTACCACACTACAGAAGGTTAACCTTTAACTACCACACTACAGAAGGTTAACCTTTCACTACCACACTACAAGGTTAACCTTTCACTACCACACTACAGAAGGTTAACCTTTCACTACCACACTACAAGGTTAACCTTTCACTACCACACTACAGAAGGTTAACCTTTCACTACCACACTACAGAAGGTTAACCTTTCACTACCACACTAGACGGTTAACATTTCACTACCACACTACAGCATGTTAACCTTTCACTACCACACTACAGAAGGTTAACCTTTCACTACCACACCACAGAAGGTTAACCTTTCACTACCACACTACAGACGGATAACCTTTCACTACCACACTACAGACGGTTAACCCTTTCACTACCACACTACAGACGGTTAACCCTTTCACTACCACACTACAGAAGGTTAACCTTTCACTACCACACTACAGAAGGTTAACCTTTCACTACCACACTACAAGGTTAACCTTTCACTACCACACTACAGAAGGTTAACCTTTCACTACCACACTACAAGGTTAACCTTTCACTACCACACTACAGAAGGTTAACCTTTCACTACCACACTACAGAATGTTAACCTTTCACTACCACACTACAAGGTTAACCTTTCACTACCACACTACAGAAGGTTAACCTTTCACTACCACACTACAGACGGTTAACCCTTTCACTACCACACTACCGAAGGTTAACCTTTCACTACCACACTACCGAAGGTTAACCTTTAACTACCACACTACAGAAGGTTAACCCTTTCACTACCACACTACAGAAGGTTAACCTTTCACTACCACACTAGACAGAAGCTTAACCCTTTCACTACCACACTACAGAAGGTTAACCTTTCACTACCACACTACAGAAGGTTAACCTTTCACTACCACACTACAGAAGGTTAACCTTTCACTACCACACTACAGAAGGTTAACCTTTCACTATCACACCACAGAAGGTTAACCTTTCACTATCACACCACAGAAGGTTAACCTTTCACTACCACACTACAGAAGGTTAACCTTTCACTACCACACTACAGAAGGTTAACCTTTCACTCCACACTACAGAAGGTTAACCCTTTCACTACCACACTACAGAAGGTTAACCTTTCACTACCACACTACAGAAGGTTAACCTTTCACTACCACACTATAGACGGTTAACCGTTTCACTAGTGTGGTAGTGAAAGGGTTAACCTGCTGTAGTGTGGTAGTGAAGGGGTTAACCGTCTGTAGTGTGGTAGTGAAAGGGTTAATCCTTTGTCGTGTGGCAGTGAACCTTCTGTATTGTCACAGTGAAAGGGTTAACCGTGTGGTAGTGAAATGGTTCAATTTGATTATTAAAATGTATTGTCATCATACAGCACAAGTACAGTACAACGAAAATAAGTTTGGCATCCCAACCAGAGTGCAAATTAAACTGGATATAAAATATATAAACGAGTGCTACTGAGTAATAGTGCTAATCAGATGTATTCAGTTGTTGTATTATTATTATTATTATTATTATTATTATTATTATTATTATTATTATTATTATTATTATTATTATTATTATTATTATTATTATTATTATTATTATTATTATTATTATTATTATTATTATTATATACAGTGATACAGACATAAAGACACTATGGTAGTAAGTCATACTGGACAGCGGTTTATCTAGTAAGAGTAAATAAGGGATATGTACAGACAGATATAGATATAGTATCTACAGATATGTAAACAGGATTATATGCAGGTATATACAGACAGATGTGGATAAATATGTACGGTAAGTATGAATATATATATATACGGTATATACAGTATTATACACGAGTACTTGCTTTATTACCAGCTGCTCCACTGGTCTCCTTTGAGCTCTGTGTCACTCAGGTCAATGTTAATCTGACACATTTTTTACTAAGTACTTAATTAGGTAAAAATGCCCATCCCTATAATATGCATACAAAAAATGCCTTTCTGTATCGTACATGTTGTCTAGTAGTATAATGTACCTTTTGTATGTGCAATATTTGTGTAATTATGCTAAAACCCAGTCTGCGGTCATCAAGGAGAAGCCCCCTATTCTGGGTCCTCGCTCCACAATGGTGAAATGAACTTCCCACCACAGTTAGGACAGCCGAAACCCGACCAATCCTTCGCGTCGACTAAAGACGAACCTTCTTACTGTCCTCTACTATCATGCTCTCTTCCTACTATTATTAATATGTCATAATATGCACTCAACACTGCAGCACCCCCAAGTTTGAACACTTTGATGTGATGTACATTGTTACTCAGCTGATAGAGTTGTGCCCTTGCTGATGACATGTCGTACAGAACTTGTAAGTCGCTTTGGATAAAAGCGTTCAGCTAAATGACTAAATGTAAATGTGGTGACTTCATTTACATGCACGCTGCAACTGTATTATCTCTACCCAAACCAACTATCACAAAGCTGCAATCATCTGCGTGAGGAAAATCCCATTCGGACATGACAGTTTCCATTAAGCACACAGCCTGAATGTGTTGGTGCTGGCTCTAGCTTTTTCCTCTTAATCTCCACAATTCTTTATCCTAATCAAAAAAAACTTTTCTCATCGGCGTGCGTTTATAAATTCATTTTATTCATTATGCGTTCATCTCAAACTCAAAGCCAAGTCAAATATACAGCTCAGTGCAGAGTAGGGATGTTTTATTATTTTTTTTATTTTACTGCTGTTACGGATTTTGAATCCTAAACTTTCAGCATCTGTCAATGCAGAGTATTTCTTCAGTCTTTGGCTTTTACTGAACATGTAGAGACATGTAGAGGTTCCCCCCCCCCCCCAAAAAACTGAATCATTTCAGGTAATTAACATTAGATATCTCTTGGAATTAACACAACATTATGCTTACTTTGACAATAAATAAAATAATAATTTGTTCTTAAGGCCCTCCCATAGTCGAGCAGACTGTACACAGAGCAGACTCTGCGGAGGTCCGCGCGGACTCTTTGAGCTTTGATCTCAGCGGACAGCAGACCCACAGCAGAGTCCAAGTGCGAAGCTCCTATTTTCTGACGCGCGGACGTCACACAAAACTTGGTGTCACACAAAACGCTGCTTGGCGTTTTGGTTGACATCGAACTGCATTTAATGTGACGCCGATCTGCATTTTACTCTGACCACGCGCTCCGTGCCAAGAGAGATGTTTGAATGGCTTTTCTAAATGAAGTGTGTAAAATTGCCAATATTTTGAAATAAAACTGGTGCTTTTATTTCATGCAATGCGTGTTTGTCATTTCAGCACCACGCGCTGTCCACCTCAAGCCTATACGGTACATTGCATCTCGCTGCCTATATACCTGTTATTCAAGTGCGTAAAACTGCCCGTTTTATTATCGAAATATTGGAAACGGAGATAACATACTCTTTATTTTGACATCGGATGACGACGACATGACAGAAGTTGAACAGCGTGGGGACAATTGTGTAAACTGGCGCGTGACATGTAGGAAATTGGTCCGTGGAGGTCCGCTCGACTATGAAAGCTCAAAGAGTCCAGTGGACCTCCGCTGAGTCCAGTCCGCTCAACTATGGGAGGGCCTTTACTTGCTTGCCTGGGTAAATAAAGGTTAAATAAATGTAAAAAGATGAATACATTTTTTTTTTATTTGAAAACCGATAATATTACATTTTAATGCCAATATCGGCAGATGATATCGGACATCCCTAATTCATACTGTTTATTGAAAGTGCTTGTGGAGAACTGAAGCGCGTGTTGAACACCGGTGTGACGGACGTCTCCGCTTGTCCCCGCCTCCAGGTACGAGGACGGCTTCCTATTGGCCAACCCGGGCAGCGTGGACCTGCTGGCGGAGGAGCGCCGGCCGGCGGGGGAGCAGGAGGGGGAGAACGAGCGCCTGCAGGACGTCATCGCCTCCCTGCGCGCCGCCATGGCGACGGAGCGGGGCCGGCGGGAGGGGGCGGAGCGCGAGTGCGGCGCCGTGCTGCGGGAGTTCGAGAGCCTGGAGCAGCGCCTCCTGGGGGCCGAGGGCTGCCGGCTGCGGGTGCAGGAGCTGGAGGCCGAGCTGCAGGAGATGCAGCAGCTCCGGAGGTCCCGGGTGTGTCTGATCCGAGGCATGGAGGAGGGCCTGGAGCTGCTCAACAGCGCCCCAGAGACGGACACCCCCCACCACGAGGAGGGGGGCGTGGCGGCGGCAGGGGAGGGAGGCGACGGGGGCCCGGTGAGGAAGAGCTGCAGCGACACGGCGCTGAACGCCATCTCGTCCCGCGACGCCTCTGGCCGGCACCAGGGCAGCTACGCCCTCCACGCCAACGGCGTGCGCAAGCGCGGCATGTCCATCCTGCGCGAGGTGGACGAGCAGTACCACGCGCTGCTGGAGAAGTACGAGGAGCTGCTGGGGAAGTGCCGGCGCCACGAGGAGAGCCTGTGCCACGCCGGGGTGCAGACCTCCAGGCCCGTGTCCCGCGACCCCTCCATGAAGGACTACAGCATGGTCTCCCCCTCCCCCCCCGGGCCCTCCTCCTCCGCCCCCCTCCCGGCCGCCTGCGCCGCTCCGCCCATGCCCCCCCCGCGGGCCCCCTCCACCCCCGAGGCCCTGGAGGGCATCAGCAGGCAGGTGGAGCAGGTGGACAAGCGCCTGGGCCAGAGCACGCCCGAGTACAAGGCCCTCTTCAAGGAGATCTTCTCCCGCCTGCAGAAGACCAAGAGTGACATGGGGGAGGGGCGGAAGGGCAAGAGTGACATGGGGGAGGTGCGGAAGGGCAAGAGTGACATGGGGGAGGTGCGGAAGGGCAAGAGTGACATGGGGGAGGTGCGGAAGGGCAAGAGTGACATGGGGGAGGTGCGGAAGGGCAAGAGTGACATGGGGGAGGTGCGGAAGGGCAAGAGTGACATGGGGGAGGTGCGGAAGGGCAAGAGTGACATGGGGGAGGGGCGGAAGGGCAAGAGTGACATGGGGGAGGGGCGGAAGGGCAAGAGTGACATGGGGGAGGGGCGGAAGGGCAAGAGTGACATGGGGGAGGGGCGGAAGGGCAAGAGTGACATGGGGGAGGAGCGGAAGGGCAAGAGTGACATGGGGGAGGAGCGGAAGGGCAAGAGTGACATGGGGGAGGAGCGGAAGGGCAAGAGTGACATGGGGGAGGGGCGGAAGGGCAAGAAGAGCAAGTGAGCAGGCAACTCTCCGACTGATACTACGATACTACTGATACTGTACTGGTACTACCGATACTACTGATACTGTACTGATACTACCGATACTACTACTGATACTACCGATACTACCGATACTACTACTGATACTACCGATACTACTACTGATAATACTGATACTACTACTGATACTACCGATACTGTACTGATACTAGACTGATACTACCGATACTACTACTGATACTACTACTGATACTACTTATACTACCGATACTACTGATACTACCAATACTACATGCACTGAAAGCAAAGGGTACGAAAGCCACAAGACTTTTTGTCATCTCTGTTCATTTATTTCTCTCACCGTTTTAACGACTGCTATTTAAAACGATCGGTCACTCCTGGATGCCTCTGTAGTCACGGAAGAGGGTGATGTCATGATACACGGCCTGGTGTGGATACCTCCCCTTTGCACCTGGAAGCTAACGCTAGCTAGCGGCCTGGTGTGGATACCTCCCCTTTGCACCTGGAAGCTAACGCTAGCTAGCGGCCTGGTGTGGATACCTCCCCTTTGCACCTGGAAGCTAACACTAGCTAGCGGCCTGGTGTGGATACCTCCCCTTTGCACCTGGAAGCTAACGCTAGCTAGCGGCCTGGTGTGGATACCTCCCCTTTGCACCTGGAAGCTAACACTAGCTAGCAGCCTGGTGTGGATACCTCCCCTTTGCACCTGGAAGCTAACGCTAGCTAGCAGCCTGGTGTGGATACCTCCCCTTTGCACCTGGAAGCTAACGCTAGCTAGCAGCCTGGTGTGGATACCTCCCCTTTGCACCTGGAAGCTAATGCTAGCTAGCGGGTCTTCTACAAACTGCCAAATCTTCGCATAATATCACTACAGGGACGAAAGGTTGTAACTTGTAAGTGTTGTGATTTTACCGGATGGATGAGATGCCTTTTATTGAGCTTACATAATTCACGGCGTGTAATTATTGCACTAATGACTGTTTGTTTGGCTCGTCTTAATTAAGACAATCCTGTATGTGGTGTGGTATTTGACTTGAGTGAAGTTGTACTACTATTTAACTCTATTGCCAGTGATTTTATTTATTTATATATATTTTTTAAAAGAAATTCAAAACGGTGATTCGCCAAGTAATTTATTCCAAAATAGAGACTATTAATTGCTTAAGTCTATAGAAAAACTAAAATACATTGAAACTATTACAGCTTTCTAGGCAAGTAGGCATGATGCATGCATCAGTTAAAACAACAACAATCTAAATGGATCTTTAAAATCGGTTGGAAATATAAGTGAGGCACAAACCCCCAGCCTATGATCTCGTCTCATGATGCATTGTGGAAGGAAAAAAAGCAATGCTCTCAAGGTGTTTATGAGGATGTTTGTGTTAAGACAATCCTGTATGTGGTGTGGTATTTGACTTGAGTGAAGTTGTACTACTATTTAACTCTATTGCCAGTGATTTTATTTATTTATATATATTTTTTAAAAGAAATTCAAAACGGTGATTCGCCAAGTAATTTATTCCAAAATAGAGACTATTAATTGCTTAAGTCTATAGAAAAACTAAAATACATTGAAACTATTACAGCTTTCTAGGCAAGTAGGCATGATGCATGCATCAGTTAAAACAACAACAATCTAAATGGATCTTTAAAATCGGTTGGAAATATAAGTGAGGCACAAACCCCCAGCCTATGATCTCGTCTCATGATGCATTGTGGAAGGAAAAAAAGCAATGCTCTCAAGGTGTTTATGAGGATGTTTGTGTATATATATTGACTTTTCTGGAAGGGTGCCATGCCTTCTTAACACAATCGCGGCCACTGCTATGAGTCTAATTATTCTCAAGAGGACCGGGAAATGTAAACAGACGTGGGGCTGTTTGTACAGCTAAATCTATACTTTATAGTATTGCTATCTGTCCATTCTCATTGTCAATTGAGTCCATAAACTGTCCCTTCAAAATGGCTTAAAGAAAAAAAAATCATCAATAGGTTCTCATTTTATAGCGCCGTGAATATAAGTGTTATACCGGATTTGGTCTAGTATATTTCCTGGAAGCCGAGATACAGGGCTAATAGCTAATAACGTTAAATCCAATGGCATTTCGGTTATAGATACGCTCCAGTTAAAACTCAAACTGCATATGATCGGTACGATCCTCACGCATGTATGCATGAAAGGGGGGGGCGGGGGACGTCATTTCTGATTATCGATTACCAATAACCGCGTTAGCCTCAGCCTCATAGGCCGAACGCCTGGATGGCTATCAAAGCAAGGCCCGATCGGGATGTACTTTACGTGAAAAAGATCTTACCGTGGTCCGGTGGGATGTCCCCGTTATCGATCACCATCTGGTAGATCGATATGTCCATTGGCTGATGATAAATCCCCTTATTGCATGGTGAAATCTGCGATCCAAAACGTAATCCAAGCTACAGGCTACACATCTAGAATCCTGCTAACTGAAATCTCCATTGAAAGTAAAAAAAAAATACTGATCCGTTCTGCCACAGGGCACACTGCATTATCGCGACAGCGCCCCTAAGAGGATCTGGCCGGTATTGCACCTTCTCGAATTCATAGAGTAGGGTAAATCTGCAGTGCCGCTCGGCGACCTTGAATAGGTTATTAAAATGGAATAAAAGCAATAACAACTTCCCACGGATTTATCCGTGCTTCTGTCCACAACGCATGGATTCGAAACACGGATAAATACGTGGCCCATCCCGAATGTGTTAAGATAGCTCTTTGTTATGTAGCCAAAATACACTGCACAGAAAAAGTGTCTCTTATTGCATCCAGCTACGCTGTCTTTCTTCACGTATAAAGTTTTATTAATAACTTGGTGTGAGAGCATTGACTCAATGATGTTAATTTACAGCGTTCATTATGACATAAGATAGCTTTAAGCTTTCCTGTTTCTCCATCACAGGTACTTGGGTTGTGTTGTTTGACTCCTGAAACTATGTTAATAATTTACAGCGTTCGTTATGACATAAGAGAGCTTTAAGCTTTTGCATTTCTCCATCACAGGTACTTGGGTTGTGTTGTTTGTCAGAACTCGTGACATTCTTTATTCAATGTATACTCCGCAATCTCCGTGTCATACAGTCGGTTGGCAACTAAAGCGTGGTCATAAAAGGCTGTTTCATGTTTTTCTCCTCAATTAAAACGTGCAACCATGTTGTTTATTTGCCGTTATGTGTGATAATCCAAAGTGCTCAGACATAGTGGAATTTCAGTTGGCTGCCGTATAAAAGCTCTCTGTATTTCACCAAGCGGGATTATGCTGTTAGCCGGGTGACTTTCCAAATATCACTGAATTAATTTAATTTGCATCATAATTACATTCATAAACCCTAATATTCAAGTTTTGTTGTACAGATACAGATGAAAAACATTGATAAGCCTGCATGTGGTAAAATCTTTTTCAAAGTCATCTGGCTTGTTAATCCTGTTTTGTGAAATTGTCTTGGGTAAGAAAGGTTGAACAAGTTGTTCAAGCTGGTTCACATGGAACATATTTGATTGGTCACATCCAGGATGAGAATGAGTCTGAATATAATGATAGTTATACCCAGTATGAGTCTAAATATGATGGTTATACCCAGAATGAGTCTGAATGTGATGGTTATACCCAGAATGACAATGAGTCTAAATATGATGGTTATACCCAGAATGAGTCTGAATATAAGGATAGTTATACCCAGAATGACAATGAGTCTAAATATAATGATAGTTATACCCAGAATGAGAGTGAATATAATGATCGTTATACCCAGAATGAGTGAATAATATAATGATAGTTAAACCCATAATGAGAGTGAATATAATGGTCATACTCAGGAATTACTGAAAATAATAGTTATACCCATAATTAGTCTGAATATAATAGTTATACCCAGAATGAGTGAATATAATGGTCCGAGAGTGAGTCTGAATATAATGGCAATACGCAGAATGAGAGTGAATATAATGATGGTTATACCCAGAATGAGAGTGAATATAATGATGGTTATACCCAGAATGAGAGTGAATATAATGATGGTTATACCCAGAATGAGAGTGAATATAATAATGGTTATACCCAGAATGAGAGTGAATATAATGATGGTTATACCCAGAATGAGAGTGAATATAATGATGGTTATACCCAGAATGAGAGTGAATATAATGATGGTTATACCCAGAATGAGAGTGAATATAATGATGGTTATACCCAGAATGAGTATCAATATAATAGTTAAACCCAGAATGAGTATCAATATAATAGTTAAACCCAGAATGAGCATCAATATAATAGTTATACCCAGGATGAGGAGTGAATATAAGGACAGGACGAACACAGGCCCAGTCTGAATACTTTATTGTGGACACCGGTGAGCAGTAGCCTCCATGTAGCAACACATCAAATCAAACCCGATACATACAGACATATAATCATCCAGGAAACATGATGGATGAAATATATAGCCCCTCATCTCTGCGTGAGGTTATAGAGTGTACAAAAATAAACAGTTATATGTAGTAGTTAGGATACATTAGCCGTTCTTCAGGGGGGGGGGGGGGGGGGCTGTGTAGCACAGGCCTGGTGGAAACGTTAGTCTACATGCAGGCAAACCTCTCACCTTCCTGACTTTCAGCATCTAACTGAAGCGTCTGGGACGCACCGATACCACCGATTCACTGCAGATATATATATATAAAAACGGACTCGACTTTTTAAGAACTACAGAGTATCATAAGAGTACAGATGATCAGTTTTACTTAAGGTTTGGAGTGATTGGATAAAAAAGAAAAGAAAATGGCAATAGAATCCAACCCGAGACCTCGGATGAAAATCAGAAGTGGGTTTGCTTTGATTTCTGCACTTGGCTCTATAGGTTTTTTTCTCTTTTTTTTGTATTGGGTTCATTCCTCCCGCGACCAAAACCCTCTCTTATTAAAACATTATTATCTGATGCGGTGTATAGGTGCATTCCTCCTCTACAAAAGGCTCTTGTAAAAAGGCTATAAGAGGCACAGTCAGACGGTAACACTGTTGTGTGTCGTACAAAAGCTGAAGTGGTCGGTCGACGCGTTATAAAACGGTGCCACGCAGCCCTCTCGGCCTCCACGGAGTCAAAGAGTCCCGACGGAGACACAGACTGAGCGCAGCGAGACGACAGCAGCCGCTTGGCTCGGGTTGCGCAAATTCGGTTGACGGTAATATAGAAAAGACTCACGCATGACCCCCCCGGGCGGCCGATGACGTGAATCCTAACACACGGATATAAAACAAAAACAACATGATTTCATAAAACGGTTCATTCGACAACATGTCGCTGGAGATTTCGGGGGTCGAACAAGGGAGTTGAGGAAAAGATGGTAAGAGTTTTGATATGTGGTCGCTATCTACTACTACTACTACTACTACTACTACTGGCATCTACTACATGTGATCCATCGTGAAATTAAAGGCATTAACGAGTATAGCACCTGCACTTAGCCACTTTTTACATGGGTTCCGTCTTTAAGGCCACGTGGCTGATGACAGAGCGATCGGGGCTGAATCTCTGCGTGTCCAGACGACCAGACTCGGTTCAACCAGAGGATCTATAGTGTGTCGTCCAGACAGTAGGATCCAGCCTCAAACACCCCGACAAGGAGAGGGATGAGCAGAGGTCGAGCGAGGGAGGAGGGGCTACATCTGATCACACTCCTGTGAGCTGGAGGTCAACCACTCTACAACACGAGGGGCCCCTGTGAGCTGGAGGCTGACTGATCTACATGAGGGCCCTCTATGCTTCTCAGCAGACCGTCAAAGTGTTTTGGATTTAAGACCAGTAACAATTTACACCAGCAGCCCCTGGTAAGAGTGACAGCAGAGTGACAGCAGAGTGACAGCAGAGTGACAGCAGAGTGACAGCCGAGTGACAGCAGAGTGACAGCTGAGTGACAGCCGAGTGAGAGCAGAGTGACAGCAGAGTGACAGCTGAGTGACAGCAGAGTGACAGCTGAGTGACAGCCGAGTGAGAGCAGAGTGACAGCAGAGTGACAGCAGAGTGACAGCAGAGTGACAGCAGAGTGACAGCAGAGTGACAGCTGAGTGACAGCAGAGTGACAGCAGAGTGACAGCTGAGTGACAGCCGAGTGACAGCAGAGTGACAGCAGAGTGACAGCAGAGTGACAGCTGAGTGACAGCAGAGTGACAGCAGAGTGACAGCCGAGTGAGAGAGACGTGGGCGCCGGCAGCAGTGGAGACGGCAGGGTAGCAGCCATGCATCACATACGGCAAGGTCCCAAAATCTCGCTGTACAGTGCTTTCCAAGGCAGATCATGGTCTTATATATATATATATATATATATAAAAAGAAATTCTGGAGAAACTGTTCGAAAGTAATGAAAAAAAGGGGCAACCTAACAGGGTAAGGGGTTAAAGAAATAGAGGATTTCACATAGATCACCATTAACAACAATATACTGTATAAAGAGCATTTAACAGCTAAGATTTTTTTTGTCATTACTTTTTTTCCCCTCTTCTCTTTTATATACAAACAACCAAAAACCACAAAATCTCAATTGTGCACATTGTTTGCCTTCTCCATACATAATATTGATAATATTGTCAAGTTTTGACATCCATGAGAATGAATAGGGTGTGTGGGGGGGGGCAGCAAGAGGAGAAATGGAGAGAGAACGGGTGGGAGGAGGAGGGATCGATGGAATGATGAAGCGACTGGAATAAAAAGAAAACACAAGAAACTCTCTAAGTGCCGGTTGTCAGACGGGACAGAAAGAGCGAGAGAACCTTCATCGTTTAAAACAATCAATACATCACCGAGACGTGGATCAATACGTCATCGAGACGTGGATCAATACGTCGAGACGTGGATCAATACGTCATCGAGACGTGGATCAATAAGTCATCGAGACGTGGATCAATACGTCATCGAGACGTGGATCAATACGTCATCGAGACGTGGATCAATACGTCATCGAGACGTGGATCAATACATCATCGAGACGTGGATCAATAAGTCATCGAGACGTGGATCAATACATCACAGAGACGTGGATCAATACGTCATCGAGACGTGGCTCCAAACAGAGATGACAGAAGGATGGTGAGAAAAGAAATGGGGGATGGTTAGAGGAGGAGGAGGGGGGGGAGGAAGGAGGAGAATCATTCTTTCCAGTCTTTCTTGATGTTGAGGTTCCATTCCCAGGACAGGTGGTCGTGCTTGTCGTCGTCGGTGAACTTGGACTTGATGTTGTAGGTGCCGCGGGCCAGCATGCCCTTGGGCGCCTCCTCCAGCGGGGTGAGGAACTCGTACTCCTGACCCGGCCGCGGCCCGTAGCTGCCCACCATGTAGTCAGACTTGTCCACTAGGGAGGGAGGGAGGGAAGGATTGCAAAGGGTTAATAGAGAATAGGGATGGGAATCGAAAACCGGTTCCCATTGGGAACCGGTTCCTAATTGGCCGATGCCTGGAACCGTGTGGCTCCTGTGACTTTCGATTCCCTTATTGCTGCCTACAGTTGCGCAATAACGTTACGTTAGCATGTAGCCATGGCAGACTCTATTTGATTCCTTAAGGGCTCGAAATTGCCTGGGTTTTGGTAATATGCTCCCGAAATGCTCCCGCTGTTTGGCTACTTCTATGTGCAGTGAAAACTACTTGAATGCTTTAGAACCTAGTCATTGATTTAGATCAGGGTGAGCTAAAATTAGCCGCGGAGCTAATGTGAGCTAACGCTATTTAATCAAGCTCACAAAGAGAGATAAACAGCTGACAGCGGATAGTACAGGTACAAATACAATAAAACAGCAGGTGGGGGCTGTTGTGTAAACCTTGTACTCTTTAGTTCACATATAATGAGACGTGAGTGCTTGTTTACAAGTCTGTAAGCCAGTTAGCCAGGAAGTACAGTGGTGCAACATACAAATGTGTCCGTGTAGCAACACAAGCCAATACATAAAGGACAGGGGCCCGGGGAGGGAGCTCTCTCTCTCTCTCTCTGTGTGTGTGTGTGTGTGTGTGTGTGTGAGAGAGAGTGTGAGTGAGAGACAGAAGTCAGAGGAATAACAACCTGTTACTCAATAGATTAAATTAGTTTAAGAATAAAAAAATAAATACATTTTAAGAGAATCTCAAATACATTATTTTATTTAAGTGTAGGCTATAGTTAATGTTTTATTTTTTACAGTTTTTGTATTTTTCTGACATGGGGGCTCAACAATAAATGACAATCAGAAATGTCAAGTTGCATGTTGTTATTCTAACCCGCTTAGACCCCTAGGCTCTGCATCTTCTGGCCGCCTCAGACCTACTCCTATCCAAGCTCCGGGAGGGTCATCAAAGAGAAGTCGCCTATTCTCAGTCCTTGCCCCACAATGGTGGAATGAACTACCCACCCCAGTTAGGACAGCCGAAACACGTCCAATCTTTCGCCGTCGACTAAAGACGCACTTCTTCAACCATTATCTGAATTAAAAAAAATATATCTAACCCTGACTAACCATACTGTCATGCACTTGTCCTAATAAACTAACCTACACTGTAGCACTCAACACTTTTATGAACATTGTTGCTCAGCTGATAGAGTTGTGCCCTTCCTGATGACTTGTCGTACAGAACTTGTAAGTCGCTTTGGATAAAAGCGTCAGCTAAATGACTAAATGTAGTTCTGTTGCATTTCCAATTTATTTATTTAAATTATAAATTGATCAGGTATCGATAAGGGAATCGATAAAGAATCGAATCGATAAGCAGAATCGATAATGGAATCGTATCGATAAAATCCTATCAATTCCCATCCCTAGTAGAGAACATGACCAGGTCCCATAACGCCCCTGGGGGTGGGGTACCACCCCATTGAGAAACCCTGGTGTAGAACTTGATATAATACTAAGACCCCTAGCTGTCGCACATATCCAGATTGGTATACATGGGAGTGCTGGGGGTGAAAGGTCACCCACACGGCAAAAAAACAGCAACTTCTAAGGAAAGAAGATGGAGTGTCTCCTAAGAGTGTGTGGCAGAATAGTAACCCCCCCCCTCTCACCTGAACCCCCCCCCCCCCCATCTCCTAACTGACCCCCCCTTCCTTACCTCACCTTTCACCTCTCAACTGAACCCCCCCTCCCCATCTCCTAAACTGCCCCCCCCTTCCTCACCTTTCACCTTTCACCTGAACCCCCCCCCTCCCCATCTCCTAACTGACCCCCCCCCTTCCTTACCTCACCTTTCACCTCTCAACTGAAACCATCCCCCCCTCCCCATCTCCTAACTGACCCCCCCCTTCCTTACCTCACCTTTCACCTGAAACCAACCCCCCCCCCCCCCCACCTCCCCATCTCTTAAACTGACCCCACCCCCATTCCTTAACTCGTCCCCCTCACCCGATACCCTCCCATTCCCCATCTCCTCACTCAGTCAATCCAATCCAATTGTCTCTCCCACCTCTATAACCTACCGGTATATAGACCATCGTTTTTCCCCCTCGTCGTCTCAGGAGCTTTTTTTTGTAAAGTCAACTCTGCCTCTCTTTGTTAACTACAACAAGCAATGCTGTTTGTTATTTAAGATGAGGTCGGACTCTGCACTGACAGATGTGTGTTCATTGTGCTGCTTTTATAAAGCCTCAAATGACAAAGCAAAGTGTTTCGTTTGTCTAAGATTTAAAAAGGTTTAAACTTTACAGCACTGACTAAGTTGAACAAAGTGCTGTACAAGTCCCACAACATAAAAAAAACAATATATATATATATATATTTTTTTTTTAATACAAAGCTTTTTTATTTTTTATTTCGAAGCTTCGAATTCAAATCGAATCTCGGCCCCGAAGCTTCGAATTCCAAAAAAATTCAAATCGAAGGTCAGCCCTACAGTCAGTCTGCGCGTGAAAATCAACCACAAAAATACATTCCACGACACAGAGGAGATAGAAGAGACTTGTGTGATTCTGTGGCGAGAGGGGAGATACAGAGGAGATAGAAGAGACTTGTGTGATTCTGTGGCCAGAGAGGAGATACAGAGGAGATAGAAGAGACTTGTGTGATTCTGTGGCCAGAGGGGAGATACAGAGGAGATAGAAGAGACTTGTGTGATTCTGTGGCGAGAGAGGAGATACAGAGGAGATAGAAGAGACTTGTGTGATTCTGTGGCGAGAGGGGAACTCACACTTCACTCCCTTCCTGTGTGTCGTCTGGACGTACTTGAGGCCCGACACGATATCCTTGTTGACCTGCGAAAAACACAACAGACGAGAGGTGATGATGTCACATCCTGGGGAAAACGGGTCAACCAGAACATGGGGAATGAACACAGTGCAGCTGGAACAACATCTCCCAGCCTGAGATACAGAACACTGTCCCAGCCTGAGATACAGAACACTGTCCCAGTCTAAGATACAGAACACTGTCCCAGCCTGAGATACAGAACACTGTCCCAGCCTGAGATACAGAACACTGTCCCAGTCTAAGATACAGAACACTGTCCCAGTCTGAGATACAGAACACTGTCCCAGCCTGAGATACAGAACACTGTCCCAGTCTGAGATACAGAACACTGTCCCAGTCTGAGATACAGAACACTGTCCCAGTCTAAGATACAGAACACTGTCCCAGTCTGAGATACAGAACACTGTCCCAGCCTGAGATACAGAACACTGTCCCAGCCTGAGATACAGAACACTGTCCCAGTCTGAGATACAGAACACTGTCCCAGCCTGAGATACAGAACACTGTCCCAGTCTGAGATACAGAACACTGTCCCAGCCTGAGATACAGAACACTGTCCCAGCCTGAGATACAGAACACTGTCCCAGCCTGAGATACAGAACACTGTCCCAGTCTGAGATACAGAACACTGTCCCAGCCTGAGATACAGAACACTGTCCCAGCCTGAGATACAGAACACTGTCCCAGTCTGAGATACAGAACACTGTCCCAGTCTGAGATACAGAACATTGTCCCAGTCTGAGATACAGAACACTGTCCCAGCCTGAGATACAGAACACTGTCCCAGTCTGAGATACAGAACACTGTCCCAGTCTGAGATACAGAACACTGTCCCAGTCTGAGATACAGAACACTGTCCCAGCCTGAGATACAGAACAAACTGTCCCAGCCTGAGATACAGCATAGGAATGAGTGTGAGTAATTGATTAATCATGGCTATGAGAAAACGCAATCTTAAATTATTAATAATTGTTATAATGATTTTTTTTTACATATTTGTTTTACATGTATGTGTAAGATTATAACAGTTTGTTGGTTTCATTAAACATATACGTGAATGAACAAAATTAAGTTAATACATTTAAAAAAAAAAATATATATATACGTTTTTTCCCCCTCCGCGAGTAACCCACGATTACTCGAGTATATCATGCGATCAACAATCTATCTGGATTTTTCTTTAAAATGACCATCCCTAATACAGAACACAAACAGCAAGGGTCCCTCACCTTGAAGCTGATCTTTATCCTGTACTCCACTCCCTCCTTCAGCACAAACGACTCCTTTTTGAAGGACTCCAGTTCTCCTGACAGGAGATGGGGGGCGGGGGGGGGGGGGCAAGGCCAGAGAGATTGAATGATTAGATTAGATTCACATGTATAGGCATCATGCAGTACAGTACAACCAGAGTGCAAATGTAACAGTAAAGTGCAATAGTAATACACAATGTACAGGTGATTAAACTGGATATAAAATATATAAATGAGTACTACTGAGTAATAGTGCTAATCAGTACAGAGTTGTAGTGTTAATACAGGTATAAAGACACTGTGGTAGTGAGTCATACTGGTCAGCGGTATAAAGAGTAGATAAGGGATATGTACAGATATAGAATCTAGATATGTAAAAAAGGATATGCAGGTATATACAGACCGATGTGGATAAATATATATGGGGTAAATATAAATTATGTCTACGGTATACATACAGTATTATTGTACATGCCATCATACAGAGTTATATGGGTTATAAGCGAGTGTATAGCAGAAATATTATGCAGGTATATTCCGATAATAATGCAGCCACGCGGCTCAGTTTACAATATATATATATATTATACACAAAAAGAAAATCCAACGCATTTTTTAAACAATCCAAGACAAATACATATAGTCATAAATGGTTTCATTGTCTGCAGGAAAAACCTGATCATAGCATGTAGTTAAGGAACTGGCCACCAGGTGGCATATGTATTATGTGAACACTGCCCTACTAAAGAATGACTCTATGTCCTTGCTGTAGTTCAGTATGTGGGCCATGGGGGGGCAGCGGTCCCTCACAAGGAAATGCCTCATTAACCCACTTCAACAGGAACCATGTCCCAACTAATGACCCCAACAATAGACACACCCTGGCTGCTCTTAAGTTTGCAACCATAGGTGGGGCTCGGTTACTAGTAATCATTCATGTTACCGTGAGGTCGTTCCTTTAGGACGTGTGCTGTACAGACAAATACACCTATGCCATAAATGTCATGATGTCATGTATGTTGTGTATGTCATAAATGTCACTATGAATTGAAAATGGGGGACCCTGATGTAAACAAGACAAACGTCTTTCTCAGGTCTGCATCCCCTTAACAATTGTGTGTATTGAGCCGTACTGTATTGTACCCATTCTGCAATCTGTTAAATAAAGTTTTTCATTCATTCATTCACACGCCTCTAAAACACCGGCTCTCGTTCCACTGCCGTGCGTTCCTGTGGAAAACCTTGCGGTGGGTGGGTGACACACAACTATCAAAAGTTGTATGCACTACCATGAGAAGACACTGCATCTCAATATGTGGAGTGAAACTGTGGAACAGTCTGACTGTGGTGCTAAAGCAATGTCCAAACATGAGACAATTCAAACTGAATTATAAGGAAATGATGTTCACGAGGTAAGGGGTGAGGTAGGGATTAAACATTCACGGGTGTTTACATTTTTATTTTATTTTTTTCATGTTTTACATATATCATTTTTGTTTTGCATATATATATATATATATATATATATTTGTTTGGTAAGGTTTTAAATTAGTACTCATTTGAGTAGTGGAAAAGGGGTAGGATTAAATAAGTCTATACTTCTTCCTACTCCTTTTCTAACATGTAAATTTTGTTATGTTTTGCATTTGTTTATTTATTTTATTTCCATTTAATTTCTTGAGATCAATGATGTTTTGATTTGATATTGTTTGTATTTATTTACATTTATTATTTACACATTATTTACAAGATTTTAAAATCAAATAAAAAAAAGGAACTCTTTTTCTGGGTGAAATCTGCTCTTTAAAAAAACTTTCCAGCAGACCCTCTGAAACTGACCCAGCAGCACACCCCCCAGGGGAAACACGCCTAGGCCTAACAAAAATAATGGTTGGTTTCAGGTTGCCGACCGACCCTGCCGATTTAGGTGCGACCCAATATATTTTATGAGTTTAAAAAAAAAATTATATATTAAAAAAAAAAAAATCCGTTTTTTTTTTTTTTTTAGAATAAAGTTTCATAGAAATCTTAGTCAAACATTTAGTATTATGGATATTAAACATGCTGGCAGAGTACATGCATCCATGTTGTTGTGAACATTTTAACCCTTTCACTGCCACACGACAGCCGGTTAACCCTTTCACTGTGACAATACAGAAGGTTAGCCCTTTACTATCACACAACCGACGGCGATGCTCCATCATTAGCATCATTAGCTCCGCATCCGCGGAGCTAATGATGCTAATGATGGAGCATCGCCGTCGGTTGTGTGATAGTAAAGGGCTAACCTTCTGTCGTGTGGCAGTGAAAGGGTTCATTAAATAAAGAAATTCCCTATCCATAGTCGCCGTGGGAAAGAATAAAAAAAAAATAAAAATAAAAATAAATTCCCTACCTACCCATGGCCAAACTGACAACCAACCTGAAACCAACTATTATTTTTGTTAGGCCCTACCCGAATACCGGTGGCAACTAGCGCGTCTGCTCTACTCACCCTGCAGGTCAAGGGTCAAGGCGTGCGGCGCCGTCTCACACATCAGGGTCAACCGAGTCACCTGGACGTTGGGGGCGTTGGGATCTGTAGGGGAGGGATAATGCAAAAGGTGCAAAGGTCACAATTAACTAAATATCCAGTAGTGTTAACCAATGCCAGTGTTCAGAATTCCCATAGTGTCTTTAACCCCCCCCCCCCCCCCCACCCACCCAGAGGCTCTCACTCTCACTCTCGCACTCACTTAAAATATGTAAATAAAGTACCACAGGAAAAAGGTACATATTGTATGTTATGTTATATGTAATATATTGATGTATTTACGAAAATGTACAATGTACGTAATACGTATTACAAATAAGTACATATCGTGTGATGCAGTCAGATTATATGCATTTATATATATATTCATTATTATCATATTTGATAACACACTTGGTATATAATCTATTTACATTTTCAATAATACTGTTCTCTTAGAACCCATACAGTCAGGAAACACCTCTGTAACCCCCTGCAACTCAAAGAAACACCAAACACAACTACCACTCAAATCTGCACATCTGCCCGTCTCATCGTTGATCTCACGCCAGAGTCACACCGGTGGACATTTTAGTCCCAAGTTACTTGGCAAAACCAGAATTCATCATCTCAATTATTTTCAATGAGGTTTTCACGGAGGTTGCAGCTGGCAGGGTTCCCACAGACATTGGGAAATGAAATTCAAGGACTTTCAAGTACTTTTCCAAGCACTATTTTTCATTTGAAAGGATACGGTTCACTTTTAAATAGTTTATTTATTTTTTTAGAGAGAAAAAATATTTATGGCTTAAAAAAAAAAATTCTGACAATTAGTTGCACTACAATACAAGAATATTGAATTTATTGATTCAGATTTTTTTTTTATCGTGGATGAACAAAACCTTCATTTTCAACCTTGAATTTCAAGGACTTTTTAAGCACCTTGTGCTTTTTAAGCACTTTTAAGCACTTCAGGGAGCTTGTGTGAACCCTGAGCTGGGTTCCTTCTGCCCGACCTCACCAACAGTGTGTCTCAGACGGAGTGAACGGACCCCCCTGGGAGGAGCAGCATGAGAGCCTCAGACGGAGTGAACGGACCCCCCTGGGAGGAGCAGCATGAGAGCCTCAGACGGAGTGAACGGACCCCCCTGGGAGGAGCAGCATGAGAGCCTCAGACGGAGTGAACGGACCCCCCTGGGAGGAGCAGCATGAGAGCCTCAGACGGAGTGAACGGACCCCCCTGGGAGGAGCAGCATGAGAGTCTCAGACGGAGTGAACGGACCCCCCTGGGAGGAGCAGCATGAGAGCCTCAGACGGAGTGAACGGACCCCCCTGGGAGGAGCAGCATGAGAGCCTCAGACGGAGTGAACGGACCCCCCTGGGAGGAGCAGCATGAGAGCCTCAGACGGAGTGAACGGACCCCCCTGGGAGGAGCAGCATGAGAGCCTCAGACGGAGTGAACGGACCCCCCTGGGAGGAGCAGCATGAGAGCCTCAGACGGAGTGAACGGACCCCCCTGGGAGGAGCAGCATGAGAGCCTCAGACGGAGTGAACGGACCCCCCTGGGAGGAGCAGCATGAGAGCCTCAGCAGGAACTGTGTGGCTGAAAGAGGATGTTTGGCCAACGGCCATATTCACACAGTGACAAGTTCTGCTCTTATGTCATGTGTCACCCAACGGCCATATTCACACAGTGACAACTTCTGCTCTTATGTCATGTGTCACCCAACGGCCATATTCACACAGTGACAACTTCTGCTCTTATGTCATGTGTCACCCAACGGCCATATTCACACAGTGACAAGTTCTGCTCTTATGTCATGTGTCAGCAGCACAGAGGCACGTGACCCACATAACAACCACTGTGTGACTTAGGGACGCGAGGCGCGAAGTGAAGCTTTACAATTCACTTTTAAATGCAGTTTAATGCATCTTCTTGGCCTTTTTAAGTGGGCGACATGTTGGCACAATTTGGAAATGCACAAACACGAACCGTTGTTTTAGATAAGCTAGCTTTCAATGAAAGTCTTCGCAGTACGTTCTCATGCTCCCGAGCCGAGCAGTGGTCGTCTTCCTGCAACAACTCACAGGATTTCAGAGTCAGTGGCACAAAAACAAGCACTTTTGGTGATAAAAATAAATAAAATTAATAAATAAAACCGAGCGCCCTCAAAAACCCACTAGAGTTCAGTTGAAACGGAGAGTGCTTGAGTAATCGATTACTCACGGTCATCGCTAGTGTGAATATGGCCAATGTACCCAGAGCGTCTCTGGAAGGTCTGGTGACCTCGCTCTCACAGAGATGACTAAGAGGGCTCGGAATTACACCACATGACCCGCAAAGTAGCCACAGTGAGAATGTGGTTAATTGATTAATCTGCACGAACACATTTAACATTCCAGTGATTCTTACTAGTTAGTCATGTTTTCCAGTGAAAATACAGATGCGATTAACCCTTTCACTACCACACCACCACCAAATGATTAACCCTTTCACTACGACAATACAGAAGGTTAACCCTGTCTTTCACTACCACACAACAAAAGGGGTAACCCTTTCACAACCACACTACAGAAGGTTAACCCTTTCACCGCGTCAATACAGAAGGTTAGCCCTTTCACTGCCACACAACAAAGGGTTAACCCTTTCACAACCACACCACAGACGGTTAACCTTCTGTAGTGTGGTAGTGAACGGGTTAACCGTCTGTAGTGTGGTAGTGAAAGGGTTCACCGTCTGTAGTGTGATAGTGAAAGGGTTACAGTTTTACCTTTAATCAAATCCTGTAGCCTCCCGGGTGACTTGGCTCTTTGCACTAGAAGATCATATTGAGATTTCAATAACGACTGATCTAACTGGTTGAGCTCGAACAACATGCTACATCGTCATCAACTATGTGCCCCCAGGAACATTATGATCCATCTAGCACTGGATTACTGAGGGATCCCGACAGCAGCCAAGAGAAACCCCCGGCGCGGCAGCCTTCGTTATTACACACAGTCCACCAGGGCTGACCCCTATTAGTCGACTGATCGGTCGAAAGGAGCCGTAGTCGACTGCCAACCTCTTAGTAAAAAAAAATAAAAATTATTAAAAAAAATTACCGGTATATATATTTTTTTTTTATCATTATTTCCAAAAGAAAAGAGGCCTAGAAGGGGGCTAGCGCTAATGGCACGCAAACCAGAGGCTAACTGCCTACGAAAACAGGCACAGAGGCACTGAAAGAGGATTTGACCCATCTAATGAACACACTAGACTAGACAAAATATCAAGATGTATCCATCAGTGGACCAATTGCATGCTTTCGCAGAGGACAAGAAGCCTTCAGTCGACTCCTTCAGACATTAAGCACCCCCCACAGCCCAAATGGAATGATACAAAAATTAAAATATAAATTATTCGACTAAGAGACCGGCAGTCGACTCCGGCCCCTTTCGACCGATTAGTCGACTAATCGATTAATAGAAGTCATCCCTAATATATATATTATACTTTTTTTATTTAATTATTTTTTTTGTCGACTAATGGAACATTTTGGACAATCATAGTCGACTATCCAAATCCTTAGTCGGGGACAGCCCTACCGTCCACACTGAATATTGTACTGTAAATGAGAGCAATTTTATTGCACCGTTTTTTATCATGTCTATTTTATGTCCATACTGCTGTGATGATGACGCACTCTGGGGCTGCAGTGTGAAAGGTGCTGTAGAAATAAAGTTTATTACTATTATTAACCCTTTCACTTGCCACACGACAGCCTGTTATTATAACCCTTTCACTGTGACAATACAGAAGGTTAGCCCTTTACTATCACACACACAACCGACGGCGATGCTCGTGTGGCAGTGAAAGGGGTTAACAGCCAGACAGACGTGTGAAGATTTGAGCAGGAGATCAGTCGTATCAGTAGATGATGATCAGAGGGTCTGACAGAGCAGCAGTAGATGATGATCAGAGGGTCTGACAGAGCAGCAGTAGATGATCAGAGGGTCCGACAGAGCAGCAGTAGATGATGATCAGAGGGTCTGACAGAGCAGCAGCAGATGATGATCAGAGGGTCTGACAGAGCAGCAGCAGATGATGATCAGAGGGTCTGACAGAGCAGCAGTAGATGATGATCAGAGGGTCTGACAGAGCAGCAGTAGATGATGATCAGAGGGTCTGACAGAGCAGCAGATGATGATCAGAGGGTCTGACAGAGCAGCAGTAGATGATGATCAGAGGGTCTGACAGAGCAGCAGTAGATGATGATCAGAGGGTCTGACAGAGCAGCAGTAGATGATGATCAGAGGGTCTGACAGAGCAGCAGTAATGATAATAAATAACCACACTTTCGACCGTTTTCGGCTTGCCATTGCCCCGACTGCTTTGTTGTTGAATCAAGTCAAATCCTAGGTAAGCGTATATTGTGCGTGTGAACGTTGACATAAAAAACAAGCGTAAAAAAAAAAAAAAAAGTGTAACAAAATATATATATATACACACCGGTATATATATTTATATTTTTTTACAGTACAGACAACGGTATCTCACGTGAATCGATACTCGGTAGTACCGACGTGTTTCGGTAAGTACCTTTAAAAGTACCGAATTCGGTACCCATCCCTAATAATCAGAGGGTCTGACAGAGCAGCAGACTTCAGCTTGACCTCTTGACCTCTTTTCTCCAGACAGGCTGAAGTGGGCCGTCAGGCCCAGTCCTGCCATCAACAAAGACCGACGGATGCCTGAGGGCTGTAAGCCTCCTCCGTCCGACGAGGCCCGGCCTCCGTGAAACGGCTGGAGGACAAAAGCCACAACAGGGCTATTAGCCTAAAATGGAAAATGGACTCGGGGAAAGAAGGACTTTCAAGGACTTTTCCAAGCACTCCTTTTTTTATTTAAAAGGATACAATGAATTCACTTTTAAATGCGGTCTTTTATAGAAAAGAAAATATCCAGATCCAATATGTATGGCTTAAAAACTAATTTCCGAAAAGAATATTTAATTTCTTGATTCAGAACAATTTGATCATTGTTCTGAATTGAACAATGATCAAATGATCAAACAACTTTTAATGCGAATGGTTTTGAATTTCAAGGACCTTTTATTAAGCACCTTGTTAAAAAAATGGGCTGTTTTCAAGTTATTCCAGGCCTGGACTTTTTCTTTGTAAAAAATCAAGCACTTTAAGGACCTTGAAGGACCCTGCCGGCCTAAACGGACTGCGTTTATAAAGCAGCTTTTATTCAAAGCTCTTTACAACTTATGAGTTATGCCTCACATTCACCCATTCAGACACAGGCAAGGTGCCGACCTGCTCATCGGGAGCAGTTAGAGGGTTAAGTGTCTCAAGGACACTTGTCTCAATCGAACCGGGAACCTTCACATGCGCATTTCCTGGTTGATAAGATGACGACAAGAGGCGAATGTCAAATACTTAAATATTATGCCGTCAGAACAGTCTTATGTTTGTAGTTATGTACCCAAGAGATTTACATAGATGTTAGATTTGAGATTTGCATAGATCACTCTATTTATCAACTCCTAATGTGTCCATACATACTTCTAACGTTACCCAGATCAGCCCTCTCGTTTGGCCTACATCCTAAACACTTGACCTACTTAGCGGACACAATCTTGTTGTAATGAAGAGATTTGCTGGGGGGGGGGGGGGGGGCAATCGTTTTTGTGCACAGCTCACTCGATTCATCAGCTTATAATACGCATTTTCACATGTTTCACCTGGTTGTTAACAAGGAAACTATAAGAAGGGGGAAGGGTCATTACGTTACTGTGTCGTGCATGAAGGCACGTTTGTGCAGTGGGTGCAGTCAGCACAGTGGTGTGAACCAGCAGACCGCTCCATCAGCCCCCCTCACCCCTCAGTCCAACAGGTTATTCAGCTATAACGTTCCATGTGTTTTCAAGGTACATTTTGTTTGGTTGTGTGTGTACAGTATGTCAATTGAATAATTTATTTGCATTAGTTTAACAAAACAATAATTCATTTGGTGGCTTGGTCCTCAGGGGGAATCCTTCTTTATTCTATTTATGTAAGTATTTATCATATATTTTGGATCATTATTTATTTGGTAATTTTCTTAAGCGATAATAATTTTTCTATGTGATCCTGTGAAATTATCTCTTCCCTCTTCCCCCCCCCCCCCCCCCCCCCACACCAAAAAATTATAATAATTTGCATGAGAGTTAAGTTAATGTTATGCAATGTAACAGACTGGAACCTCTGATGCATATATGTGATCGAGGTTCGTAGCAGACTAACCTTAGTAACCAAACGGCGTACAACCCTAACTAAATTAACTCTGAGCCCATTAGCTAAAAGTTATGTAATGTAATATTTTGGCTCCAGTTGAGTTTTTGACATGGTGATCAGGTGGTTGGTGGATTGAAGATTGTTTATTGTCATGTGCACAGTTAAACAGACAGTTTTCCATACAATGAAAATCTTACTTTGCTAGTCCACCCTTCACAAAATTACACCAATACTTAACTAAAACATATTTAAATACAAGTGAGTGCTAAAAAATAAGGTAAAAATAGATAAATATAATATATACTATATAGATAGTTATTGTTATATTGTAGAAATGTGTGCATTGAAATGTCTGTAAAGTCTCGACTACATTGAAAATGAGGGTGACCTCAATTGTAATTTCGAGAATAAATAAAGGATGATGGTGGTGATTACAAGGAAGACACAGTGAGTAACATTGCACGTTCCGATTCAGTGTTTACAATATAAATTAAATGGAGGTGACAGTGGGTCACAGCAGCAGTTAAAAAGTGTCTTTAGTGATTCATAGTTCGGGGGAACTGCTGCCGTGGTCACTCACAGCAGCAGTCGGGTCACAGTCAGGTGGGGGAGCTGGCATTCACAAGCCTGATGGCCTGTGGGTAGAAACTGTTGGTCAGTCTCATAGTTCTGGCTTTCAGACTCCTGTATGGCAGGAGGTTGAAGAGTCTGTGTTGGGGGGGGGTGTGTACTGTCCTTAATTATGTTGTGTGCTCTCCTGGTGGCCCTGGTAGAGTAAATGTCCTGTAGTGGGGGGAAGGCTGCTCCAGAGATGTACGGAGCAGTTTTAATCACTCGCTGGAGTGCCTTCCTCTCCTTAGCAGTGCCGTTTCCATACCAGACCGTGATTGAGCTGGTAAGGACACTCAACCGTACTTCTATAGAAGTTGCTGATCATTTTGGGTGGCATGCCAAATGTTCTGGTAGGCAGGTAGGTGAGTCACAGCAGGGCACCAACCAAACAGGACTACAGGCCTCGTGGTGATTCTGATCACGGCAGAGATGCATCGCTTCATTCATAAGATCAGGGTTCCCACAGACATTGCAAAATGGAATTCAATGACTTTCAAGTACTTTTCCAAGCACTATTTTTCATTTTTAAAAAGGGCATTTAAAAAAGGATCCAATTCACTTTTAAATGTTTTTTTTTTAAATTATTATTGGAAAACAAATCTGATCCAATTTCCGACAATTAGTTATACTTTAGATGAAAATTATTCTATTTCTTGATTCAGAACAATTTTACCATGGACACAAACTTTCAATGCAAATGGTTGATTTGAATTTCAAGGACTTGTTAAGCACCTTGTTAAAAAATTGGCTGTTTTCAAGGAATTCCAGGACTTTACTTTTTTCTTCTTCAAAAATCAAGCACTTAAAGCACTTCAAGGACCTTGTGCGAACCCTGTAAGATGCATTATTGTCTGATCAAGTTCATTGTTGTAGGTTTTTCTAAAAGGTTCCTGATAAGCATGAAATATGTTGTTTTATAGCTAAGGGGCAGTTTACAGCCTTCCAATGCACAATAAATAAATCAGCTTTGTACACATTTCATTTGAATAGCCCATGTGATTATTCCCATCACTTCAGATATTATTAGCCCTTGTCAATCATCGTCCGGATCAAAATAGAAGGAAGGGAGAAGGAAAGAGACCAGATGTTCACAATATTTATGTATCCTCAACTAGTTATTTCCGAGGGACATTCCGCTGGCGACGTGCCAGACAGTACGATACTGATTGCTGGGGGAGGAGATCGTTTCCATGTATAGATCACTGGATTCATCAACTGCTAATGTGCGGGCGGCCATGCAGTCTTCTAATGTCCCCCAGACCAGCCATATCCCTTTTGGCAAACATTCTAAATACTTAACCTTTTCACTACCACACTACAGAAGGTTAACCCTTTCACTACCACACTACAACCGTCTGTAGTGTGGTAGTGAAAGGGTTAACCTTCTGTAGTGTGGTAGTGAAAGGTTAACCTTATGTAGTGGTAGTGAAAGGGTTAACCCTTTGTCACGTGTCAGTGAAAGGGGTTAACCTTCTGCATTGTGGCAGTGAAAGGGTTAACCATTTGGTGGTGAAAGGGTTAATATGCTTAGCTAAATCTTCTTGTAACTAAAGAGTCTCGCTGAAAATAAAAACAATTATTTCTTTTGCGCACAGATCACTAGATTTAACAGCTTATAATACGCATTTCATAGGCGGTTCTTGATTCTGGACCAGCAAAGAGTTGGTGCCGCTGTCTCTCTCTCTCTCTCTCTCTCCCTCTCTGGACGAGAGACGGTTCTTTGGCTGTCCAAACCACATGGAAGTGGTTCCAGATGGAAGAGGTTAAGAGACGACAACAACAACAACAACAACAACAACAACAACAACAGCTAAATACAGACTGTGAAGGTGGGAAGAAGAAGACGCCCAGAGGGTCCTGGCTCTCACCTAAACCACGACATGAACACAATAACCTAAGATAGCTGGAAGAACTAGGAGGAGAAGAACTCGGCTGCAGAACTTGAGGAATGTCCGTTCCTATAACTATTAGGAATGTCTGACCACTAAGTGTGTCTGACTCATAACCACCAAAACCTGCACGTGGTTTTACGCATTACGTATATCACGCCAGTTAGGGTACCTTGTGTTTACCCGTTTACTCTTACTCATATATATATACCGTATATATATATATTCAGATGCAAATTTTGTATTGCCTATATTTATTGTAACGTATAACATAACTGATGGGGCATACAGACAGACCCTCATCTGCACCTTTGTTTACACAAGTTTATTTCTCTCATGTTTTTTTATATTCAGATTTAATTGTATTGCCTATATTTATGTCTTCTACTATTACCCCGCCCATACCTGTACCCCATCCGCCCTGCTGCTATGACACCCGCATTTCCCCAAGGGGATCAATAAAGAATATCTTATCTTTTCTTAGATTGAAGGAATGGTACAGTTTGAGTTTAAGTTTATTTGGATCCCCATTAGCTGTTACAAATGGCAACAGCTATTCTCCCTGGGGTCCACACAAAATAATAAATACAAAACAAAAAACACACAAACAAACATAATCCCCCCCCCCCCCATCCAACCCAACCCACCTCATTACATTAGCATTATACCAAAATATTACAAAATGACAGTAAAATAATAAAATGTTATATATCAAGCATTGTGCCTGTACCCAAAAGTAACCTTGCTTTTTAAAGCTTTCTTTGCTTGTTGCTTGAGTAATTATATATGGCAACCTATTCCACTGTGAGCTGGCCCTATACATAGCAGTTCTTTTCATTGCATTTGATCTCGGTAGAGGAATTGAAACATGACCCCTGGTAACTTGTCTTGTCCTGTGCTCATGTCTGTCTTGTGAAAAAGTTATTCTTGAGTACAGGGCAGGCAGCTTGGTTATATTCCTAAATAGTGTTAGTAGGCTGCGTACAGTGCTCTCTGAGACTGGCTGGTGTACGGGCGTCGGGCGAGAGAGTATAAAGGTGTGAATGTGCGGGGTGGTGGTGGGCGAGAGAGAGAGAGCGAAAGAGAATAAAGGTGTGAATGTGGGTGATGGTGGTGGTGGGTGGCTGAGGATATTCATAGCGTCCTCATGGTGCGCCAATATCGGCCATGGTTGTCCTTTAATGGTGATGTGATTTTACTGCGTTGTGTTCCAAGATAAAATCAAAGGTGCTCTTTGGTCCAAGGAGAGGGAAATATAAAAAAAAAAACAGAAGAAGCGAATCCAGGGCACTCTTCCAAATGTGAAGAAAAAGCTTTAATAAAAAGCTAGTTCATAATAGAACAATAAACAAACAAAGTCCTGAAGTCGTGGCCTGTTTTTGTATTGTTCTATCGTGAACTAGTCCAGTGTTTCTCAAAGTGTGGGGCATGACAGGGGGGGCCTTGAGATTAAAAAAAAAAAATATTACAGAAAATGATCACTAAAGACAAAGTGCTATCTGTTGCAGCTGCACTGTTCTCCATGAAAATACCATATTTGGATAAGTTTGACCATTTCTCAAAATCTGAAAATCATTATTTAATAAAACACAGAAAAGGATCACCAAGTTACTCTAGATAAAAAAAAACTTTACAGACAACATTGAGACAAAGCTTCCTGACACATCTCCATCCAAACTCTTGGAAGAACTCATTGAAATCTCATCCGATACCACCTGGAGAGCTAGTTTCAGAGTGTGGTGCTGAGTACCAAGTATCTCATGATGCAGCAGTTAAGGTGTTGATACCATTCAGCACCACATATCTGTGTGAAGCTGGCTTTTCATCCATGACAGCTCTGAAAACAAAATATAGGGCCTAGTTGAGCCTCGAGGATGACATGCGTGTTGCCTTGTCAAAGACTGACAGCAATAAAGACTGTTTGCTTATTTCCTATGTTCGCTTTGTAAATTCCCAGTCACTGAGTAAAGATCTGCTGTTTTGCAAATATGTTAAAAACAGAGCGACAGCTGATGAGCTCTTCAAAATGATTGACAGTTACCTGACAGAACATGGACTGAAATGGGAGAACTGTGTGGGCTTTTGCTCTGACGGTGCGCAGGCCATGGCAGGGAAAAGGAGGGGGCTACAGGCACTCATCAAGGGGGTCTCGCCAAACGTGCAATGGACGCACTGTAAATTCACAGAGAGGCGCTAGCGTCAAGACAGCTTAGCCCTGAGCTGAATGAGGTTTTGACAGAAGTTATAAAGGTGGTAAATTTCATCAAAACCCGACCCCTGAAAGCGCGCCTGTTCTGTGCTGTGTGAGGAGATGGGAGCTGACCATTCTGCAGTGCTGTTTCACAGCGAGGCAAGGTGGCTCTCGCGAGGGAAGGTGTTGTCAATTTGAAAAGTCACGATATTGGTGTTATTTCAATAAATTTAAACATGGCCCATTTCATGACTATTTTGTTGGGGCGAGGGGGGGGGCCCAAAATATTTTGGTCTGCCAAAGGGGGGCCTGACAGAAAAAGTTTGAGAAGCACTGAACTAGTCATTAAAGCTTTTTTCTCTTTACTTTTGAAAGAGTGCCTCGCTTTTTCTGTTTATATAAAATACATGGTTAATGATAATACAACAGCATCTTGGTAATACCGATATATGGAGAAAAAGAAGCATCTCATTATCCAAACTGAAGAGTATAATGTAACAGAGCTGGATAAGACTGGCAGTCTGTGAGGTAGCATGCTTCTGAACCTGCAGTGCAGTCGGACTGCCCCAAATGACCAAATATGGTATCGTGATGAGAAGGGGAGGTTCCACACGCTCCAGCCTCGCCCACAAAGGAAGCCTGGTGCACTCTGCAGAATAGTTTAACCCTTTCACTACCACACTACCAAATGGTTAACTCTTTCACTGCAACGATACAGGGGGGGAGGGAATTAGCAGGTTAACCTTCTGTAGTGTGGTAGTGAAAGGGTTAACCTTCTGTAGTGTGGTAGTGAAAGGTTAACAGTCTGGTGTGGCAGTGAAAGGGTTAACCATTTCTAGTGTGGTAGTGAAAGGTTAACCTTCTGTAGTGTGGTAGTGAAAGGGTTAACCCTTTCTAGTGTGGTAGTGAAAGGTTAACCTTCTGTAGTGTGGTAGTGAAAGGTTAACAGTCTGGTGTGGTAGTGAAAGGGTTAACCCTTTCTAGTGTGGTAGTGAAAGGTTAACCTTCTGTAGTGTGGTAGTGAAAGGTTAACAGTCTGGTGTGGTAGTGAAAGGTTAACAGTCTGGTGTGGTAGTGAAAGGGTTAACCCTTTCTAGTGGGGCGGCGTGGCTCAGGGGTAGAGCGGGTCGTCCAATGATCGAAGGGTTGGTGGTTCGAATCCCGCTCAAGCCCATGTCCATCCCATTGCCGTTGTGTCCTTGGGCAAGACACTTAACCTACTTGCCTCGTATGAATGTGTATGCATGTGAATTAATGTTGGTGGTGGTCAGGGGCCGTAGGCGATGATTATTCGCCACGCTTCCGTGAGTCTGCCTCAGGGCAGCTCTGGCTGCAATTGTAGCTTACCACCACCGGTATGACTGTGTATGAACGAATAATGGACTCTGTAAGCGCTCTGGGGTCACTGGGGTGTCATGAAGAGCGCTATATAAATCCAATCCATTATTATTATTATTATTAGTGTGGTAGTGAAAGGTTAACAGTCTGTAGTGTGGTAGTGAAAGGGTTAACCTTCTGTAGTGTGGTAGTGAAAGGTTAACAGTCTGGTGTGGTAGTGAAAGGGTTAACCCTTTCTAGTGTGGTAGTGAAACCCTTCCTAGTGTGGTAGTGAAAGGGTTAACCTTCTGTAGTGTGGTAGTGAAAGGGTTAACCTTCTGTAGTGTGGTAGTGAAAGGGTTAACCTTCTGTAAGTGTGGTAGTGAAAGGGTTAACCTTCTGTAGTGTGATAGTGAAAGGGTTAACCTTCTGTAGTGTGGTAGTGAAAGGGTTAATCACACTGAGCACAGAAGGTCCCCATTGCTTCTTTTTAATATAAAGAGACACAAGGAGCAGCATCTCACCGGCCTGCGTTGAAACATTCCTCAGGCCTCGCACCTTATGATAATAAACTTTGTGCCCCGTGCTTCAGAGCCTTCTTTGGGTTTACAGAGCCTTCTTGAAGTTACCCAGAGACTCCTCGCTGTGCAGTGACGATACTTTCTCTGGTGCGGTATGTTAACCCTTTCACTGCCACACTACAGAAGGTTAACCCTTTACTATCACACTACATACAGACGGTTAACCTGCTGTATTGTCTCAGTGAAAGGGTTAACCGTTTGGTAGTGCGGCAGTGAAAGGGTTAAGGGGTCGACCCTGGTCTGCACCTTTGTTTACAGCTTATTTTTATATTCAGATAAAATGTTATTGCCTGCATTTATGTCTTTCTTCCATTACCCTACCCATACCTCCCTTCCCCATGCAGGGCTCCATGCTACCCCCCCCCCCCCAAGGAGCACATGTGCTCCTAAATAAAAAGAATTAGGAGCACAGTGAAATATTTTCAAGTAGAGTTTTTTTAACCCTTTCTCTGTATTTCTTGATTCAGAACAATTTTATCATGGATGAACAAAACGTTCAATGCGATGGTTGATTTTTAATTTCAAGGACGTTTTAAGCACCTTGTTAAAAAAAAATTCCTTTTTTAAGGAATTCCAGGCCGTGACTTATTTTTTATTTTTAATCAAGCACTTTAAGCACTTCAGGGACCTTGTGCAAACCCTGAGAGTGAGTGAGTGAGTGAGTGAGTGAGTGAGTGAGTGAGTGAGTGAGTGAGTGAGTGAGTGAGTGAGTGTGAGTGAGTGAGTGAGTGAGTGAGTGAGTGAGTGTGTGAGTGAGTGGCTGAGTGAGTGGGTGGCTGAGTGAATGGCTGAGTGAGTGGCTGAGTGAGTGGCTGAGTGGCTGTGTGAGTGAGTGACTGAGTGAGTGAGTGACTGAGTGGCTGTGTGAGTGAGTGACTGAGTGGCTGAGTGAGTGAGTGTGTGGCTGAGTGAGTGGCTGAGTGAGTGGGTGGCTGAGTGAGTGGGTGGCTGAGTGAGTGGCTGTGTGAGTGAGTGACTGAGTGAGTGAGTGAGTGAGTGGCTGAGTGAGTGAGTGACTGAGTGGGGTCCGCTGACCTGCGACCACGGCCACGTTGCCCAGCAGGGCCTCCTTGTACTTCCGCAAGCTCTCGTCGTCCTGGTCCAGCTGCTGGATCTCCTGCAGGCTCTTCTGGGCCGGAGGCTTGTAGTTCACCGACGACTCCGTCTCGTCGTTGGCCGCCGCCAGGGCTGCCAGCTGCTCCGGTGTGGGGTCCTGCTCTGCCATGATGTACTGCTGGAGAGAGAGGTAGAGAGAGGAGAGAGAGAGAGAGAGAGAGAGAGAGAGGTAGAGAGATAGAAAGAGACAGATTATAACTTATTATGTATTGTTTTTACTTCTGTTTAACTGTGTTAATAAACAAACAAACAGAGATGGAGGTAATCCGTGCAACGACTTTTTTGGGTCAAAATTCAAGTACTTTAAGCACTTCAAGGACCTTGAGCGAACCCCGATAGTAGGGGTGTAACGATGCGACCTCACAACGATTACCTTTTCTTTTTTTTATCCACTTTTTCTCCCCATTTTTCATTTCTCTCCCATCCCAATTTTCATATTATCCAATTCTTCCCTCCCCTGTCTTGAACGTTGCTAGACCATGCCTCCCACTGGTCGGCTGTAGTGAGGATAGAAGCCTTGCATCACGTGTCCCCTCCGGTACACCAGGAGGCAGCCTGTCGCATCTTTTCACAGCAGCAGCTCGAACTCAGTGGCGAGGAGTAACGTGTGGGAGGCTCACGCTGCCCCCGCTACTTCCTGCTTCCGCCGCACTGGCATCACCAAACCGACCTGTAGGAGTCGCTGTCCACAACGTCCAATCCCCACCCACCAGCTTTCCCACCCTCTAACACTTGCCAATTGTGTTAGTATGAACGACCGGCCAGCCGGTAGCAACGCCGAGAGCTGGGCTCGAACCCAGCGTCTCCTGCGTTAGTGGCGAGCGCCTTGCCCACTGCGCCAATCAGCCGCTCCACAATGATTACGATTATTCAGGCAACGATTCAATGCATCATGAAATCTCTTCATTTGACCACGATTGGATTATACATTTTCGATTCAGTTAATTCCCCCAAAAAATTTGAATACACAAATGTGGCTGGGGGAACTGATTCACTCAGCATGAAGGGACTATAGGTCAATAAAAACAATACACACAAAACATTAAAAAAAGAAAGAAAAAAAAATCGATTATAATCGATTCTAATATTTTCAAATCGATGCAGTTGAATCATCACATTAGAATCGATGCTACCTGATAGGGTCACTTCCTGCTGTCCAGATATAAGCAGGGCTTTCCCTAAATGTATATCAAAATGTATATATCAAAATGTATATATAAAAATTTATATATTTTTACTTTTGCAGTGAAAGCTTGGGGCCAGACACATCATCGTCTAATAAGTGATTGCTCCGTCCTCCGTGTGTGTGTGTGTGTGTGTGTGTGTGTGTGTGTACAATCATGCTTGCGTGTGTTTTCATGTTCAACGGTAAACTGTTGTGCCACTGCCACCTTTATACACTGTACTTAAATAAATAACTTATTTGGAACGTACCCTTGCGTTTGCTTTTTGCTGTTTTTAAGATGCAGGAAATGACCACAAATGGATTTCTTTATTGCAATTTCCCTTTGCCTCCCGAGTTGCGACTCGGCACCATCTAGTTTGAAAATCCCCTGCTGAGGAACTCAGCCTCCCTCCCTCAAGCCTCCCTCCCTCCCCTCAGCCTCCCTCCCCTCAGCCTCCCTCCCCCCAGCCTCCCTCCCTCCCCTCAGCCTCCCTCCCTCAAGCCTCCCTCCCTCCCCTCAGCCTCCCTCCCTCCCCTCAGCCTCCCTCCCTCCCTCAAGCCTCCCTCCCTCCCCTCAGCCTCCCTCCCCCCAGCCTCCCTCCCTCCCCTCAGCCTCCCTCCCCCCAGCCTCCCTCCCTCCCCTCAGCCTCCCTCCCTCAAGCCTCCCTCCCTCCCCTCAGCCTCCCTCCCTCCCCTCAGCCTCCCTCCCTCCCCTCAGCCTCCCTCCCTCCCCTCAGCCTCCCTCCCCCCAGCCTCCCTCCCTCCCCTCAGCCTCCCTCCCCTCAGCCTCCCTCCCTCCCCTCAGCCTCCCTCCCCCAGCCTCCCTCCCTCCTCTCAGCCTCCCTCCTCTCAGCCTCCCTCCCCCCAGCCTCCCTCCCTCCTCTCAGCCTCCCTCCTCTCAGCCTCCCTCCCCTCAGCCTCCCTCCCCTCAGCCTCCCTCCCCCCAGCCTCCCTCCCCTCGGTCTCCCTCCCTCCTCTCAGCCTCCCTCCCCTCAGCCTCCCTCCCCTCAGCCTCCCTCCCCCCAGCCTCCCTCCCCTCGGTCTCCCTCCCTCCCCTCAGCCTCCCTCCCCTCGGTCTCCCTCCCTCCCCTCAGCCTCCCTCCCTCCCCTCAGTCTCCCTCCCTCCCCCCAGCCTCCCTCCCCTCAGTCTCCCTCCCTCCCTCCCTTCAGCCTCCCTCCCCTCCCCTCTCCCTCCCTCCTCAGCAGGGGTCTAAGCCTCCCCTCAGCCTCCCTCCCTCCCCTCAGCCTCCCTCCCTCCCCTCAGCCTCCCTCCCTCCCTCCCTCCCTCCCTCCCCAGCAGGGGCAGACAGGCTTCTGTGCAACAGGAAAAACAACGGTGCTAATGTTGCTCTCTCCTCTGCACTGTATTACCAGTCACTCCCCATTAGGACTGAGGAACTGAGATGTTGCACAGGAGCCAAGGCAATTACATTATTAAGCAACCATCTCCCCTTCACTGGCACAGGCCCGGGGCATTAAAGGAACACGCCAACTCTTTGGGAAATTAGCTTATTTGCCATCTACCCTTGACAAGCAGATACATACTAGGCTTGGGCGGTATAATTTTTTTCATACCGTCATACCTTGATTACCTAATACCCCGGTATACGGTATATGACGGTATGACTTTCATTTCCATCAGCGGGGGGGTGGCAACCCGTGTTACCAAGTAAACAAATCACGGAGATGGCCAGTTCGCCCGCAGCATCCTAGTGCTAACGTTAGCTCTCAGAATGGTAGCAGTTCGCCCGCAGCATCCTAGTGCTAACGTTAGCTCTCAGAATGGTAGCAGTTCGCCCGCAGCATCCTAGTGCTAACGTTAGCTCTCAGAATGGTAGCAGTTCGCCCGCAGCATCCTAGTGCTAACGTTAGCTCTCAGAATGGTAGCAGTTCGCCCGCAGCATCCTAGTGCTAACGTTAGCTCGCAGAATGGTAGCAGTTCGCCCGCAGCATCCTAGTGCTAACGTTAGCTCTCAGAATGGTAGCAGTTCGCCCGCAGCATCCTAGTGCTAACGTTAGCTCTCAGAATGGTAGCAGTTCGCCCGCAGCATCCTAGTGCTAACGTTAGCTCTCAGAATGGTAGCAGTTCGCCCACAGCATCCTAGTGCTAACGTTAGCTCTCAGAATGGTAGCAGTTCGCCCGCAGCATCCTAGTGCTAACGTTAGCTCTCAGAATGGTAGCAGTTCGCCCGCAGCATCCTAGTGCTAACGTTAGCTCGCAGAATGGTAGCAGTTCGCCCGCAGCATCCTAGTGCTAACGTTAGCTCTCAGAATGGTAGCAGTTCGCCCGCAGCATCCTAGTGCTAACGTTAGCTCTCAGAATGGTAGCAGTTCGCCCGCAGCATCCTAGTGCTAACGTTAGCTCTCAGAATGGTAGCAGTTCGCCCGCAGCATCCTACACACAACAACAACACACACTCTCGTTACCACAACGCTTTACGGTATTTTCACAGCACTGTCGCAACATTACCGTAAAGCGTGAACACGTTGTGATCATACACAACAGTTAGCTCTCAGAATAGCCAGTTAGCCAGCAGCACCAGCAACGGTAAGCGTGTCTCATTTAATTTCCACCACTGAAGCGGGGTTTCCCCTCCTCCTGTGTGTAGACAACCAGCTCTGCGTGGCTCGCTACACTTGTGAGGACTGGTCTCGCCCTCTGCTGGCGCGTGTGTGCACTACAACAAAACTCAGTTTTGACGGTATTGATTTTCAATACCGTCGGGATTTCTAAATACCCTGGTATACCGTAATACCGCCATACCGCCCAAGCCTAATACCCTTTTCTTCTCTGTGCATGCATTAGGCCCAGGGAACAGCCGCACCGTTAGCCTAGCTTAGTGTCATTCACTGGAAGTAGGTGTGCCAGTGTAGCCTAGTTCCCAACAGTCACGAAATACACTCTAAATACAACTGCAAAACATTCCTGTAATTTAAACATGTTGTGACCTATTTAGAAATATATATATATTCTTTTGACATTTTCGTTTTCTAAGCAGATTATACTCAGATTTTTTTTTGCCGAACCACTGCTGCCTGGGAACAGTGATTTAATCACCTCAATAGCCCCGTTTTTTTTTTTTAAACACTGCGCCCAGGCAACAGTGGTTCGGCAAATTTTTTTTCAGATTATCAGTTTTCTTTTTTTCTCTCCACGTGGTAATTTATTTGCCACAGAATATAAAACTGAACTCAGGTCCACAGGCGGCTGGTTCCATTCTGCATCGTGTCTGGTTCACTTCCTCTATTCTCTTCCTGTTCCTCCTCTCTTACTGGAGGACTCAATGGTCACTACAGACGAGGCTACGGGGTCTTGTGTCTTCAACACAAAAACTAATAAATACAACTCTGCTTTTCATCAATCATCATAGGTACTGCTACTCTTCTAGCAATATACTGTATCTAATCTATATACAGTATAGACATATCTCCATCTGTACATACATCGTCTTCAAGGCTGTGTTGGAGTATGAGGCAATGAGAATATCCTTTACTTTATTCATAACAAAAATACTCTTGGACATCTTTTTTTTAACGTGTGCCATGTGAGATTTCCATGTTAATTTATCATCCATAATTACACCAAGAAAACAAAATGCATCAACTCTCTCTATATCAACTCCATCTATGGTCAGTACTATATTTTCATCTAGTTTTTTATTGCCAAAAATCATACATTTCTCTCTCTCTCTCTCTCTCTCTCTCTCTCTCTGCGGTCATCAGTAAAGTCAGGGTTGGGGGGGGGGGGGGACACACCCCCCAAAATCTGACCAATGAGTGACAGTTTGCTCACGCGTGCATTTGTTTTGGTCCGCTATTAACACAGCCGTGTGAACACAAACGAACTAAAGGACAAGTGCAACATTGTATCATTATAGTCCCTGTGTCTCCCTGAATCGGAACAAAGCAAACGAACTACAGGTGTGAAAACACCCTAAATGTGTCGTTTCACAGGAAACTGACGACACCGGTTGTGAAACAAAGAGGAAGGCAGAGCGGCTGCTTGGACTCTTTTAACTCACTACGTCCCAGGAGACACAGCCCAGAGAGAGAACAGCCCAGAGAGAGAACAGCCGAGAGAGAGAACAGTCCAGAGAGAGAAACAGAAACAGAACAGGAGTGCCTCTCTGAAGTGCAGGGCTCAGAGTCTGAAACCGCTGTGTTGTCCTAACTTTGCTGAAACGGTCCTTCACAGGAACACCGGAGAACAATGCAAAAATGTCGGTGTGGCGAGATCCCGTCTGCGCGGAGGAAACCCCCGACCCAACAGGAAGCCTGTACCATGGACACGACAGGGCACGGCTGGCCTGAATCATAATCTATATATAAGACCGTAGCTCTGTAGGCTAAAGCAGGTTTCTTCACACAATCAGACAATCTTTTTTCTTACAAAAAGGAAAAGTGTGTTGTTGTGAAGGATCAGATTAAACCGAATATGTATATTTATTTATATATATTTAATTGTATTTGTATATCGTTTGATATCCCCTGTATATTCCTTGTACAATATGCATTGAATATCCCTTTAGTCTACTAAACAGCCCATAATAGTTTCATTCTACCATTGGACGAGAACCTGGCGCCAGGTTGCCATACCCCTAGGTCCAAGTTCAATCGTGCCGCCTAACATGTCGTGGCAAGCCCCGGTTCCGCGCAGGAATATGTCGGGCGAAATACGAATGGTACTATTTGTTCATAGCGCATATATATATGGCGCAAGTAAAGTAGAACTTTCTTTTAGTCCAGTTCTTTACCCTCCAACAGAGTGACAGACGCAAAGCCTCCCCACGACGCACGTGCGGTGTAGTAAGGCCTACTTGGCCCAGAATAGGCACTGAGATATCGTGTAGATTAATAGTTGAATAGTCATAGTTTGGCACTATACCGTCGAGTTGGACGTATTCTATTAAGCTAATAATAGTCTATTTATGTATGGTGCATCGTTCGGTTAGAGTTCTAAAGTTATCAGTACCCCCATCGTTCCTGACGTTATCTGGACGCTTAACCAGGCTGGTCAGACCCCTAGTGGCGATTGCATCCGAGGAGCTCCGGGCCAAGAGCGACTGGACCTGTATATTGGATTACTCTACCCGGACGACGGCGAGCCTTCCACGGCTTGGATTATGCTTTGTGTGCTTTGATTATTCCATGGATAAAGGCCAACACTGCGGAGTGTTGGAACTACCCCCCGGAGAAGACTCCAGGTGAGACGGCGCTCGACACCAGTGAGGTCGCCTCACGTCTCTCCGTTGTGGACCGGCAGCTACCGTCCACAGAGGGTCCAGCTGTATTCGTCTGCGGTCCGAGGTTCTGTGGGCACCGTGTCCAAGACTTTGGATTCTCCCAAGACACCGTCGGCCAGATGGGATACCGCCAGCGGCTTCTCTAACCCCCCCCCTCCTACTGTCTTACAACCAGCGGGACCCCCCCCCCTTAGTGTATCCAGCTATAATCATTTAAGTACCATCGCTATCGTTTCCTAAATATTCCAGGTTGTATACTTACTCCCTGCGTAACCAGAGATTGGACATTCAATGTTGATTTACCTACGAATACTCATTTGCCATAAAAGTGCATATTTCATATTTCAAATCATAAATGTAATTAAGTGATCGTTGTATACACCTTTTGCTGTATTAAACCTTCGATTTGGTACATTTGTGTGGATTCGTTTCATCAGGTGGGAAAGTGTTCATCATACTTATATCTTGTACTGGGTGGCCAGAAGTTAAAGTACATGAGGTAGTGGTATTAAATATCATATCTAACAATACAGTCAGGGAATTGTACCCCTCAGTTACAATTGGTCCTTCGAGCCGGAGGGTAACTAGTGTAATATTAATATAGTGTTATTAATATCGAAATGGCCTATGATGAACACTCCACGAAACGATCCTCCTAACCTAGAACGCCCGCGGCGCAGACGACAGACACCTCAGTACTTAGAGGCTTACACTGTCAGTCAACTACCTAGCCTTCGACAAACGGTAAACGCGGTAAAAGTAGAAAGTAAAATTATGTCTGACCTTAACGACCAGGTTTCCCCGACCACAGAGGCCCTAGTAGGTCCTAATGTAACTGACCAAGCTCACGGTGGGGACCAGGAGGGAATTGACATGCCTTTACCCCCCGCCACTACTCAAGAAGTAGTCCCCGACCAGTCCCGGGAGGAAGACAACCCTACAGAGAGAGAACTCTGCACGGAAGAAGAGGAGGAGAGCGCCGAGGAACTAGAGCTCCAGGACTCCCCAACGAGTACCCCCAGGAGCGGCTCACGCAGGAGCGGCTCACCTCCACAACCGCCTTCCCCCAGCGAAGCGGAGAGGATACTACAACAGGCGTTCCTCGTCAGCCTGACAGCCTCTACCGAACGCGACCGACTCCAAGCGCAGATGCTTAGCGAGCGTGAACACCTCCAAGCACAGCAACGGAGCGAAGAACAGCGCACACGCCTGGAAATGAGACGCTTCCAGACAGAAGAGAATATGGCAAGAGACCGGGCCGACGCCCAGCGTGCCGCTGCCGGTGCCCAAAGAGACGCAGAGCGCGACAGACTACAAGCGCAACTAATAGAGCAGCTGATCAAAAGGACAACACCCTCTCCCTCCGCTAGGGGTTCAAGGAACAGTCAAGGGCAGCGTCACCACAACGAGCAAGCGACCCTGAACTTGACCAACAGACAGAGCCTATACCCCCCGCAGACCCCCTTCACAGACCGGTCCAAGCGAGACCCAGCTACAAGGAAGGAGCGGCATACACTGCGGAGAAGCTAAATAAACGATTACAGGATCTGGAAGATCTGATAGAGGAAGAAGAGGGAGAAGAGGAGAACCAAGCCCGACGACAGCACAGTACTCCACCGGACCAGGAGGTCCCATACAGTCCAGGCTATACCCCCGCGGCGCTGCGCTACAGACCCCCGACTCTATTCACGGGTGAGCACGACGCACGACCAGCCCCGAGGAACAGCACCTGGACCAGCGGGCCATGGTACCCTGCCAGTACCAGCCCACAGCGAGGCGCAAGAGGGGACTCGCCCAGGAGGTCTCTCCCCCAACGCTCGCCGATGTATCAGCCATCCACGGCGTCATACAATGCCACACCGTCATTCCCAGACTTCGCCTATGAGAGTCGAGCACAGTACACAGAGCTCCGGATGTGCCTAGAGACAATGATGGTGGATGTCGCTGATGAACGCCACAAGTATGCAATATTACTGAAGCACCTGAAAGTACCGCGAGCGCACAATATAGCGCTAGCCTATGCTACCTCTTCGACCCCATACACAGCGGCCCTTGCAGCGCTGGATCAGAGATATGGACGTATATGGGATTACGTAATCCAGGAGATAAGGCATATTGACCGCCTACCCCCAGCCACAGACAATCGCTCACTAGACGACCTGTCAATCAAAGTGCAGTCCCTGGTAGGGATGCTGGGAGCGCAACGGGAGAAGGGCATGCATGAGCTATACGCCAACTCTAACGTCGAGAGGATTTTGGAGAAGCTGCCACCCGCAAGACAGGAGCGCTTTAGGCGGCAGAGGGATTACCGGGATCCCAACGGCCCCGAGCCATCCCTCCTTGATCTAGCCGATTTCCTGGCGAGAGAAGTCAGCAGCTTACGACTGGACACCTTCGGGCGGAGCACGCCAAGCTCCAGAGAGGGACCCAGGAGAATAAATGATGGAAGAAGATCGGTGACTGTCATGCACCAATCAGAGTCAGTACCGAGCAGTAAGAGTCACAGCACCCCCTCGAGAAAAGAGAAGTGGAAGATAGCATGTCCCTACTGTGAGAAAGAACACTGGCTGTCACAATGTGACCTATTCACAAAGATGAATGCAGAAGAAGTGAGTCAATGGATAAAGTCCAACCGGCGCTGTTATCGATGTGCGCGGCCCCACATGGCAGCCGAATGCCGCCTAAAGAAAAGGTGCAGCCGGTGCGATGGAGCCCATCTAGATATACTACACGAAAGTAACGGAAGACGGCCTATACCTGCACCACGGAGCGGCACCAAGGCAAGTGTCATGTACATTGACCCCGCCAGCAGCAGCGGAGCCCAAGTACTCTTAAAGGTAGTCCGTGTGACATTGAGCTACCAAGATAAAGTCATGGACACTTACGCCGTCCTTGATGACGGGTCAGAGAAGACCCTTCTGCTCGCATCCGCTGCGGCCCAGTTAGGACTGCGGGGGAGCAAGAACGAAATGACGATTCGGACAATAAGAAGAGATTTAAAGACGATAAAGGGCGAGAATGTCTCCTTCACCATCGCAGCCAACGGGCAGCCAGAGCGACGGTACAAGATCACAAATGCTTTCACCAGCCAAGAAATAGGACTATCGCAGTACACCTACCCTGTCACCAAGTTGATGGATAAATATGTGCACCTGCGCCAATTACCTATCCCGCTCATAGACGGCGCTACCCCGACCCTGTTGATAGGCTCCGACCATGCAGAACTCATAGTCCCGATTGACCGGGTCCATACAGGCCCCCGAGGCTGTCCTGCAGCAGTCGAGACCCGCCTAGGGTGGACCCTACAAGGCCCCCTCGCTAAATCTCTCAACCGAACAGCAGCCACTAGCTGCTTCCACTCCAGAACGACAGAAGAAGACACCACTCTCCTGCAGCATGTCGAGAGGCTATGGACCCTAGAGACAATGCCCTTTAAGAACGAAAGGAAAGATATTCGCTCTAAAGAAGACATTTACGCCATCAACCTACTCGAGCAGGGGACAAAGAGAGTCACAGTCGGCGGAGTGATGAGATACGCAACTCCACTCCTGAGGCGAGAGGGAATGCCCACCTTTCACGCAAAGAAAGACGCCACGGAGCGCTATCTACTGAACACAGAGCGGCGCCTAGCCAAAGACCCCGCTCAAGAGAGTGTGTACCGAGCTGAGATTGAGAAGCTAATCACAGCGGGACACGTAACAAAGATTGACATTAAAGAGGCCGATCAGACGACCGAATCATGGTACGTGCCGCATCACAAGGTCCATCACAACGGCAAGGATCGCATTGTGTTTAACTGCAGCTACCAGATCGGATCCCAAAATCTGAATAAAGAGCTCTTGCCCGGCCCCACACTCGGCCCCTCCCTACTAGGCGTGCTACTGCGCTTCCGCCAGGACAAGGTGGCTATAAGCGGGGATATCAAAGGGATGTTCTTGCAGGTGAGACTAGTAGAGGAGGACAAGCCTCTGCTACGGTTCCTATGGAGAGAGAAGATCGGAGATGAGAACCCATCCATCTACCAGTGGGAAGTACTCCCCTTCGGAACCACATGCAGCCCGTGCTGTGCTACCTTTGCACTACAGAAACACGTCACAGAGGACCCAGCAGCAGATGAAGAGGCCCAACACAGTGTGAAGAACAGTTTCTACGCGGACAACTGTTTACAAAGCGTCTCGACTCAAGAAGAAGCCGAGGCTCTCCTAATCAAGTTACGCGCCTCCCTAATCAAAGGCGGCTTTGATCTCAGGCAGTGGGCCAGCAGCGACCCGCACGTATTGCGCAGCCTCTCCTCCGCGGACAAGGCTGCCAGCAGCGAGACCTGGATGGCGACAATCCCAGGAGAAGCCCAAGAAATGACACTAGGACTAGTCTGGCGCTTCAAAACAGACTCGCTCCACTATAGACACAAACCCTTGGCTCCAGAGCAGGGAAGGTCGGCGGCGATACCGACCACCAGACGGAGTGTGTACAGAACACTCGCCAGACAATATGACCCGTTGGGATGTATTCTACCTTACACCACCAGGGCAAAGATGATTGTACGAGCACTATGGGACAAGGACCAGGGCTGGGACGACCCAATACCCGCACACCTTGCCTCAACATGGAGAGAGTGGGAGACGGAACTCCGCTCACTCCCAGGTGTCAATATACGCCGCAGCTACTTCCCATCCACAGTGAGGCCAGAGACATGCCAGATTGAGCTACACGTCTTCAGCGACGCCTCCGAAGTAGCCTACGGATCGGTGGCCTACTTGCGTGCCCAAGAGATGGGAGGAAAGATACACACTGCTTTCATCCTGGCCCGCTCAAGAATAGCCCCACGTAAGCAACAATCTATCCCACGTCTAGAGCTCTGCGCAGCCCTCGCAGGAGCGCATCTAGCCACGTTAATCCAACGTGAACTCACCATTCCGGTGCATAGAACAATCTTGTGGTCAGATTCCATGACAGTACTCACATGGATCAAGTCTGATTCATGCCGATACAAAGTCTTCGTGGGAGTCAGAGTCACCGAGATTCAAGAGTTAACAGAAGAAGCAAGCTGGCGGTATGTGGACACCAAACACAACCCAGCTGACGTCATCACCCGGGGAATGTCTCTGGATGACCTAACCCGTCGCAACATCTACAGTGACGGACCAGCATTCCTCAAGCTCCCGGAAGGAGATCGGCCTACGCCCACCCCGAGGGAAGCAAGTAACGAGGAGGCTGAGAACAAGAAACCTATGTTCTGTGGACTGAGCACTGTCGCCTCCACAGACCCCAACATAGATGACTGCATTACCCTAGAGAGTGCGCAGCAAAGAACATTCCTGCGGCACCACCCAGAGATTCAGTCCACCACTGACATGTCAGCAGCTGACTACGAAGAAGCAGAACTTCTTCTACTACAACGAGCCCAGAGAGACTCGTTCCCCGATGAGCTAGACTGTCTACAGGGAGGAAACCCCGTCCCATCAGACAGCAGACTGATTCACCTGGCACCAGAGAGTGACGCCCATAATCTCATCAGAGTGGGTGGTCGCCTGCGGAGAGCCCCCGATCTACCAGATGACATTAAGTACCCGATCGTCTTGAACAGCCGACACAAGGTCACAGAGCTGATCATAAAGAAATACGACGAGGATGTACACCACGCAGGAGCAGAGAGAGTCTTCGCGGAGATCAGACGTCGTTATTGGATATTGCAAGGGAGAGAAGCAGTACGGCGCTTCCAGCGAACCTGTCTAGACTGCCGTAAGTGGCGCGCGCAGCCCAGCATACCACGGATGGCTGACTTACCCCCCTGTCGCCTCCGAATCGGCGACAAGCCATTCCACTCTACAGGCATGGACTGCTTTGGCCCGTTGTATATAAAGAGAGGAAGAGGCACCGAGAAGCGGTGGGGTATTGTATTGAAATGCATGACCACCAGAGCGATACATATCGAGCTCCTTCCGACCATGAGCACAGACTCATTCCTTATGGCCTTCCGGAGATTCACATCACGGAAAGGAAAACCGTCTACATTGTTGTCTGATCACGGGACCAACTTCAAAGGCGGAGAAAGAGAGCTGAGAGAGAGCTTCCAAGCTATGGGCCCAGAACTTAAGACCCACCTCGCTCCAGCCCAGATTGACTTCCAGTTTAATCCCCCGAACGCACCCCACTTCGGTGGAACCTGGGAACGAGAAGTACGTTCTATAAAGACAGCCCTGTACGCCGTACTTGGAGCCCAGACTGTGGCGGAGGAAGTCCTAATGACAGTCCTCACGGAGATCGAGGGAGTATTGAATTCAAAGCCCCTCGGTTACGTCTCCAGTGATGTAGCAGATGTCGACCCAGTCACCCCCAACACCCTCCTAATGGGGCGGCTGGACCCCGCGCTACCCCAGACAATGTACAGGCCCGAAGAAGCGAACGGCCGAAGAATGTGGAGGTACAGCCAAGTACTAGCTGACAAGTTTTGGAGCAGCTTCCTACTTCACTACCTACCGTCTCTACAGACCCGCCAGAAGTGGGTAAAAGAGAGAGACAATTTGACAGAAGGAACAGTCGTCATGATTATTGACCAGTCACTACCCAGAGCTATGTGGCCGGCTGGCCGCGTAAGCAAAGTGATCACCGGTGCCGATGGCAAGGTCCGAGCAGCTGAAGTACTCGTCCAAGGGCGCACTTACACACGTCCCGTGGCGAGGCTCATAGAACTGCCCCGACTCCCAGATACTATCGATGATGACCATGACCCTATGACTTTGTGAGTTGACTGACCCTTACAGCGGACCTTGAGTGGTAGACAGTGCGGTTAATCTGTCTCTGCTTAGCTAATTAGGTGGGACTAATTAGGGGGCGGCTGTTGTGAAGGATCAGATTAAACCGAATATGTATATTTATTTATATATATATATTTAATTGTATTTGTATATCGTTTGATATCCCCTGTATATTCCTTGTACAATATGCATCGAATATCCCTTTAGTCTACTAAACAGCCCATAATAGTTTCATTCTACCATTGGACGAGAACCTGGCGCCAGGTTGCCATACCCCTAGGTCCAAGTTCAATCGTGCCGCCTAACATGTCGTGGCAAGCCCCGGTTCCGCGCAGGAATATGTCGGGCGAAATACGAATGGTACTATTTGTTCATAGCGCATATATATATGGCGCAAGTAAAGTAGAACTTTCTTTTAGTCCAGTTCTTTACCCTCCAACAGAGTGACAGACGCAAAGCCTCCCCACGACGCACGTGCGGTGTAGTAAGGCCTACTTGGCCCAGAATAGGCACCGAGATATCGTGTAGATTAATAGTTGAATAGTCATAGTTTGGCACTATACCGTCGAGTTGGACGTATTCTATTAAGCTAATAATAGTCTATTTATGTATGGTGCATCGTTCGGTTAGAGTTCTAAAGTTATCAGTACCCCCATCGTTCCTGACGTTATCTGGACGCTTAACCAGGCTGGTCAGACCCCTAGTGGTGATTGCATCCGAGGAGCTCCGGGCCAAGAGCGACTGGACCTGTATATTGGATTACTCTACCCGGACGACGGCGAGCCTTCCACGGCTTGGATTATGCTTTGTGTGCTTTGATTATTCCATGGATAAAGGCCAACACTGCGGAGTGTTGGAACTACCCCCCGGAGAAGACTCCAGGTGAGACGGCGCTCGACACCAGTGAGGTCGCCTCACGTCTCTCCGTTGTGGACCGGCAGCTACCGTCCACAGAGGGTCCAGCTGTATTCGTCTGCGGTCCGAGGTTCTGTGGGCACCGTGTCCAAGACTTTGGATTCTCCCAAGACACCGTCGGCCAGATGGGATACCGCCAGCGGCTTCTCTAACCCCCCCCCTCCTACTGTCTTACAAACAGCGGGACCCCCCCCCCTTAGTGTATCCAGCTATAATCATTTTAGTACCATCGCTATCGTTTCCTAAATATTCCAGGTTGTATACTTACTCCCTGCGTAACCAGAGATTGGACATTCAATGTTGATTTACCTACGAATACTCATTTGCCATAAAAGTGCATATTTCATATTTCAAATCATAAATGTAATTAAGTGATCGTTGTATACACCTTTTGCTGTATTAAACCTTCGATTTGGTACATTTGTGTGGATTCGTTTCATCAGGTGGGAAAGTGTTCATCATACTTATATCTTGTACTGGGTGGCCAGAAGTTAAAGTACATGAGGTAGTGGTATTAAATATCATATCTAACAATACAGTCAGGGAATTGTACCCCTCAGTTACATGTGTCATATACCACCTCTATAGGGAGGTGTAGTGGTGGTTATGTAATTTTTCTCTCTAGCCAGAACTAGTCTAGCGTTGCAGACCAGGTCACCTGACGTCACCAGCGTCAGTGCATTGGATTCTCTGCAACACCTGCTCATTTAGGATTAGAAATGTGGCTTTTAAAAATAGGAACGTTAATGAAACGCAAAATCTTTTTGGTGAAACGCAATTGTCCCATAAACCCCCCATAAATGTCTGCCATGGGCCGACAGAAACAACACACCGGTACTCGTCATGGCGACGACGTGAGCGCACAAAACAGGTCAGCTTTGAAGTGAGCGACACGCACGCCACTACAAAAACCGGACCAAGCGACGCTGAAGAACACCCTGGGGAAAAACGGCAAAGAAAAGGCCCATTCATTGCGTCATATAAACACACAGACGTGTGAACGGAGTAACAGGAGGAGTAACTCCACCGGCTCTCGTTGCCTTGGCGACGTCATCGGGAAGCTGGGGATATTGAACACAGATGGCGCTGCCCGCTTGCCATCCTACTAACTAACACACAGGAAAACGTATCACACCCCCAACATGCCATCTGCAATCCACAAGCTCCAGGCCGCTCACGTCCTGTACCCACAACAACAAACTACACACGATAGAGTTTGTCTCTCTCTCTCTCTCTCAAGTCCCTTTTCCTCTCCTGCTCTGTAGCCAGCATCCGCAGCTGGACATCAGCCAGGCAGGAACTCAGAAGAACACATAGAAGAACTATTTTTCCAAACAGGGCCTCTTGCGTTTCCACAAAAAGCTGAAATTCCTGTTCTGCCAACAGTGTGTTTTGGCAAGTCAGCTGTGTGTGTGTGTGTGTGTGTGTGTGTGTGTATATTTAGCATTTTTAGATTATATATTAGATTCGATTAGACTATTGGATTATATATTGCATACATTTAGCATTTGTTTTTTTTAGATTATATATTAGATTATATTTAGATTATTCCATTATATATTGTAACTATATTTATTGTAGGGCAAAATAACAGGACATACGGTACATACCCTCATCTCGCACCTCGTTGCCCATATGCGCACCTCCAGAGTTAATTATATTGTATATTGTTTACACTGCCTTTTTATTCTATTTAAATTTTTACTTCTCGACTGTAATAATTATATTCTGTGACTTGTACCTCTATGTCTTCTACTACCTGTACCTGTTTCATAAAAATCTTAGTCAAACCTTTAGTATTATGGATATTAAACATGCTGGCAGAGTACATGCATCCATGTTGTTGTGAACATTTTAATTAAATAAAGACATTCCATATCCATAGTCGCCGTGGGAAAGAATAAAATAAAAAATTTATAAAATAAATTCCCTACCTACCCATGGCCTTAACCGACAACCAACAGGAAACAAACAATATATTTTTTGATGCCTAGAGCACCGTCAGTCCTGGCTCTAGGCGGAATGACGAATAGTGGTTTAAGAGAAGTTATTTATATATTTCGAACGTGATTCATTGGGTACTAGTTAGATTATTACTTTGCGCATGTTCTGACTTTGAACGTCTGCCATTTCCACTGCAAAAAGGCATACAAGTAACAACAATATGATGCGTCAATATGGAAATTGACTAGGGCTGCAACGATTAGTCGACATAATCGACGACGTCGAATTTTTGCGCCAATGTGTCATTAAAAAAATAAATATTTTAAATGTTTTTTTTTATACGTTTTTTTTTGTGCACTACCTATCTTTGTGAAAGTGGCTTCTCAGCTCTGGTCCAGCTGAAGACAAAGCAGAGGAACAGATTGGACATTGAGCACAACCTCAGAGTTGCTTTGTCTACCATCACCCCAGACTTTGAGACTTTTGTCAGGAGCAAACAACATCCCCAGTTATCCCATTAGTTCCCTGGGATGTTAAGCTAAGAAGTCTGCTAAGAAGGATATATTATTTATTATTATTATTTTATTTCGTTGTGTTTTTAGCCCTAGTTGCACTTTTGTTGCAACCCCAGTTATCCCATTAGTTCCCCCAAACTTACTGTCGGTCTGTTATGTTAAGCTAAGAAGTCTGCTAAGAGCCCGGAAAAGGAGCCGCGCCCACAGGAAGCAGAGATGGAGGGTGTGACAGAAATAATCGTTAGATTAGTCGACTAATCGAAAAAATAAGACGGAAATAATCGTTAGATTAGTCGACTAATCGAAAAAATGAGACAGATTAGTCGACTACCAAAATAATAGTTAGTTGCAGCCCTAAAATTGACAAAATATTATTGTCGATTACGTCAACATGGTCGACGAATCGTGACAGCCCTAACACACACACACAACACACACACTAGGGCTCGTGTCCACACACACACTAGGGCTCGTGTCCACACACACACTAGGGCTCGTGTCCACACACACACACTAGGGCTCGTGTCCACACACACACTAGGGCTCGTGTCCACACACACACTAGGGCTCGTGTCCACACACACACTAGGGCTCGTGTCCACACACACACTAGGGCTCGTGTCCACACACACACTAGGGCTCGTGTCCACACACACACTAGGGCTCGTGTCCACACACACACTAGGGCTCGTGTCCACACACACACTAGGGCTCGTGTCCACACACACACTAGGGCTCGTGTCCACACACACACACTAGGGCTCGTGTCCACACACACACTAGGGCTCGTGTCCACACACACACTAGGGCTCGTGTCCACACACACACTAGGGCTCGTGTCCACACACACACTAGGGCTCGTGTCCACACACACACTAGGGCTCGTGTCCACACACACACTAGGGCTCGTGTCCACACACACACTAGGGCTCGTGTCCACACACACACTAGGGCTCGTGTCCACACACACACTAGGGCTCGTGTCCACACACACACTAGGGCTCGTGTCCACACACACACTAGGGCTCGTGTCCACACACACACTAGGGCTCGTGTCCACACACACTTCCTCTGGCAGTGGGAAGCAGCGATGACGACTGAAAAAGTTAAAACGTGTTGAACTTTAAAAGCTCCATCAGAGTAGCCGCACAGAGACGCTTGGAAGAAGACTGTCGGACAAAAAGACCTTCTAGTCACAGAGGCCCTCGTGACTGAGCTAGGGCTGGGCGATATGGCCTAAAAATAAAATCTACAATTTGTTCACACCACATCCAATTTTAATCGATTTTTTCTCTCTTCAAAACTAGAAACGCCAAGGAAATCATTCAAATAAGCTTTGTTTTTATTTGACACAAATGATCAAACCAAGATGATTTCCCTATTGGGATTGAAGTGCAAACCTAACTTTCACCAATCTTCAAAAAAAATTATAAAAACAACATACATATATATATATATATATATATATATATATATAGGGCTGTACCAAATGCTTCGAAGGTTTGATCATAATGTTGACATTCAAATTTTAAATCAACATTCGAATTTTTAATAAGAAAGAAAAACATTTTTTTTTTTTTTTTTTTTATCTTTTTTGTATAGGTCTATTCAATCTGTTTAAACCAATGGGGGTTTTCTTCACAGTTGCAGATAATGTTTTTAGGCTACACTAATATTATAATATTATACTGTAAGACGTCACCATCACTTTCATACCAACCGTGCCCTTATTGGATTATTTATGTTGATGAAACATGAGTTATATTCATTAAAGAAAGTTGATACAAATTTTTTTACTAATTTAATCAGATTAATCACTTTATTCAAATTGAGGATTTAGTTTGAGGATAAAAATAAAATAAAGTTACAAATATTTTTTTTTAAATAAATTTCTTTTTTTTACAGACATTCAAAGCTTCATTTGAATACTTCAATAGAAGCTTTGAATGTTAAATGACATTCGGTACAGCCCTATATATATATAAAAGGTTACTCTTGATCAAACAAAGATGAATGTCCCTTGGGATTAATAGTGCAATAACTTGCTTTTCACTAAACTTCACTTAAAACAAATAAAAGGTGCCTCTTGATCATCAAACAAGAATAAATTTCCCTATTGGAATTATAAAGTGCAAATCTAACTTTCACCAAATTTTTTTTATTTTTTAAATCGTCCTACATCATTCATTCGAATTAATCGATCGATAAAATCGATTAATCGCCCAGCCCTAGACTGAGCCTGAGTCTGGACAGGGAGGGACACAGCTGTTCCAGCCGGGGGAAGACTGGACATGAAGCGGGTCAGTGGCGCTGTGAGGACGAGGAAGAGATCAGAACAATGGGTAAGAGTCGCATTACAATGGCGGGTAAATGGCATGATGTCATTTGGGTTTCTCCCAAGAGTCCACGGTGCAAGAGGAGCTCTGTTCTTCCGTGGTCAGAGGCTGCCGGCTGTGATGTGGATGTCTTCTAGCCATTACCGTCCTAACGCTAGCGCAGCTTAGCTAGCTAGCAACATCCCTGCGATCAGCGTTGGTGGTTTTTAGCTGCTCGATGCCAGGTTTGTTTCCAGAGCCGTCCTCGGCTGAAGAAATCCTTTGTCGACTAATATAGTCATACGATTTGTTGATTTCGTGCCTGTTGCATCGCAGATTCCTTTTTCCGCATTGTGGAGCTTTACGAATGCCCTGTCATCAAGGAAACCATAGAAATGGAACATTGGTGGTTTGCGCGGCAACCAGTTAGCAGAACCACTGTGACTTTCATGAAGTAACCTAATCTTAGGGCCGGCCGCCATTAATCCAGTTTCAATTACCGCAGTCCCAAAAACTAGATAAATCTAGAACAAACGATTACTGCGCCGCATGCCGTGTCACTCTCATTTAGTCTTGTGTTGTAAATGCAGCGCACCCTTCCTTCACAGCAGTGTGCTCCGCCCCTTCCAAACAGTAGTTTCAGCATCGTGTCGAGAGGGAGGACGAGCCACAGTGTATTTCTCCAGTTCTTTTTTAAACGCATTTGGTAACTTGTAGAAGACGACAGAAGGCAGCTATTGATCGAGAAGAAGTAAAACAAATGCAGTCGTCATCGTACAATGTTCTCAAATCACTCAAAAAGTAAGATAGTGTTTAATAATCGTGATTTCAATATCAAATAAAAAAATAATTGTGCTTGTGATTTTATAATCGAAGCTAAAATAAATAACAAAAGCAACGTGGGAAAACGTCTTGAAGAAGTTGGGTTCCTTTAACCCTTTCACTGCCACACTACCAAATGGTTAACCATTTCACTGTGACAATACAGAAGGTAGGGGTGGACGGTATAAACGGTATGAATTTGCGCTAGGGTATGGATTTTTACTATACCTTGTGACCGGTAGAGCAACTCTAAAGTAGCACGTGTAGTGGGCGGGTCAATGCGCAATTGTCATTTCATAATAGACACGGAACAGAGCGGACCAGATCAAACTAGCTCTTCAGCTCTGCGTTGCACACAGCTGTGTGACACTTCTCTTGCGAGTCGCGCCGTTTCTATGTGTAATGTAAACTCTGCGACGGATCCAATGGTCTAACATACTTTGCATCCTCACCATTCTGGAATGCCCACGTCGCGCTAAAACCTTATGTAATGTTAACTGTTGATGTAGACTCAGAAAACTAACGTTGGCTAAAATCCTAGCAGCCTCAGAAAGCTAACGTTGGCTAAACTCCTAGCAGCCTGTTGATGTAGCCTCAGAAAGCTAACGTTGGCTAAACTCCTAGCAGCCTGTTGATGTAGCCTCAGAAAGCTAATGTTAGCTAAACTCCTAGCAGCCTGTTGATGTAGCCTCAGAAAGCTAATGTTAGCTAAACTCCTAGCAGCCTGTTGATGTAGCCTCAGAAAGCTAATGTTAGCTAAACTCCTAGCAGCCTGTTGATGTAGCCTCAGAAAGCTAACGTTGGCTAAACTCCTAGCAGCCCCCTCTCTCTCCCCCTCCCTCTCTATCTCTCTCTCTGCTAACAATCCTGATTCTATTCTTGAACCTATTTCATTCCAAAGGAATATATTGATGGACATTAGCTATAGTATATAGGTCAGCAGCTGTAACAGAATCATAAAAAAATAAATAAAAAATGTTTTTACATGTTTCAACGACAAAAAAAGCCAGCGGTGGACCAACATAACAAACGCTGTCACTGTTTACTTGTGTAAGGACATGGTTCCTTTTCAAACTGTCGATAGAAAGGGCTTTAAAGACATGGTCAAAACACGATCCAAGATATGCGTTACCTGCCAGCAGACACTTGAGAAAAGGTTTTCCATTTTTCTATTGCAGTTTTGCACAATAAATGTTCTTAAAATACCTCTGTACTATGTGAAATATGTCCTAATACACGAGTACAGTAATAGCTGCCATACCAGTGTGTTACCCCTTCAGAAGCATTTATATAGACATTTTAAGATAAATGTATATACCGTGATATATACCGTTACAGTCTATCCTTCAAATTATACCGTGATATACATTTTTGACCATACCGTCAAGCCCTAACAGAAGGTTAACCCTTTCACTGCCACACGACAAAGGGTCAACCCTTTCACTACCACACTACAGAAGGTTAACCCTTTACTATCACACTACAACCTGTGGTGTGATAGTAAAGGGTTAACCTTCTGTAGTGTGGTAGTGAAAGGGTTAAGCAAAGATCACACGCATCATCTAAACCAGGGGTCAGCAACCTTTTTGACATGGAGTGCCTATTTGAAATATAGTTGTAACTAGTGTGCCTCAACAATATTCCATGCATCGTAATTTTTTTTCTCTCATAATCGGGTCTTTTTAATGATAATTTTTACATTATTACATCATTATTGTTATTATTAACTATATTATTATGATGTTTGTATCAACCCTAAATCTGAGTTGGGGGGGGGGGGGGGGGGATGCAATGCAGACAAACAGCTGCATACAGTGCGACCATTTCACTCACATTTGCCCATTCATTTTTGGACACATCACACACCATCGGTGTGTGTACTGTACGTGTGCTGTCATAGCTCCACCTACAGGCCTAATGGAGAACACCAGGATGTGAATGGAGGGTGAATGTGAGGTATATTGTGTAAATAAGTTTTGATTGATCGCAAGACTACACTGTAAAAAAAATTATAATAATAAGTTACCAGAACTTAAAAATATTGAGTTCAGTTAAGTGCATTAAGGTTTTCAGTTTTCAATCCATAATAAGTTAACAGAAAAATAAGTACACAACCACATTATTTCAACCTAATAAAACTATGTTTATTGTCATTGTTTTAAGAACACAAGTTGACTTGGTAATACTCACATTTTGAGTAAAAAAATGGCTTTTAACGTGCAATGTTCAATGAAATAGAAAAATAAATAATAAAATTTGTTGATTAATCCCACTGGTCACAATGGTGACCATAATAATGTTTTTGTTATAAGGCTCTGCAAATGTTACTGAATGATGTAGCAATGTATTTCCAGCTAAATTGAAATAATAAACAAATAAAGGGTCTCAATTAAATATGTGGTAGTAAAAATAACCTATGGGAGGATTTCAACAAGATAAATGCGACAACAGTGCAAAATATTTCACTATAATATTTCAAAGCAAATTTTTTATTTTTATTTTTTTAATGCTGCCCCCTGTGCCTATGAAAATACCCCCGCGTGCCTAGGGTTGCCTACCCCTGATCTAAACGCTGGGTTTTTGAACATTGCTTTGGTTTGTGTTGCTTCAACAGCTCAAATCACATAACAACGTCCACTGTGGCCAGAAAACGACCCGCTTCAGCTTCAGTGGTGACGAAATCAAACTGATCAGCACAGCTCTTGCTCCAACGCATTCAAAGGTTGTCCAACGCCAGGCAGCCATTTCAACATACAGCGGGTTTAGCAGAGGGGGGGGGGGGGGGGGGGGAATGAACACATTCAGTATCTGCCCCGTTGCCACGGTATCCAGAAATACTTTGGGTCGATTAGAACCCTGTGGGGTTCAATAAAGAACAGACTCAAACCTTACAGACTCGGTGACGTTCTCTCCGGCGGTGGAACCCCAGTCTCACGGGCCACATGCTAAGGCCGACAGAAATAGCCATTGTTCCATCTCCTGCCAACTGCCAGGAAGACAGCGCCGAGGGTCACGGGATCACGTCAACATTCAACCCTCCCCGTTGACCCGCTCAGCCCGTTTCCAAACAATCACCTGCTCAGAGCTCCGTCCTGCCGGCCCCGAGCGTTGGATCAGTGCTCGTTTGATCAGGCTCAGCAGCACGGTCTTAGTTAGCAGCACACACACACACTCGGTCTGGGAGGAGAGACTTTAGATTTGAAATTAGGGCCCGTTCCTTTAGCAACAACATGGCTAGAGTAAGATTATGGAAACTAGGATTATACCTAATGAGGCTTTTGGGGACGCAAAGGTGTCAGTGTTGACATATCAAGAGGATGCCACGGCACTGACACAACTCATTAGTGTCCTCAGGGAGGTATAGAAAACCAACTGATTAATCAATTATCAAGATCAGCGGGTTCAAGGGAAGTCTCCCGAGATCATGAAGTAAGCCTCCTTGGAAAGGTGAGGTGGTTGTCCCAAAGCTTCCATTCGTTTTCTTGTTTTCTTTTCCAACAGTGTGTATAGCTTAACCCTTTCACCACCACACAGCAAAGGGTTGACCCTTTCACAACCACACTACAGAAGGTTAACCATTTCACTACCACCACACTACCAAAATTGTGTTAACCCTTTCACGGAGACAATACAGAAGGTTAACCCTTTCACTGCCAGTGCCACACGACAAAGGGTTAACCCTTTCACAACCACACTACATAAGGTTAACCCTTTCACTACCACACTACCAAAATTGTGTTAACCCTTTCACTGCGACAATACAGAAGGTGAACCCTTTCACTGCCACACGACAAAGGGTTATTAACCTTTCACAACCACACTACAGGTTAACCCTTTCACTACCACACTACAGACGGTTAACAGTCTGTAGTGTGGTAGTGAAAGGTTAACCTAGGGCTGGGCGATATAACAATAATTATCGCGATATATTTTAATAATCGATATCGGAAGAAAATAAAAATTGAAGAAAAATAAAGAAAAAATTTGACCTGCAACAGGGCAGTTTTAAAACCAGAGGCAGTGGACAGACTTGTCTTTCTTGCCTGCAACTTAAAGTAATGGCTTTGCTTGTCCAAATGACAATACTGACCAAATTGAGATTTATTTTTCTCTTGTCCATTTATTTTGTTTGCTTTCTAATTTAAAATACAGTTTGAAACCGTCTGTACACAGTAGGCTATGTGTGCTAGCAGAGCTAGATTCCAGTCACGAGTCACGCTGCACATGTGCGGTTGTCCACCAAAAAAGCGCCAAAAGATAGAAAAGAAACTAGCAGAGCCAGAACTGTTCCAACTCCCCTGGAGCCACAGCCAGCAGAGAAGCCGGTTTACTTTCGCTTTCAAACCAGCTGCAGCCTGAGAACTGGAGTGTGAGGGGATGTAACACTAAAGATGGCGGCAACGACAAAGAATTGCTGCAAAATAAACATACATCTGTTGTTTAACACTTTCAATGCCAACGACGCTATATGTCGTTTGTTCATGTCGACCGTTTATTGCCAACGACGCGATATAGCGGGGTTTTTTTTCTTCTTTTTTTTTCGCGATTTTTATTCATATTTCATCAATCTAGTATCTCGTTAGTGCTGCAAACTCTCTCTGAGCTCCATTGGGAAAATACCGCCCCCTATCGTCTCCCGGATGGTAATGCACCCTTTTGGAATGGACTCAATGAATATGGATGAGAAAAGAAAAATCCGGAATCCACATTTTACTTCTCAGGCAAGTAATCCGAGCCCATCGGACTCATTGTGGACCATCAGAACAGTGTGGAATACATATTTCCAGTACGCAGCGTTGGATCAATAAACGCGATCGATATTTGGAATGGTGATCAGGAATTGGAATAATCTTTTTGGAGAACATCTGATCTGAGGTAAGGAATCTATTTTACCAGTCTTGGGATAATCAGAGCTGTTTTCACAGAGATATCAGCGTTTGCCCTGTGTGTGCTGATCAGGAAATGAGATTAGATTTTTCAGCTCGCTTCTCTAGCGTGCATAAGTACGTATACTATCGATAATCTAGCGTTTATTTGAAAACGATTCATAAATAGGCAGAAAAATGACAACGTTTTTTGTGTATTCCAGAATATTCCAGTAAAGGGCGATTATCATGGAATCTTTATATTTTCCTGAAACATAAAAAAAGCGATTTTCAAAATGGTATAAAACTGAAATTAACCGATTAAAAAACAATCCGTTTCGATAATGTTGACTGCAAACAAGTCATTGATAAACGACGGCCAGATTAGACACAGCCATAATTTAAGACATAGATTATGCGTTCACAAATATGAGAGCGCAATCATTGAAGTGGGTGGCGGCATTCAAGGGGGTAAAAAGGAAAACACGGCCGACACGGAAAGTGTTAAAAAATAATATTCTTTTAAAAATGTATAACAATATCGATAATATCGAATATCGAGTGATATATCGTTATCGATATCGTTATCGCGATATCATTTTTGGCCATATCGCCCAGCCCTAGGTTAACCTTCTGTAGTGTGGTAGTGAAAGGGTTAATATAGCCATTCGGCTCTTGACTGCATCTCTCCGCTTGCAGATGTCACCCAGATGAATCTATGGCTGCATTCATCCTCTCTCTCAGGTATTTTTATCTGCTCAGGTCTCTCTCTCTCTCTCTCTCTCTCAGTACGAGAGACTCAACCTTTGCATTTCTCCCTTCCCTCCCCGCTGGAGACCACTTTGCATGTGTCCTTGTGATGTTGGTTGACGCGGCGCCATGCGGTCAGTGCAGTTGACTCACCACTGGGCCCCGGGTGTCCGGGGGCCGCCGGTGGAGTTCAGCGCTGCTCTGCAGTAACGGCCAACAGTAGACCCGCGTTATTAGCTAGAGCTGATTGAAAGCTTCCTTCTTCTGTCGAGAGCTTGATGACTCATATCCCTTTTGAGCGCCTTAACCACACAGTCACAGCTCTGGGCTTCAACTAGGGGTGGGAATCACCAGTTTCATCATGATACGATACGATATCGATTCTTTGGACAACGATACGATATTTGCCGATATCACAAAGTCGCTCACGATACAATATGATACGATTAGATTCAGGTGCCTGCGATCGATATGAGATGATATCATATGCCCATTTAACACAATCAGTAACATTTAGATCAACAAAAAAAAGGTAATGAAAATATCATTTGACATTTGTATTTTTGAGCTCTTCCAGACATTTAAAGGAAAATCAATCTATTGTTTTTAATACAAATAGACCTCCTGTTCACTGTAAAGTGCCACGTTTTTATATATTGAGCTTTAAACTTTAAGCTACATTTTTTGGAACTCAAAACTCACAACCTCCCTCTCCCAAACCGTTCCTACAACAATTTGTTGATGTTGCATGATCATGTATAGGCCTACATTTATTATGCATTATATTGTTTATGTTTAAATAACATTGAAACATCAAACTCCTCTGACCTCATCTGGTCTTTCCAAAGACGCGCGCACACACACACACACAGAAAGGGAGAATGCTATGCTGTAACATCTACACACACGGAGCTACTGCTGTTGTTCTTGGGCGGATATGAGACTCGCCACAGGATTTTCAAAATAAGAGTATCGATATGAATCGATCTTATTACATCGCATCGATCCGATTCGATTGTTGATAATTACATCGATGTATCGATCTGGATCGATGTATCGTCCCACCCCTAGTTTCCACGCGAGAAGTCAGTCAGTTCAGAATTGGGTATTAGTTCAAGGAACCCTCTAACATGTTGCATTGTTAAAAATATCAATGTTTACATTAAGAATTGACTCAAGCAGTTAAATGTACTTTTTATTGGAACATTAGCTTTTATGTCAAGTCTGGGTGATGTCTCAGTAAGTGGTTTTGTAGATTTCTTGTATTTCCACAATCATTATCTATGTCCGTCACTAGGGGTGGACGGTATAAACGGTAGGGCTGCACGATTAATCGATTTTAAATCGACGCAATTTTTTAAACTCTTTTTTTTTTTTACATTTGTTTAACCAGGAAGTCCCATTGAGATACAAGATCAGTTTGGGAGAGGGAGATAAGGGGTTTTAGATTGTGTGTTGTGAAGTTTAGACTTCAGAGAGGGAGAGTAAAGTACAGAAAAAAAAGTACCGTTGGGTACCGGTATCGATTCCCAGGTAAAAAGAAACATTTTCAGGCTCGGTGTCCTGAAAAGACCCACTGCGTAGGCCAGATGCAAGCCGCATTTTACAATAAACCTCTGTGGGGCTGCTTAAAAATATATATTGTAATCGCAAATTTAATCGCAATATCTGTCAGAAAAATCGCAATTAGATTATTTCCCAAAATCGTGCAGCCCTATTTAGCGCAGCAACGGGCTAACGTTAGCCACTAATCTAACGTTCTAACGTGACTCCGCAGCACCAGTTCCATTAATGAGGAAGGGGGGGGGGGGGGGTTATACTGACGAGGCTTGACAACAGAGGTTCAAAGATAACTTCACATTTATTGGCTATTCGTTTCTTTATATCGCTTTATCCATCAGGCTGCTCCCGTTTCCAACTCAACAATGACATCCTGGTGTGACATCATCAACTACGGTAACTTAGGACGCTCAAACCTCAAACCTATTACATCCCACTCTCTCGCTCTCTACATTGTCAAACACGTTGCTAGTTTTAGTTGGAGTTGGAGTTTTATTGTGTTTGAGGGAAAGAAACCTCCGGTCCTGCTGTAGTTTTTATTTTCACTTTGTGCCGCTCGATTTTATTGTATTTCATGAAAAAAGTGTTTTTCAGAGATGGAAGTAACTTGAGAAAAGGTTTTGCATTTTTCTATTGCATTTTTGCACAATAAATGTTCTTAAAATACCTCTGTACTGTGAAATATGTCCTAGTAATACAAGAGTACAGCAATAGCTGCCATACCAGTGTTTTACCTTCAGAAGCATTTATTTAGACATTTTAAGATAAATGAATATACCGTGATATATACCGTTACCGTCTATGCTTCAAATTATACCGTGATATAAATGTTAGACCATACCGTCCAGCCCTATCCGTCACTATAGCCAATGGAAATGCTAGCAATGGTCACGTGGGCTGGGAGAACCAATGGAAAAGGCCTATCCCGAGGCCAAACTTAATTGCCGACCCCTGGTCTACACCCTCCCCAGACCGACAGTGGGGCAATGCGCGCAACGACCAGGAAGGGAATTGGCATAACGACTAAATTGGGAGATGAAAAAATATTTAAAAATATTTAAAAAAATTAAAGATCGATCTTGGGATTTTATAAATCGATAATTCAATATCGATTCATAATCGGAAAATCGATTTTTTTAACCCAGCCCTAGTGGCCTGTATGAATTATTATTATTTAAAATGGTTCCTAAGCAGGTAATCCAATTGTATACCTACAGTGATAACACATGTATTTACCATTTACATGCAGTCTAAATGGAAAGTAATAAATACATCTTTATTACCGTTTACTCAGTCTATTGCAGTGACGTTGTACAAGTACCTAAACAACGCCTGAAAGCTCTGCAGGTAGACAGAGGAATAGTCATTGGTTGTTCACACCTGGCCAGTTTTGCTCATCAGAGCGACGCAGATCAATGAAAAGCAAATTGCCGTCAACCGATATACACCATGTTCAGTGACGATATTGGCTCAGTTTTGCTCATCTGACCAGGACGGTTGAATAAAGAGAAATCTGCCAATATATATATAATTTATATATGCATCCCTAGAACTGACCCTTTACAGCTAGATGCTGTTTACCTGCTGCTGTGGTTCCGCTAGTGGAAAGAGATGATGCTGGCTTGATGTCGTGTCAACACAGACACACATGCTGGGCCCTTATGTGGTGTACGTGTATAGAGATTTTCTTTTATCAATATCAGCCAATGTTTTGCTACCACAGGCACAGAACTGCCATTAGCCAAAACTACACTGTTTTTATTACTCTGTGCTATGGACATGATCCAGTCAGTGCTAAAACATTTTTATAAATAAAAAAGTTAAGATACCCAGTACTACCAATTAGGGGTGGGAAAAGGAACATTTTAGTGATGCACGATATATCGGCCGCCGATATAATATCGGCCGATATGGCAGTTTTTTTACACATCGGTATCGGTCCGATATCAAGATAGGGCCGATATTAAAAAAAAATCAAAAAAAAATCTAAATACGTATCTGTCATTTCTTAAAATAAGTTACAAAAGTTTTAAAAATGCGTTTTGGAAAATAGCTCTTTATTTGATTATCATAAAAAAGTGTTTTCTATACAGAGATATCGACATCGGTAAATATCGGTATCGGCCACAACAGCAATATTAATATCGGTATCGGCCACAATTTTCACATCGGTGCATCACTAGAACATTTATTATCCAATTTTGCTGCACTATAAATGATTAGAGTGAGGTGAATAGGCTGAAATATTAGATACAACTGATCTATTTTTACTGCAGGTGTTGACAACGTTATCCGGTGGGGGGGGGGGGGGGCATAATTTGCAGTTGAAAAAAAAAGTTATGAATGACAACATCACAATATGGTATGATATTATCATGTTGTGGGGCCTGTGGTCATTCCCACTCTTACCAATGCCTTGAAGAAAGTGATGCAATGCAGACAAACTCAACAGAAACAGTCTGAAAAACTAGCAAGAGAAACAGAGGCATGAACTGACAAAGAGAAGAGAGACTATAAAGAGGAGAGAAAGAAGAGGGGAGAGAAGAGAAGAGAGGAGAGAAAGAGGGGAGAGAACAGTAAATGAGAAGAGAGAGAGAACAGTAAAGTAGAAGAGAGAGAGAACAGTAAAGTAGAAGAGAGAGAACAGTAAAGTAGAAGAGAGAGAGAACAGTAAAGTAGAAGAGAGAGAGAGAGAGAGAGAGAGAGAGAGAGAGAGAGCAGTAAAGGAGAAGAGCGAGGGAGGGGTAGCTCTGAAAAGGGAAGGAGGAAAACAGCAGATTGTATGACAGGAAAGAAACAGGAACAAATGGAGGGAGTGGTGTATGTATAAATAGCCTGAGAAACGCAGTGTTGCAGCAGGAAGCGGGGAGTGAGTGAGTGAGTGAGTGAGTGAGTGAGTGAGTGAGTGAGTGAGTGAGTTAGTGAGTGAGTGAGTGGTGGAGCCAAGGTGCCAGCTCAAAGGTCAGGCCTCTGGCTCTCCCCCGGTGGGCTCTCCGCACCGTGCCCAGATTCATGTCTGCCTTCCCTGGCAACAGCCTCCCCTCGCGGGGCTGGTGGACACGGTGAGCGGACCAACCCGGGAGTATAATCCTTCCGACGGCGGCGGCATCAAACCCACGGGGCTCGTCGGCCGGTAAACGCAGGTCAGCGTTGCATCATGTGCGTATGGGAATTCACAGGCCCCCGGGGCCACGTGTTCGGCTACACGTCAAATAACACCCGGTAGCCTGTAGGTAACGGGGTACTATAGGGCTGCATGATTAATCGGGGGGGGGGGGGCGGAAATCAGGGTTACTTTTTACTTAACTTTTTTAAATGATGACGATTCTGACTAGTTATTTTGTATGTTACAAGCACTTTCATATATGTTATGTTTAAGTTTAACACTTTGGTTGCCTTGGGTTAAATTCATGATATACCATAGGTTGCCGGCTCTATTTGTCTATGGAGAAAGTCCCCTTCTTTGCATGGCTATAACTTTTTAAATTCTATTGCTACATTGCCATTATTAGGGCCCATTCAAAGTCATATGTATTGTTCATTGTGTAGCAACGTTAAACTTTTTCATTCACATATTCATAGTAAAGTATGGTCTAATGTATAAGTATGTTTTCATCTCTTTCTGCAGCTTTCTCCAGAACGTGATCTATAGCCCCAAATGCATTATATTGATGATGCAATACAGTTTTATGGCAATCAGTGCGATATAAAAAATTCCAACTAGACGTACTTCTAGAAGTTACTACACGTCATCTGATGTTGACCGGATGGGCTAGGGGGCGTTTATAATTCCGTGGGCAGCGTTATACCAATCATCTAATGTGGGTCAAATGTTGATAATAGCAGTTAGTATCGAAGACGGTAACGTTACACGCTAAAACTCACCCCAGTCTCCGCGCGCCGTTGGGCGATCATCGTAGAGTAGAAATCTTATCATTATGGGATGTAAATTTACCCGGTCCATCTCCAGCTTGTATAATGGTATATACGTCCAAATCATGTTGTTTATCGAGTTATTGGCAATCGATCACTGTGTAGCGTGATGAGCCAGAGTCCCGGGACCTATAGCGAGTGCCCGGAAGTAATACGGACGTCTAGCACAACCTCTATGGCACATCCTGTTAAGCGATTGCGCCGATCGGCCACCAGATGGCGCTCCTGAACCGCCAGAGAGCTCAGTGGGTCCTGCTGGTGGATCTCAGGCCAGCGGAGGGGACATATGAATCCGATCGCAGATTTTTGAAATATTGATATAAGGACGCTGTACAGCGTCCTCCGGCAACTTGAGCATGGCCGGCAATGACGTCTAAATACGTTTCATGGCAGCCAAAGTGTTAAGTCAAGCACTTTGATATGTTATCAAATAAATAAATTATTTTATTGAAAAAATAATCTTGAGAGAGAATCAATGATCTCAATTAATTTTTTTTCCTTCTTTTTTTTTTAACTCCTCTTTTTCTCCGCCTGATTTTTCTCCTAATCCCAATTTAGTCGTTATGCCAATTCCCCCCCTCCCCTACCTGGTTGTTGTGCGCATGTTCCCCCTACTGGTCGGTACAAGGGAACCCTGAAGTCTACCACATGCTTCCTCCGACACATGTGGAGACAGCCAGTGGCTCTTTTTCCCACCTGGCAGCGAGGACTCTCCTTGGTGAAGCGTAACGCGTGGGAGGTCACGCTGCCTTCACCACTTCCTGCCTTTCGCCCAGACCTGACCTGTAGGCGTCGCTGTCCACAACGCCAGATTACCACCCACGACTTCCCTCCCCCTAACTCAGCCAAACGAGTTAGTACGACGACCGGCCCAAGCCGCAGGGCAATGCTGACTCCGGGAATGATCTCAATTCTTAAAGAGAAAATTGTGATTCACATCTTAGCAAGAATCGTGCAGCCCTAGTACTAATGACTAAAAATATTTCCAGCACGAAAGCCATTAATTCCCTAAGGAGGAGGAGGTCCCTGCGAAGGCCACTGCTCCCTAGAGGGAAGTCTGTTGCTCTGGTCCGAGGAAGACGGCACAATGAGTAGGGTTGGGCATCGTTTGGATTTGAACGATTCCGGTTCCGATTCTCCATATCGATTCCTGTTCTGAACGATTCTCGATTCCGATTCTTTGAGGTGCAGGTCACGGCTTATTTCGCAGGAGAAATTATTTTTTTTTTTTTTTTTTTTCATACTATTCACATTTTCAGTTGACTTGATACAGTTTAATTTTGTTGCTGTACTGTAACTAGGGTATTAATTAACAAAGTAATATATATATAAAAAAAAAAAAAAAAAAAAAAAAAATTTAAGAATCGAAAAGCAGGTATGTTACTTCCGGTTCCAGAACCGGAAGTTAGGAACCGGATCCTAATTAGAACCGGTTTTCGGTGCTCAACCCTAACAATGAGAGAAGGAACGAGGTGGGAAAAGGCTCATCTCCACCAGTGCTGCTGCTCTGTGTGTGAGAGGCTGGCTAGTGTCCCTGCTCATATTCCCCCGGGAGTCAGAGCAGAGGCAGAAGTAGGGTTGGGTACCGAACTCTGTACTTTTAAGGGTACCGACGGAATCACATCGGTACTACCGAGTGCCGATTCACGCTAGATCGATCTGTACCAGGTTTCGGTACCTTTATGGCGCTTTTCCACTGCATGGTACCTACTCTACTCGCTTTAGGTACCTGGTACTTCGTTCCTTTTCCACTGCAGGTACTAAAATAAAGTACTGTACTCAGTTTGTCTCCGTGTGGGGAGGCGGGGCTGCTTGTGTACAGCTGAGAGCTCCATAGCTCTGTGAGAGCTCCAGCATAGCTATGTCCGTGAGCTAGTAGGCGCAAGCCAGAGTAAAACACAGTTTTCAATCAATCAATCAATAACAACATTAACGAGACTCTCGTTGTGTCTATTCTGCTAACGCTAACGTTACCTCTCATTGTGTCTATTCTACAAGCGTTAACGTTAGCTAGGCTGTCTATGCTAACATTAACGTTAGCATTAGGCTAACAAGCTGTAACGTTACCAGTCGCGTCTATTTGCTAACGTTAGCATTAGGTAATAACCGGTTTAAAATGGATGGTGATTACCTCACGTTGTGTCTATTCTACTAGCATTAACGTTACTCATACAAACAATCAATAGCGAGTTATATTGATCACGCTATGTACGATAGCCATGCTAAAACGCTAGCACAACATTAGCACAACATAAGCTTAAGCCTTAACAAGTCAGCGATCTTTTTGCGAGACTAAACTCTCCGCTCGGTGGCAAATTGTGTTGATGTCGGTTTTGTTTAATCAATAAATGAGGCAGAATACACAGTGACTGTAACGTTTGTTTATTGAACTTGTGCCTGCTGCAACCATAATGAAATCCTATGCGAGACATTAAAGATGGCGGCTTTCTGTTTTCGTTCAGACTCTCCAACGAGTGACGCGTCTCTCTTCTGACCAATCAGTGGTCTGCAGTGTTTCACGTGACTTTTCTAGTACCAGTTCTACCCGCTTGGCTCGCGCTTGGAACCACGACAGAGCAGGGACTAAAAAAGTACCCAAAAAGTACTGAAAAAGTACCTGGTACCAGGTACTTTGGTAATGGAAAACCGAAAATACCGAGTAGAGTAGAGTAGGTACCATGCAGTGGAAAAGCGCCATTACATGTTTAGTATAAGAGTGGTGTAATATACTAGACAAGAGGGAGCCTTTTCCACAAATATATATATATATTACTGTCCCGTCTCTTGGGTCTTTGGGAAAGACCAGTCGAGGTCAGAGGAGTTTGATGATATTTACAGAGGATGACCTGATATTAATGTTGATATTTAAACATTTAAAAACATAATACATGATCATGCGATTTAGTTTTTGTGAACAATAAATAACCAAATGTTCTAAATAAATAATGTTGTAATTGAGAAGTTTGGACTTCATTATTATTTTTGTATATATATATATATATATATATATATATATATATATATATATATATATATATATATAATAATAACTTATATATATAAAAAAAAAGATTACAACTGAAATTAAATGTTTGTTTATTACAGAGAAAGTTAAGTACTGAAAAAAGGTACCGTTGGGTACCGGTTTGAATGTGAACCAACCCTAGGCAGAAGGGGCCACTGACGTCCGACGTCCACTCAGTGGCAGGGAGCTAAGGGGGGGGGGGGGTTGAAGGGGGAAGTGTCCGGCCAGAAAGAAAAGATACGACCGGCTCTCAGAACACATAGGCCTAATCCTTATCGTCAGGGGAAAACATTGCTCTCGTTTCGTCAAATGGGAGCGGGCCACACTGAAGGTTTCATTTTCCACCTTCCTTAGCGTAAAATCTTAAAGGGGAACTATTTTACTATTTCTTTCACTATTTGGGCACTTTTACACAATTCCTGAGAGTCTATGGAACACCTCTGTAATATATATATTTTTTTTATTCATTGTTTTGTATTTCTAATCAAGTCCTCAAAAACAGCATTTTTCTACCTCAAGATCTCGAGCCGTTTTGAGCTGACTGTGTGGAGTGGGTACAGAACTGTGTGCAGCTCATCTTGTATCTCTCCATTATCATGCAGCGGTGTCTCTCTGACATCACAAATCGCGCACATTTTCAAATGACTCAGTTCAGTGAGGGTGAATATTGTGAGAGGAGAATTGGAAGAATGCGCCAATATGAGAATTTTGAGACATAGATCATATTAATATAAGTTCACATAGCTAGGAAACAATGCTAAACACTCAAAAAGGCCATTTATAAGATAGTTCCCCTTTAAATATTATTTAATTAATTGGTTCTCTGTATGCGAGCCTAACCCTGGTCAACACCCCACACACGGCACGGTCTGGTAAAATATCACGACACTCGAAAGACACAAAAATCACACTTGAGATTGAAAGAACAAGAAGGAGACATCTGGTTCCTGCTCGGCGGATGGACCTGCCTCTTGAGGCCCCAACGTGAGGGACGGACTTCAACTTCTCCTTTTATCTCCCGAATGAGAAATCCCACCATGCTATCTATCACACACAGTAAGGAATGCGCCGGTGTCATGTGGGTATAGAATAGACCCGTGTGAACAAGTTTGCAATAACTTAATGCCAGAGACGCATACAAGCCTCAGTTACAGATAGGGCTGACCCCTATTAGGGCTGACCCCTATTAGTCGACTAATCGGTCGAAAAGAGCCGTAGTCGACTGGCCAACCTCTTAGTCGAATATATATATATTATTTTTATTATTATTTTTTTTATTTATCATTCTTTCCAAAATAAGAGGCCTAGAAGCGTGGCTAACGCTAATGGCACGCATACCAGAGGCTAACTGCCTACGAAAACAGGCACAGAGGCACTGAAAGAGGATTTCACCCATCTAAGACAAATATCAAGATGTATCCATCAGTGGACCAATTGTATTAGGGATGCCCCGATCACATTTTTTGCCACCGATACCGATCACCGATCGTCGTGAGCCATATCGGCCGATACCGATCCGATACCGATCGTTTTTGATTAAAAAGAAATTAAAAATTATTTTATAATTTTTTTTTATATAAAATATATATATTATATAATTAGACTTGTACTTGTATTATCTGCGAGACATCGCCACCACGCAACAAGTCAAAATGCTCGCTATCTGCAAACCGCGCCACTGTCTGAGTACTCTAGTAGCCTCCAGCTCCAAAAAGGATTCTCCGGCGCTGCAGCTGGGCCCTATTGGTATAACGTTACTACTGTCACATTCAGCAAGCCCTCAGCTCGAATACGCATTCAATCAATGTTATAAGACATTGATATCAGGAGCTATCTGTAGCTACTGCTAGCCGGCTAGATGACGTTAAGACAACTATTTAGTTCAATCGGACATTTCGTTTTGAACTGTGAACTAACGTCAGCTAACGCAAGCTAACGGAGATATCAACATGGACTACTAGACTTCCTGGGGCATTTGTTGATATCCGGAGCTATCAGTAGCTAGCCGGCTAAATACCGTTAGACAATGCCTACTAAAAGTGAATAGTTGACTGGGTAATTTTGTTTAAACAGTAACGATAGCTAGGTAGCTAACGTTAGCTCAGGTCGAATGCACTATCTAGACTCAGCAGAGGAGGTCCGCCTCCTCTGTTTACAAACTCTACACGGGTACGGGCGGGGCTAGGGAGGAGGAGCAGCTTGCAGGTCATGTGCGTCTGAGACAAGCGAGTGAGATATCCACTTGATCAGTTTCCGCGATCGGCGAATATGACTCATTATCGGAATTCCCCGATCGCATATTTATACTGATTATCGGCCGATCGATCGGGGCATCCCTAAATTGTATGCTTTTGCAGAGGACAAGAAGCCTTCAGTCGACTCCTTCAGACATTAAGCACCCCCCACAGCCCAAATGGATTATATATATTTTTTTTACCAATAGTCGACTAACGGCAAATGTTGGCCAATCATAGTCGACCATCCAAATCCTTAGTCGGGGACAGCCCTAGTTACAGACTATGCTGTATAGAGTGTTGGGGAAACTACTCTAAACACTTGTTAACCAAATCACTAGCTAGCTACTTCACAAATAAACTAAATCTTAGCTACTCTCAAAAAAAATAGCTTGTCAAACTAAAACTACTTTGAATATAAGTACATTTGACTACATCCAAACTACGTTGTGGAAGAATGATCGCAAGTGAGGTTTTGACTGCCCTGGTCGCTAAATGATCAAAGAACACGTTACTCAAATGTCAGTTGCGTTGTTGCTCCATGTAACTATATTAGGCACACCCAAGGGTGTGTTTTAAGGGTGTTGCTGAGGAGGAATGAGGACAATATAGCATTTCTAGGGAAATAATATTGTTTGTAATGAATTACCTACACAACCCAGAGGAGTGAACTAATAAAAATAACAAAAAAGCTACTGAGATTTTAAATGTAGTTAAACTAGTCATTTAACTACATGTATACAGTTCAACTTTTAAAAGTTGCACTGTCACTCAAGCAATACAGTAAAGTAGTGCCAGCCCTGCTTCTTCTGGGGGAAACACTAAAACAAACAAGACAGAAATTAGCTGGGCCCTCAAGTCTATACAACAATCAATACGTGATTCTACAAAACTGTACTATTAATCGGTAGTACCAATTTTATATATTTTATATCCAGTGTAATCAATCTGTGTGAATTGTAAATTACTATTGCACTTTACTGTTACATCTGCACTCTGGTTGGATGGCACACTTATGTTTTCGTTGTAGTACTGTACTTGTGTTGTGCAGTATAACGACATTACATTTGAATCGACAGTCATCTACTGCTCTAAAGTAAAGCTAATAATGTTACTCATTCAACAAAAAAAAAAAAAAAAAAAAAAAAAAAAACTCTGATCCAGGAAGTGGTAGAAAAAAAGTCAGTAACGTCATCCACGATATACTCATCATATACACTTGGACCAAACAACTGCATTTAACAAACAAAGTTACTGACATTTCAATAATGACTCAACTGTATCTGTCCAGTATATATTGGTTTAATAAAATACCGTTACATGATGATGATGCTTTGAGAAACTGGGCGGCCAGCGCTCACTGGGTTTCACAGGAAACGATCAGATCACAGACAAGAGATCAACTTATTGTGAATTCTAAGTTAACGTACTGTACACTAGAATAGGTGGCGAACTTTTAAACATTAGTGAACGAAATGTACCAATTCAATTACAAAAAAAACAGCAGGGTAACGTGGATGTTGGAAGTTCCTCATAATAACCATCAACTTGCTGTCAGCCTGGATGGACAACTAATAATTTATTAGTAATAATAAACACTATTCCAACTGATAAGAACCAAACATTCCTTACGACACCAGAAAAATAGCAACACATTTGGTATATTGGGTTAAAAAAGGTTAGTTGAATACTTTATAGACGTGTTTGCAGCAGCTCTTACCGTGGCGGTGGTGCTGCTGCGGGGGAGAAGCGCCTCTGAATGGCGACGAGGGGAGCGGCGGTGGAGATCCGACAAGCCGCCGACAATATCACAGCCTCTTCCGGTTCGGTGTTTTTTCGAAATAAAAGCACATGTATTTATACTAGCCCTATCATTTAAATTCTGGTTACACTGGAAAGACAAACGTTTGCAATGAATATAAGCTCAACTGAAGAAACTACAAACTAAAATCAAAGGAGGACCTTGAGAATAGTTGATAAGTATCAAGATATGAGTACTACATGGTTGAAGTTGCAATTTTCTGACAGCTAGGGCCACCAAAATAGAACCGACAAGATACAAAATTAAAAGGTGTCGTGGAAAATCTGGTAGGGCGGGCCTACTAAATGACCCACCAAGATGCATATTCATTTTGCTATGGTGGTGTTATAGTATGGGAAGCCCAAGGTCTTGAGTCCGAGCCTCAGCTCTGCAGAGTGCTATAACATAAAACAGTTATAGAGCTAGCGTGGATTCCTTTTTGGGGGGAGCAACTTATTAAATGTTTGCAATGTATGAACCTGCTGAGCAAAAATTGCCACTGCGGATGAGTCCAGCAATAATTAGATGTTATAATCCAGTCTTTTGCATGGAAAGAGCAAATGCATGCATTCACTTTCAAAAGTTTTATTCAAGATGTCCTATTGCATAAAAAGCAGTGACTCTTTAGTTTTGATACCTCAAATGCAATACCAGAGACAGACTTTGGAAATAAAGTCGTACTCTACAGAAATGTCAATTGAGTTACAATAGTATATTACTATTATTTTGAAGGCAAAAAATCTAAAAGCGGAAGTATTGTTTTTGCAACTTTTGATCACTTCACTTCAAAGGTGGCAGCAGGTTACTACGCTTCCGGGGAAAATCACGCGCACACACATGCGTGGGCACGAGCGGTCTAGAGTCTAGACAAAATTACTCTGATGAGTTGTTAAATACAGATTTTATAAACATTTATTTGTTAAATGATCCATTCTTCCCTTCATTATATTTACGTTACACACTGTAACCAAAACTCATCTGACGTCCTTCAAAAGGAAATATGCACACACGGCCACATGCCTATTCTTTAATCCCAGCCGAAGAGTACTGCCGAGTGCTTCCGCGTTTTCCCTGATTGGCCGCGACACGCCCCGCGGCAGAGCGGCAGTGGCAGAGCTTGCGGCATTATGTAGCCGTAATCCCCGCTGTTTTTCCATCGACACTTAGCTCAACTGGTTCGCCGCCGTGCTGTGGAGCCTGCGGTGCGGTTGGTCACAAGTTCGAATAACTTCAATTTTTTTTTCTTTTTTACGTTTATCATCTCTCGCTAGCATACAACATAATTATGCAAATATGATCGATTTGACACATTCAAATGTTTAATATTCTGTGATTCTCTAAATGTGACATGGAAGACATCTAGTGGCTACTCATAGGTAATGCATTTACATGAAGCAAAAGGCTGAAAACGACACTAAACTGACTTCAAGAGCTGCATGCTTAGTCTTTAAATTACCCTTGCTTTATACATTGGCTATTTAAATTGTATTAGAAGAATGGCAATAAGTTAGAGGCTATGTCACCCTTACTTGTAGACTAGTTCACACTACAAGCCTTAGTGCTCAATTATGATTTATTGCTCAAATCAGATTTATTTATTTGACTGTTAACCTTTTTCATGTGCCCAATGTCATATTCCAGTGTGAACTGAACCACACGCGCAAATTAATAATAAAGATGGGTGTAAAAAACAATTGTGATTCTGTTAATCTAGACTGAGTGACATAAAAGTAACACGACTGTTCAGACTGAGGTTGCAATGCAAAATATCAGACCTCAGATGCCCAAATCATAATTGAAAAGATCCCATTTGATTTGTGCCGTTCAGACTGTTGTGAATACAATCAGATCCGAGTCACATGAGCAAAAAAATCAGATTTGGGCAACTTCCTTCCAGTCTGAACGTAGTGTGACCTTCTAGTCCAATTTTACAATGAAAGTCAATGGAGAAATCGGACAAGAAAAAAAATCAAACTGATGTTAAGACTATTTACATTTTATTGAGTAGGCTATTCTAACTAAGTCCACATGAAATACCATTCATATGTAGGCCTGAGGCAGTTTTTTTTCTCTTTACTTTGTTAGCAGGAAAGGCCAAATCATTTCACAAATTACCATTTAAGAGTCCTTCAAACTAAAGATTTCCAACAAAATATGGAATAGGACTTTGAGTATGACAGTATACAAATGGGCTAGAACAATTCCTTCTGTTCACCCAGAATGGATGTAAACATCCTCTAATTAAGTCACTCAAACCTTAAGTCCTTGTTCCATTTCAAATCGAACACAACCCCAAAACAAACCAAGTTAGTTGTTAACTTACATTCTATATACTGCACTGTATAGAACGACCATACAAAGAAGGAACATCAGCTGTAGTGTCCCAACAGAGGGCTTTCCTCTAATGTCATTGTACGAAAGTGTGTATTATATTCCATTTCACACAATGCTTAAAATAATGTCGTCAGATCTCGCCTTAAAATATGTAAATAAAGTACATATTCAAAGTCAAACACAGGAAAAGAGTACATATAGTAGGTTATACTAATAGTCTATAAGTAACATTCGGTTAGTTGACCTTTTCAGGAACAAACTGAGTGCTCACATGGGAGGAAAGTACCTTTACCTGACTACTGACACTTTACAATAGCCTCAAACCACACAGATTACCTTAAAACAACCATAACCCTACTTTTCCACCAGATAACCTGTTGTCTATACATCAGGGTGGGCGGCTTAGTCTAGTGGCGAGAGAACTCTACCACAACCAAACATCGTTAGTTTGACTAGCGGTCAGGCAGTTCCTTTTGGATTTTCACCAATCCGAAATGTAAATATTAGCTATACAAGACGTAAATACATTACTTGTGGCTATAAAATAACATACATTATGTACCCTTTTTCCTGCAGACATATATAAAAAAAAAAAAAAAAAAAAAACAAGACTGCAAAACTGACTGAGAAAACAAAAATCTAATTTGGTGGCTTATGACCTAGTTGGTATAAAGAGCTAAACAAACATTCCATGCAAGGCCTCTAATCCCAGAGCCGGGATTTCCAAACAACCTTCCAATCAGATTAATAAGCTTAACATCTATATAACAGTAAGCATAATGAAGGCAGCACATCACGACAAGAATGAAACACTATGCCAGTCCCTCAACCTTCCTCAAGCAAAAACACACAAACAAGCAAAGACAAAATATATGGTCAATACGCACTGCAGGTTTATTACATGTGATCTACAGGGAAAAGGAATAAGTAACAGGGAAATCCCAACCCCATAACCTACAGTCAAAACCAAGAATTTTCTTCAAAAAACAAACTTGTAAAAAACACTTCGGAGCATTTAAAAGGAGAACTGGTACACGAATTTGAATCACATTAGAAGACATCCAAGTGTAAAATATCCTGTAACCCCCCCCCCCTCCCCCCATTGAGACTCTCTGCACAGACGGGAGGGAAGAGACATCCAGGAGCAACGGCCTCAGCACTAAGTTGTGTCCATCTGAGAAGAAACAAAACATCACCACAATTAGACCGCTGATCAAGGTGGAAAGAGATCGCTTCACAAAACAAAGACACACAGCAGTCGCTCCGAAACCTACCCTGGCATTGTAGGCGTCTAACTGGGCGTCAAGCTCCTCTGCAGAGAGCTGTTTGCCGCCACCACTGCCTCCTCGGCCACCGCCTCCAGCTCCTCTGCCTCGCCCCCTGGGCCCGCCAGTGCCACGACCCCCGCGTCCTCTCTGCATGCCCCCAAAGCCGCCGACACGACCCCTATTCATGCCTCCACCGCCTCTGTTCATGCTGAAAGCAATAAATATATATATCAAACATACTGTCCACAAACCTTGAAATGAGAATATACCTGTAAATACATGCCACGGTCGCTTCCACTCACCCTTGCATCGGAGGCCGCCTCTGTGTGTCTATCTGTGACGTCACAAGCTGTATGTTCATTGGTCGCCCTGCATGAGGAGAAGGCAAGCGTCATTGTTGCGCGTCAACTCCGGGAGGAGAGTGAATTCTGCCGTGTGAGAACTAGTGATGCACGATATATCGGCCGCCATGGCAGTTTTTTTTAACACATCGGTATCGGTCCGATATCAAGATAGGGCAGATTTTTTTTTCTTTTTACATGTCATTTCTGAAAATAAGTTACAAGTATAAAAAAATAAAAATAAAAAAGTTTTGGAAAATAGCTCTTTATTTGATTATCATAAAAATGTGTTTTCTATACAGATATCGACATCGGTAAATATCGTTATCGGCCAGAACAGCAATATTAATATCGGTTATCGGCCACAATTTTCACATCGGTGCATCACTAGTGAGAACCAAATGTCATGCCTACCGTCAAGAGGGACACCGTTGTACTGTTTCATGGCCTTCAAGGCGTCGGCCCTCCTCTCGAAGTGGACGTCCGCTGTGCCCAAGCTCCTCCCCGACCTGTCGTAGTGGACCGCAGCCTTCTTCAGCGTCCCGAACTCGGCAAAGAGCTCCTGAGGGAGAGGGACACATTGGTTTCACTAAAAGCAACGTGCATCTACATTCATTGCACACAGACCTTTTATTACTAAAAGATTTGCACTACACCCCTACCTCATTTTTATTTTACTGTATGACAAATAAAAAAAACTGTAGGAAAAGAAAGTGTAGTTTGTATAAAAAAAACTCCATATATTAGCAAACGTTGCAGTAAATACCTGGATGTCTGCGTCAGAGACGCCAAAGTCGAGGTTGGAGACGAGGAGCTTCCCTCCGGTCTCCACGCCGCCCCCTCCTCCTCCACCGCCAGCGTTGGCACTGAAGCCATTGTCGAACATGTCATGCTGCCATTTGTCCGGGAGCTGCTTGGGCTGCAACAGATGAAAGAGAACGCACCTGCTGATTCCAGGGTCCCCTGCCTCTGTCAATCACAGAGTCCACACGGCCGGCCGGGTGTTGGGGCAAGCAAGGGCTCCACTTCCAACAGGGCCAGGGTGGCTCCGCCTCCACAAGAGAGAAGGTCCCCAACGCTCCCTGCCCACCCCAGCACTACAATAAGCAAGTTCATCAGTTCAGACAAGACAAAATTTAGGACATATATGGCAAAAACCTTAATTAAAAAAAACTGTAAGCCAGAATTGATGCTAATGCTTGATTGCTAATGCTATTGAAAAAAAAAATTGGGGTGGGCGGCTGTGCCATTTTATCATTAAGTTTCAGTAAAACATGTAATACTAATATGTGGGCAAAACTTAAAATATCAGACATTACATTGTACACTGTATTTGACTGTAAAGCAGTTGAGTAACTCAGCTAACCCATAATGTAGGATAACTTGTTTACTACGAGCAAAACCCAATAATAGTCTTAGCTAAACGCTAACCCAACTTGTGCCCCATCCATCCCCAGCTAGCTACCAATATCGCCCGCTGCTGTGTTCTCTTGCCATCCAGCGCCTCCAGAGGAGATGGCCATCACGAAGAAGGAACTGATCCACTGGAAGTCAGAAGACAGGGGGGGTCGTTTCTCTGAAGCACTGTCGCCTCTCCACAGCGTTGTTGCTCGAGGAGCCTCTCTCCTTGATAAAAAGTTCTTGTGAGACAGCCATGAAAAAAAAAAAAGGCCAGCCAGCCCGTGTGTCAATGGGGGAACTAGAAGAAGAAGGGGACACAACTATCCGTACTAATGCAATGGCGATGCAATCTGAGCGTCCATTTTGTGAAAACCACGCCATTTTGACTGGCGCCGTGTTGGTGGGTGGTTACTACTAGTTACAACATTATATCGTTATAACACTACGACCGAAGAGGGTGGAGGAAAGAAGAAGAGTCCACTGGGGCCATCATCCACAAAACACCCAGCAATACTGGTACCGAATGGCTCCCCATTACAAATAAAGCCACTCCCAAACAAAAGGACAGCAAAACGGTGGATCGAAACTAAAGCTCCCATGGAAGGAAAAAAAAATCTTCATTTTGCAGCAGACGTTTGGTGTGTTGGGGGTTGTTCTGCCATCATCATCAGCTAGACGACGACTAAACCACTAATGTGATGTTTGAGGAGATGCTGGATTCAAAATGGCGCCGGCGAGGCCTCGCAGGGTTAAGAAGACAGACGACGATCCAACGTGAGCTTTAGCAGCAAGCTAGCTCTCTCTCTCCAAAAGCCTCTTCTCTCCAAAAACGGTGCAAACACATAATGGGAACAAACTAATAAAACTTCCATTTACGCTCTTTAACCGTAATTTAGAGAGCTCTCCCCCTTTAGGGGGAAAACTCGACGGTTGGTTAGCTCGGTTGGCTAGCAGCGAGCTAGCTCAGCTAGCATGCTTTATCGTAGATTAGAAGGATGTCACCCCCGGAGCATTTTCAGGGTTTTTCCTTTTCTCTCAGCTCATCATTCTCCTCCTAACTTTCTCATCATACCCTGCTGTACGGCGTCGGTCTGCCTCGACCACGGTTCAGGTTCTGGCTCTGTCCCCTCCTCATGGGGCCGGATGATCCGCCGCCTCGGCCTCCAAACCCTCCTCCTCCTCCGGGGCCTCCGAGCCGCCCGACACCGCCGCCTCCTGCTCCCCGGCCCCCGGGTGCGCCGCCCCGGCCACGGCCTCCTCTTCCACCGCGGCCTCCTCCGCCTCGCTGCTGCCTGCTCTGTTTGATAATGTCGTCTAAAGACATATCCATTTTATCGGTCATGATTATTAATTAACGCTGTTCGAATAACGCTAACCAACAAACAACACTTTAGGATAAGTTTAAAAAAAATATATTCCCTATCCTTGTTTGGTCCCTATCCCTGTTACAATACAAAGGTCTAACCTCCCGACAGAAAAAGAAAACAATGTGAAGCCGGGGATAGCCCGTAGATATAGTGGCGCGTCGTGTGTAACGTAATGACGTACCGAACAGTGTGGCGTAGTCGCGCTATCCGGAAAACTGCGTGGGACGGCTGCGTGAATACCAAACCAAGCCGCATTTCTCGGAGACGCTCTCTGATTGGCCGACGCCTGTTTCTACACTGGTTATTGATTGATTGAACATTTTAATTAAGATTGCAGAATGGGTACAATACAGTACGGCTCAATACACACAATTGTTAAGGGAATGCTGACTTTCGTCTTGTTTACATCAGGGTCCCCCATTTTCAATTCATAATGACATTTATGACATACAGATAAGAATCTAATCTAATCCTCTAAACCAGTGTTTCCCAAACTCTGGGTCGCACCCGTTTTTATTGGTTCGCCAAAAAAAAAAAAAAAAAAAAAAATTAAAAACCTGTAGATGTGTTGATTCAGTTGGGCACCACATACTTACTAAGCTTAGGCACTCTTCGAAGTTGGTTAAGGTTAGAGTTTGTCTTAGAGCGTGACGGCAAGTTCTTTCGACGGTTAAGCTTAGGCACTCTTTCGAAGTTGGTTAAGGTTAGAGTTTGTCTTAGACTTAGAGCATGGCGATAGAACGCCAGGTAGTTTGCGGCATAGATATGTATGGTTTGCAGGCTGTTTGACGTGGAAATGGGCAGACACAGCTCGTCACGGATTGGGCAAACGCGTCAGTGGCCAATCAGAGAGCGTCTCCGAGAAATGCGGCTAGGTTTCGTAATCACGCAGGACGGCTTGTTTTCAACCCGTGATTTTTTCCCCGTAGCCTATGTGTGTGAAGACGCTCTCTGATTGGCTAGCCGCGTACAGCGAAGACCCTCTGATTGGTTTAGCGCCGAAAGGTCTGTCCCGCCTTGTACATATATATTCTCTGCTTCAAAGTGGTTATGCTTTGGCCCTCTTTCGAAGTGGGTTATGCTTAGAGTTAGGGGGAAGAGATACTTCGGCGCTAAACCAATCAGAGAGGGTCTTTCGCTGTACGCGGCTAGCCAATCAGAGAGCGTCTTCGCACACGTAGGATACGGAAAAAAAAATCACACGTTTTCAACATTCATTCACGTGCTCCCTTCCCCCGCTGTAGAGGAGTCAAAGCTATATAATTTAGGTTATTGTGAATGTTTATATGTTTATTTTTATAACCTTACATTGAAACGGCATTAGGAATATTGATTGGATCTAGATAGTCATTGCACCGTCTTATTTGTCATAATCAAACATTCTAGAACATTTGTGATGTCACAGTAGTTCAAGTTTCTTTATTAGTTGTCATACAGAAGTACAGAATACTTTTATATAAAATGCTTCTTTCTGTTTTGCTCCAGATTGTGCTAGATAAAAATAGATAAGTATAAAAAGTATAAAATAGATGTATGATGTCATAATCAAACATTCTAGAACATTTGTGATGTCACAGTATGATGTCATAACCAAACATTAGGAAGTAGCAGCAGTAGCTGCACTCCAATGGACAATGTAGGTGATGACGGGGTCCAGTAGAAGAAGAAAAAGAAGGAGAAGAAGGAGAAGAAGAAGAGCCCATAAAAAGAATTGCGGAGGGCAGTAATACGCCTCGATGCGTCTACTCTGCCGGAAATTCAAATAAGAAGAAGAAGAAGGGCTACAGTAGAAGATGCCTAAGAAGCTGAGGGGGAGTGAGCGGTGGTGGAAGGCGAGCCATGCAGCTTATGGAGAGCGGGGAGAGTGGATTCCTCGTAAATGGCCCCGGCCGGTGCAAGAATGTCCAGGGTTTTGGGTGAATCGAGATGGGAGCGAGTGGAATGAGGGCTTGCGTCAGGAGGGACGCGAGTCACCGGGTGCGAGCCCAGTGTCCCCTCGGGGTGTGACGTGTGGAGAGGGAAGTGAGAAGGAGGTCTCGGAGATGGTGGAAGACAAAGGGAAGGAGTCGGATGGTGTAAAGAAGAAGAAGAAGGAAGAGGAAGAACGGCAAATGGAGCTAACGACCGATAACGGAGAGGGAAGTGAGAAGGAGGTCTCGGAGATGGTGGAAGACAAAGGGAAGGAGTCGGATGGTGTAAAGAAGAAGAAGGAAGAGGAAGAACGGCAAATGGAGCTAACGACCGATATTCGCGATCAGTCGGAGTACAGTGGGGAGGAGAGGGAGAAAGAAGAGAGGGAGGAGGAGGGGTGGGATACGGTGAGGAAGAAGAGGAAGAAGCGGACGGAGAGGAACGACAGCGATGGGGATAGTGAGAGTAGGGGGGAGGAGAGGGGGGGAAAAGGGGGGAAGAGGAAGAAAGGGGGGGACGATAGCTCAAGTGGGCCGGGAGACGAGGGTGCAGGAAAAGATGTGGCAAAAGCGGAAGTGATCCATATAGTGGTCAGGCTTGAGGGGGAGAGGGATGAGAGGAAAGTAGGTAGGCTCGAGTGGCCCAAACTCATTGCTGAGCGATTAGGAGAGGTAAAGTACGTGAACGTTTTGTGGGATGGGAATCTGGCCGTAGGGTGTGGTAGTGAGGGGCAGGTGGAGGTGGCTAGGAAGATGCAGAGCATTGGGGGGGTGGGTATAAGTAAGGTGGCGAGAGTAGGGGAGAAGAGGGGGGGGGGGATGTAAGGGGGTGATAGTTGGGGTACCGGTCGAGGTTACAGTAGAGCAGCTGGTGGAAGAGCTAAAGGAGGACGGGCGTAATGGCATAGTTAAGAGTGCAGTAAGGATGAAGAGGGGAGCGGAGAGGGCAGTGACGGGGACGGTAGTGATTACGTTTGAGGGTGGGGTTGTTCCTAGGGAGGTGTTAGTAGGGCGTAGGATGTATAGGGTTAGGGAATTTGTTCATAATCCTCTTAGGTGCTATAGGTGCCAGGGGTTTGGCCATATAGCTACCACGTGTATGAAGGGGATGAGGTGCGCTAGGTGTGGCGGGGAACATGAATATGGGAAATGTGGAGAGGGAGTGAAGCCGAAGTGCTGTAGTTGTGGTGGGGAGCATAGTGTAGCGTTTCGGGGGTGCGAGGTGATGATGAAGGAGGTCGCGGATCGGAGAGAGAGAAGGGAGGGTAAGTTGACGTATGCTGGGGCGGTTAGCAGGGCAGGACAGGGTAGCCAAGAAAGGGTGCAGGGGGTTGAAGGAGGGCATTTGGCAGTGAGGGTAGAGCAGGTGGAAAGAGAGAGGGGAAGGGAGGAGAAATTAGGTATTGTGGCCTTCGTGGCAGGGGTAGTTACTGGTATGGCAGAGGTTACGGGTAGAACAGAGATGGTGAAGATGATTGTTAGGATAGCGGTTCAACATCTGGGATTGGAAGGTCTGGACTGGAAGGAGGTGTGTAAAGAATTGGCTGAGGGGGCTGCGAGGGACAAGGCTGCGAGGGACAAAGCAGCCCAGGATAAGATAGCAGGGGGCAAGGAGGGTCCCGCGGAGGGGGGCTCAGGCAGGAAGTAGCAGCAGTAGCTGCACTCCAATGGACAATGTAGTTGATGACAGGGTCCAGTAGAAGAAGAAAAAGAAGGTGAAGAAGGAGAAGAAGAAGAGCCCATAAAAAGAATTGCGGAGGGCAGTAATACGCCACGATGCGTCTACTCTGCCGGAAATTCAAATAAGAAGAAGAAGAAGAAGAAGGGCTACAGTACTGGGCAAAATTGGGTGGGACAAGTCTGTCCTTCCCAGCTAGGTGTTTACTTTCAGGAGATGGGGATAAGTATAAGCCTTTTTTGGCCAGTATTGATCAGTGGGCCAGGAAGTTGAGATTGCATCAGGGGGGGGGGGGGGGGGGGGGGGGTTGCGGAGCACACTCGTTGGCTGTCAGTGCCATTTTGGCTAGTGCCTGATCGAGTCATTGAATTTAGGTTCTTGATGGAGGATGATAAGGGCGAGATTGTGGGAGAAATAGAGAGGTTCCTTCTGGAATCAGGGTCTCTGTAGGTTTTCACTGATGGCTCTGTGGATCCTGAAAGTGGGAGGGCAGGCTTTGGGTGGTGTGTGCCTCGGTTAGGGATCGGTAAGGGACAAAGAATATCTGATGGCAGCTCTGTATTTGTGACAGAGTTGCTTGCCATCCTCTGGGCATTGTGGTGGGTGGAGGAAGTGGGACCAAGCCAGGTGATTATATGCTCTGACTCGGCTGCTGCACTGATGGCTCTGAGTGCAGGTGGGTCTAAAGCTCGCCCTGATCTCATTCAGGAAATAATGTTGGTTTTATATAGGATTGCGAAGGCAGGCTGGTCAGTGGAGTTTTGTTGGGTCCCGGGGCATGCTGGGATTGAGGGAAATGAGATGGCTGACTCCCTTGCCAAACAGAGCCTGGGAAGGGAGGAAGAGATAGGCATTTCAATGGGAAGAGTAGAACTCAGAGAGAAGATAAAGAAAGGAGTTGAGGCGGAGTGGGAAAGGGGGACCAAGGGAAGGCACTATTTCTCTCTGCAGCCTCGGGTCAAAATCAAGGTGGATGGATATGGGTCAAGGAGTGATGGGGTGAAGATGTGTAGATTGAGGCTGGGACACTGTGGGTTGAACAGTACCTTGTGCATTGTGGGAAAACATCCAGATGGGGGGTGTGAATGTGGAGAGACTGAAACTGTCGGGCATGTCTTCCTAAAATGTGAAAGGTATAGGAAAGAGAGGGAAATCTTCTATAAAAGTCTGGTAGAGTTGGGAGTCTCTTTCTTCTCTCTTAAATCTTTCTTTGGCAATTCTAAAGAAGAAGAAGAAGAAGAAGAAGAAGAAGAAGAAGAAGAAGAAGAAGAAGAAGAAGAAGAAGAAGAAGAAGAAGAAGAAGAAGAAGAAGAAGAAGAAGAAGAAGAAGAAGAAGAAGAAGAAGAAGAAGAAGAAGAAGAAGAAGAAGAAGAAGAAGAAGAAGAAGAAGAAGAAGAAGAAGAAGAGGTCAGTGTGCATCTTGAAACAGTGCTGAGCAGTACTGAACAGATAGACTAAACAACATAGATTGAAGCCTGCATTTCTAGACCCGGGTGCCTTGCCTACCGTTTTGCTGTGGAAAGAACCGGCAAGTTGATTTACGGCTTTCAGGTGTGGAGGAATTTTGTCATGTGTCAAGTCGGCAGTGATTTTGGAGACTGGGAAAATACAGTTTTCTTACCTTGTAGTAGTGACGTGAATATTTAGGAAAATAGCTTTAGGACCACTTCTGTAAAGAAAGACTGCGCTGTGGAAGAGAAATAAACCATTTGGATATCTTTGTTTTACACTGGAGCGGCTGTGGACATTATTTTTCTTTATCAATGAACGTACTACTCACGAGTAAGCAACTTTAACCAGTAGAGTGGAACGTCGGCCCTCATACTCTAGTTGGGGTTAGAATTAGGTGCGAGGTCTCCAGGTGGAGGTTAGGTTTAAGAATGTTTAGAATTATTTAAAAATAATAGTAATAATAAATACATCCAGAAGCGAAACATAATTCAAATAGGGGGTCCCACCAGTATGTCAACTCTGAACACCTCAATAGTTTCTGGTGTCATGTATTAACTAGCTAACAGTGTGGACAAAGGATTTAGTAAAAAAATAATTAAATCTTAACAGTATATCATTTTGCACACACTACTACACATAATTAAGAGAACAAGGTTATGGAGGTCAAAGGTAATTAAATGGGAGCTCCATCCACAATGCTATTCAAAATGCAGTTCATAAATACAGTTCTCAGGCCACTTCCCTCACAAAAAGTCGAAGTCCCAGACGATACTTTCAATTGGTAGAACAAACAACCACTCAGATTATAGCCAACTCCTGTGCCACACAATGGCGTTTATCGGTTGATTTGTTGGAGAAATGGCCTGTCAAAATGGTGTCTGCGTTTTTCATTAAAACGGCTACTCCCCAGGAGCCAACAACACGTTTTTTTGCATCCAAATGTTGCCCCAAGTCTCGAACTACAACTGTGTGAAATCGGATTATTCTTCCCATTTGGGACTTTTGAGTTTTTAACCAAAAAGTGATGGATGCGCCATCACCTATTAGGAATTCAATGCGGGCAAAGCGACACAAGCGTTCTCTGCTATTTACAATCATCTCTCTGCCATTTATAATCATATCTGGGGCTCAAAAGGCCATTTTACATGATCGATTATAATTATAAAATAATTATTTCTAACGAACGTTTTGATTCACAGATGTGGAACATGCCATTTACACCGATAATTTTTTAATCTATATTTTCGGTAACGCCATAAAAAATGTTCACCTCCCTACTGGAATGACAGTGGCTCAGGAGATAGAGCGGTCGTCTGGTAATCGGAATGTTCCCGGTTTGATATTATATAAAATGCACCATTTAATAAAGGAGAACATAAAATCGTGTCCATTAAAACATCAAAGAAAGTAGGAATATTGTAAAAGTCTTTTATTCAATGTTTTGTTTCAAGGCTTGGAAATTAGTCAAGGGCAGCATACTGGGGGGGTCTCTACCTAAAGTCCATTTTAGGGTTTTGGGAAGTGGGGGGGGGTTTGGGAATTCATATTAAAAATGTTGGCGTCTCTACGTAATATTTGGCTTCCAAAACCTGCCCGTACAGTTTGATTTCAATATGATTATTCCAATACTTCTATTCACCTATCAAACTATCTTCCAGAGGAGAGAAAAAAATAAGAAAAACCTAAAAAAAAAGAAAAAGAAAACCCAACTAAAAATAGACGTCAGCCCTTCAGCGTTCTCCTCCAAGATCATATTAGTAGATTTGTAAAAGAAACTGGGGTTTCTACTTAAGACTGCAGTCTTTTGTGTGTGTGTGTCCCGTGGAGAGTTTGTGTACAGTTTGCACCTCTGCATCAGGATGTCAGCATATATGCGATGAAACTCTGCATCAGTCCCGTTCACAATTTAAAAAAAGAAAAGCAAAAAAAGTGTATATGAAGAATTCTGGACTTGAAAAGAAAATGAACCAGGAGAGAGAATTTCAGAAAACAGGAAATTCCAGTCCTCTTGCATTCCTTCTTATCCAGCTATATGAGAGAGAGAGAGAGATAGAGGGGGAGAGAGAGAGAAAGAGAGAGAGAGACGGAGAGAGGCAGGCAGGTTGCTGTGGTCCAGGGTTTAGAATGGGCGTGGGGCTATGCTGGCCGAGGAGGCTGACTCGCTGGCTGACACAGGGCCGCTGGGAGGAGAGGAGTCCCGAGGGGACTAGGCGGAGGAGGAGAAGAAAAGAAAAAGCTTCCGGGATCGTCACAGGAAAGACTAGGACTTCTTGGAATCCTGTGTGTTGCGTTTCTTGAGGTCACTCAGGTCCACTGGTGTGAAAGCTGCAGGAGCAGATAGAGGGAGAGGAGAGGAGGGGGGGGGGCGTTATCTATTCTGTTTTTGATTGGCACCGGCTTAGATTCAGATTCAGATTATTTTATTGTCACAGCTTTTTTTTTTTATGTACATACATTCAGAAAAACGTGAGATGCTTGTATACTGCACCTGTGTATACTGTATACTTTACTTACTCACAGTATATATTTAGATTCTAGTGTTTATTGTAACCATATTTATTGTAATGTATAATACAACTGATAGGGCATACATCTGCACACGGGGGAGGGGAGGTACAGGTATGGGCAGAGTAATATAGAAGACATAAATATAGGCAATAAAATTATAGTACAGTAGAAAAGTAAAAAATGGACAGTGTAAACAATGTAATTAACTCTGAATATACGCATTTGAGCAAGTAGGCAGTGTAATCATTGATTGATTTGATTGATTACACTGCCTACTTGCTCATATGCGTATATCCAGAGTTAATTACATTGTTTACACTGCCCATTTTTACTTTTCTACTGTACTATAATTTTATTGCCTATATTTATGTCTTCTACTATTATTCTGGCCATACCTGTACCTCCCCTCCCCCATGTTGCTATGATGCCTGAATACTGTATCTTATTTTTCCCGGCTCCTCAACCGTAGTAGATTTTTAAACATAGTACACAACACATATATATACACTCCAATACAAACTATAACTATGAACATAACTATAACTGTAAACTAAGTAGGCTTCAGGTACTTACAATGTAGATTGGGGTTGGGGTTCTTCTCCACGTACTCCTGTGGTCCGCGGTCGTTGCGTTCGCTGTTTTGCGTTGACCTGATGTCTCGGAGCACACACTGCCAGGCTGTGAGGAAAGACAAGGCCCAAACGTAAATATATATTATATTCTTTTTACCGTTCCCCGTTCAAGAAGTCGCACGCTTCTCCTCTGGGGATTGGGAAAGTGGGTCTTCATTTTCACAACGGGACATAATCAGTCCAGACGGTAGGACCGCCTGTGCGAGAGGTGGGACGGGTGTTCATCATAGGGCAGGGGGGGGGGGGAACAAGACAGGTGTCATTCCACATCGATATATAGGCTATATCACGTTATCTGGATAGGTATTATCAAGATAGCTACTCACCACAAAACCAACATGTTAGATAATCCCTTTGATGTCCATCAAATTGGACTGTATTGTACTGTAATGGGAAGTGTGATATACTACAGCGTCAAATGTAACTTTCAGCCGACACTCTCAAAATGTGTAATATTTGCATTTCATCATTCATTCAGAAGACAATAATTGTGTATCAAGATTGATTATATATAACACACTGTATATATAGTACACTATATCATATAATGACGTGATATGACTACTAAGTGATATGACTACTACCATACTGTCTTTATACCTGTATCACTGTACACATTATACTACAACTCTGTACATCTGATTAGCACTACACTCAGTAGTACTCATTTGTATATGTTGTACCCAGTTTAATCACCAGTACATTGTATATTGCTGTTGCACTTTACTGTTACATTTGCATTCTGGTTGGATGCCAAACTTATTTTCGTTGTACTGTACTTGCGGTATAATGACAATGCATTTTAATCTAATCTAATATACAGTAATCATGATAACATATCATATCATAACAATATATTGCCCTGTGCCCTGTCCAGTTCAACAGGTACCAGCCTTGGAGGAAAGCATCCTACTTACTATCATGGATAAAGCGCACATTCTCCTCATGCGCTGGAGTGAAGAGCTCCCCACTATTGGTAGGGGACCTGGGGCTGGAAGTCCTCTTGTAACTGTTCACCATCCTGGGAGCAGATGAGCTTTAAGAACAAGAGAACAGATAAGCAGCTAAGTAACATATTTGAATCATGTAATTTGAGCGATCCTTAAAATCCTAGGATCCATCTTTTGGGTGGGCGTGCGTACAGTCAGGGTTAGCAGCTAAGTAACATATCTGTTCACCATCCTGGAAGCAGTTGAGCTTTAAGAACAAGAGAACAGATAAGCAGCTAAGTAACATATCTGAATCATGTAATCTGAGCGATCGTTAAAATCCTGAGATCCATCTTTTGGGTGGGCGTGTGGAGGAGACTTAAAATAAATGATATTTTAGCTCATCTCTTGTATTTCATACGTCTCTAGTCTCTTTCTGACAAACAACTATGGAAACTTAAGTTGACCGAGTTACATCTCGCGAACCATCAAGCGATACAGAATTTAATCAAATCGAATCCGGAACATACGTGAATCAAAATGGAACGCATGTCCTTGCGCATAAAACTAGAAACAGAGGATGCTTGTTATTGAGGCTGGCGTACACCTAAATGAGACCCTCTTGAACTTTATATCAGCGGCTTGCTCCACCCGGGCCAATTAAGTGAACCAGGAGCACCCGGAAATGAATAACAAGTGGACCCAGAAACTGTGGGTCTTCAGAGGTTGAATAATCAATTATGAAACATTCCTTTAAAAAGGAACATGCCAGTATTATGGGAATATTACCGTCTTCTCCAGAGTCAGACAAGAAGATAGATACCAATTTCCTCTGTGCGTTCTGTTAAATGGTGCATTTATAGCTCTTTTATCCGAAGTGGTTTACACTTTTCTGTTCCTCACATTAACTCACACAGACGGGCGGAGGTCAACCATGCAATTAGGAGTTAAGCTAATTGCTTAAGCTAACATTCCAATTACCAGACGACCGCTCTACCTCCTGAGCCACTGTCGCAAAGCTAGCCTAGCTTTGCACAAATTAATGGAAGAGGATACAGAGTTTTAAGATTGGATACTGATAAGTATCCACATCAAATGGCTTCCTCCCATCCATCATTTCAACATTAACACAGTGCTTATACAGTACCGCCCATATATACAATACCGTTTGATATTGCCTTTATGAGTCCATAGAATATTTGTGTGAACCAGTAATACTGGTTCAGACCTCATAGCAATGCTAGAATATAAACCTTGTTTGTGTGTAAGAGCTGAGACTGTATGGCCTCATAAGTCAGAACGCCATTATAATAATAATTCATTACATTCATTGTCTATAGAGCAGCCCCAGATTTTACATCCCAGTGACATCACCGATTGGAGGGTTCTCTCTCTCTCTCTCTCTGATTTCTAGCTTTAGAGAGAGTGGTGCGTATTCACATATACTGACTGAACTGTCCTGGGGCACAGGAAAAACAAATGTGAATTTCTATCCAGTTATCCAATAGCCAATGCCCAGCATCGACCAATGAAAGGGAGACATCCATGTCAACCTGCCAACTCATCACTCGTTCTGAGAAATACTTTTCCAGGACATTCCCAGGAATCTGAGTGAGGGGATAAACAATTTTACATTTCCGGGGCATCGGACCCCCCCCAACGATATTTGGTCATTTTAGTAAATTTTCCATGTTTTCCATAACTGGATATCTAGTCTCTGAATTTCCAGGACAAGTCGGAACCCTGCAAATCTGTCTGTGCACTATGTTCCTTGGTGTACAACTATAATAAATCTGACATTAAAGTCAGGTGTCTCAGACAAAGATGAATGACCTATAACCCACAACAGACGTCAGACCTGGTCATTCTGTTTGCAGTCTGCACTCGCTCTGCGCTCCTCTATGGTGACTGGATAGGATTTGGAGAATATGATGGTTCCAATGTCTTCTGTTGAGACTCCTAGCAACGGACAACAGAGTGAAACTATTATTAGTGTTACATTATCCATTATTGCAGGCTTAGTCAGGTTTCCAGTTAATGACAAATGCAATACAAAGATTAAACTATGAAAAAAAACGCCCTCAAAGAGCACCTATTCGGCTATTTCGGCTGCAATTCTAAACTGGCTCCCGTAAATGTCCAAACCCCCCTTCCACCCACCAACCAACCCAACCCCCTCCTAATGTACAGTTTCCTCCCCCTCAAATGTATATAGTTTCTGTTAGGATCTCTGTTAAACAGTACTGTATATTTGTATATCTTGTATGTCATGAATGTAACAGTACTGTATATCTGTATGTCATGATATATATATGTATATCTGTATGTTGTGTATGTCATAAATGTCATGAATGGAAATGTAAACAAGACGAACGTCTTTCTCTGGTCTGCATCCCCTTAACAATTGTGTGTATTGAGCCGTACTGTACTCATTCTGCAATCTGTTAATAAAATGGCCAATCAATCAATAGAAATACTTTAAATCACCCAGAGGGAAATTTGGCTCAAACTAGGAAATAACTTGCTTATTCCATGACTGCAAAGCATTTAGCGAAGAGTTCAGATGAATGACACTGATCATTTAACGAATGGATAATTATGATCAGTTGAATAATGAAAACACACATTCAGAACAGCAACTGTCAGCTAAGCCAGCAGGCTTTGTTTACGTTTGGGCTAATGTCAGCAGCAAGCTAGCTAGCTAGCTAGCCAGTCAACAATATCAAAACAGTGTGAAGCTAGTATCCAGTGAACAGCGGATCGGCATGGCAGGGGGAATAAGCATGCTCCTAAAAGGAGGTTGCATTCGTGTGACATTCCTGTCCCGCTGCAATTTGCGGATCAATTAGCTGTCAGAACAAGGCTGACATTATATTAACGTCAGCAAATGTTAGCTAGCTTAGCTAGCACAAAGCCATCATCACATTGGGTTTGTAGCCCCTTTCGTGACTGTGATGCACCGAGTGAATCCACAGTCACTTGCTCCCCAATAGCAAACCAACCTAGATTTACCATGAAGGATTGGTTCTGCCCGAACCGTTCGTTATACAAGAATCACAGAGACATTTAAAATGTACTCACAGTTGCACGAGGGTTTCGGACAGAGATACGGGATTGTTTGAAAGCTCGGCGTTGCTAATAAACATTTTAAATATCTTTTATAAACTGGTCAACACTGCATTATTTCCGGCGTTGGCTGCCTGGTGTGATCACAGCGCATGCGCATCATGCACCCAACGCCGGAAATAATGCAGAGTTGACCAGTTTATAAAAGATATTTAAAATGTTTATTAGCAACGCCGAGCTTTCAAACCATCGCGTATCTCTGTCTGAAACCCTCGTGCAACTGTGAGTACCTTTGACATGTCTCTGTGATACTTGTATAACGAACGGTTTGAGCAGAACCAGTCCTTCATGGTCAACATACGTTGGTTTCCTATTGAGGAGCAAGTGACTGTGGATTCACTCGGTGCATCACAGTCACGAAAAGGGCTAGCTTCGTAGCTAACGTTAGCTTCGTAACAAACCAATTGGCTGCTAGTTATATAATTATAATTATACGTTATGGTGTGTACAGTGAATGCACAACGGTGAATAATAATGACCCTATTCACAAACCTGTTATTTTGATCCTCTCTTCCTTTCGCTTTGTGTACTGAGCCTCCAGTGTGTTGTGTACCGCTGCTCACTCTCTGCTGTCTAGGGCCTGGCTGCTAGGGGCTAAAACGTTGCCAATGCCAACCAATCATTTCCGGGCAAAAGAAACGGAAGTGAAAGTTAACTGAACTGAGGTCAGTTGTTATCATTAACGATGGACTGAGTGTCATGGACATCACAGAACAGAACCGACCGCGGACCGGCTCAGAAATAAAAACGGGTTAAATGTTTTGGCAATGAAAAGTAACCAAGTCTGTCTCATATTATAATGTATATATTTAACCAATAAGCAGTATATACTTAGAGTTAAAGGAGGATGAAAGGGCATATCTAATACAGGGCATTCAATTCGTAGACAATGATTGGGTCATCAAACAGGACATGTCATGTAGTATGTCATAAATGTCACTATGAATTGAAAATGGGGGACCCTGATGTAAACAAGACAAACGTCTTTCTCTGGTCTGCACCCCCTTAACAATTGTGTGTATTGAGCTGTACTGTATTGTACCCATTCTGCAATCTGTTAAATAAAGTTTTCATTCATTCATTCATTCGTTGAGTCAGTAGGCTATAACATCACCCTATATTTTAACATTTAAAATGGGAATGTGCAATGGACATGAAGTCTTATTACCCTGTGATGATAGAGGGGCAATGGGAAAAATCACACTTGTCTTGAATGTTGCTCGCATATGCCCCCCACTGGCCAGTTGTAGGGAGGATAGAGGCCTTGCATCACGTGTCCCCTCTGCGGAACTGCAAGTGTGTTGGTAAAAGACTACACGTGTCCCCTCTGCATGTATATTTTCCCTAACGTACTTTCACTTCTGCGTTCGGGTTCCGCGATCTGATTGGCCACTGATGTTTCTCTCAGCGCCAATTGCGTTACGCCTAGTTCTATCACTGGTTAAGCTTGGCAACTCTTTCGAAGTTGGTTAAGGTTAGAGTTTGGTTTAGAGCAGGGCGATAGACCACCAGCCCTGATTCCAAACTCTAACCTTAACCAACTTCGAAAGAGTCGCCAAGCTTAACCAGTGATAGAACTAGGCGTTAGCTAGCTAGCAGGCTGTTAGAGGCATAACTTGGCGCTGAGAGAAACATCAGTGACCAATCAGATCGCGGAACCCGAATGCGGAAGTGAAAGTGCGTTAGGGAAAATATACACGCGTCCCCTCTGATACATGTGGAGGCAGCCCGTCACATCTTTTCACCTGCCAGCGTGGACTCTCATTGACGAGGTGTAACGTGTGGGAGGCTCACACTACCCCCGCCATTTCCTGTCTCTGCTGTGCAGGCGCCCTGACCAACCTGTGGGAGTCGCTGTCCACAACGTACAGATTACCACCCATCGACTTCCACCCGCTAACTCTGCCAATTGAGTTAGTATGACGGCCGGCCCAAGCCGGAGGCAACACCGACAGCCGGATTCGAACCCGGTGTCTCTTGCGTTGGTGACGAGCGCAATGTCCGCTGCGCCACCCATTTTTTCTCATATTCTTATATTTGTATCTAATTTTATTGCCTATATTTATATCTTTCTACTATTACCCTGCCCATACCTGTACCCACTTCCCCCATGCTGCTATGACACTCGCATTTCCCCAAGGGGATCAATAAAGAAATATCTAATATTTTCTTATCTTATCTTAATTCCATAACTACTGTTTATAATGCTATTATGGGTAAATTACTTTCATGTCCTAGATGTCTATGATGTTCTCTCATCCCAGACCTCAGCAATACAGCAGCCCTGATAAAGGCTATATGTTCATATGCATGCTATTCCTAATGTGTTTCCAATATTACTATCAAAATGTTCAGTGTGGATCATAAGGCCTATAGCTAGTGCTGTGTGTTTAAAAGCTATATTCACACTTTAATTGATGATCCATATGGTGAAATTGTTTGGTGTGTGTTGTTGCCCAGAGTCTAATCCCTGTTATAAGCATTGTTCTTCTTAAAATGTTTATACAGTTTGGTCCATATTCATAAAATATAAACGCATGCCATATTTATAAAATCTTGCTTTATTTATGAAAACATTATGTACAAAAATAATGATTGAACAAATAATAAGACTTTCATTGGTGACATTTATATTCTTTCAGCACACTGGTTCTATTATAAGATACAGCAGCTGCATTGCTCGAGAGGGGAAATGGCAGTATAGCAGATTATAGCAAAAACATCCGTATGTATCATATTTTCAGTTGATATCTGGCCTCCTGATGTCGTATCAATTTAGATCTGACGTGTCCCTCCCTCCGCGCAGCGGCAAGGACACACGCCTCTTCTTGTAAGATATACGGTAAACAATTAAGGCCAAATTCAATAATTAATCCGATGACATTTCGATGATAGTGTGTAAGCAGGGGGTCTTAAGGTGCAACCAGCGAACCGCTTCACGTGGAAGATTGACACAGTGGATGAAAAATACTTTTTCTCATCACTTTTCTTTTTCTTTTCTTTTTCTCAACAGGCAATCAGAATTAAGACATAAACCATCATACATTAGTCCATTCAGTAGATTAAAATTTACAAAACAGTGGTCACACTTCCTGTCTTTGCCTTTGGGGGAGGCGTTGCGCAACGCAAAGGGTGGGAGTGAAAATAGAAGCTGCTGATGTTGATCATAAACACTCAGGGGCTCTGGTGGCAGGCTCATGTCCCAGAAAAAGACTCAAGCACCAAATGAAGCACACTATCTAAGCAAAGCCCCTGAAAGAGATAAACAGCTTTACAAAGCATAGTTCAGAATCCATAGATTATAAAACAGAGGCCAAATTGTGTCACCCATATGAAAATAAAATAAGCGGTCGACTTCGGGGCAGCAGCGGACGGCGGCTCCTCGCCCCCGGTGATCCTCCCCTGTGGTGTTGTATGCCATGTTTTTCCACTCCAAAAAAGAGAAGCTCAGCTCAATCCGTCCTTCCTTTGCTCAGAGCTTCCCGAGTCTGTGTTTGGTGCTCAGTTAGACCTGAATCCCCCAAGGGGATCAATAAAGGAATATCTTATCTTATCTTATCTTTATACACAGCCGGTCTCAAACAGTTTGGCCAGTTCTTTGCAGTCTGGGTCGATGAGGTCTTCTGGCTTGTCCCCGTTCTCATTCTCCGCCACTCTGCTGGCTCCGTTAGTCAGCAGGTACCTGACGAGGGCACAGAGTAGAGCCTTGTTAACCAACAGACTCAAATCAAGCCATAAAAACCTGTAGAAAGGTAATAGGTCATCGGACATGGTTGATGCCTTTTATCATCTGATCCCAATCCCAATCCCACTTGATGAAACCCGCCCAGTTTTCCGTCGTTGACTAAAAACACACTTCTTCAATCAATATTTCAAGTGAAAAAAATCTAATAAAAATACTACCCTTGTACTGTCTTTCACTAGTATGCACTCTGCTAATAAGGAATCTACTGTGCCTATATGACCTACTATGCTAATATAGACTCAAGTCTGTAGCACTAGTTGTGCCCTTCCTGCTGACTTGTTGTACAGAACTTGTAAGTCGCTTTGGATAAAAGTGTCAGCTAAATGACTAAATGTAAATGTATGTGCAACATAGCACAAAGTGAGTTATTGAATCATCCTTTCAACCTTTTGACTAAATGCAGTAAGAAGTCGGTCCTTAATTCTCACTTCTCTTCCTTTTACATGTAGAATAAAACACACTATATACCGTGGGCCTATAAGACCCATCGGATCAAACTATTTCTCTTTTTACATTTTCTCATTGTGTCCTCTCCACGTTAGTTCAGTATTGGTATTTATGTGTATTGTACAGTATGTCTCATACAGAGTAAAAATGTCAAAGTAACATGTGCAGTTCAACCAGGTCAGTGTGGTTAGGTAACCACTGTCCCCTCTCAAAGACACACAGTCATGTGTCATAGAAGGGACACTAACATTCACTGAGTTATATGATATTGTGGCATCCAGTGAAAATGAACCTATGCTGATAATTATTATTCAGATTATTCTGGGCATTTATGAAGTTGATCGTATCACTGGATTTATTGTTGGTTTACAAATCCCCCAGCGGGAATGTAAATATAAATGAATGCAGCCAAGGGTAAACGATGGCAATAAAACTGGTAATAATACCTGGCGATCTCCGGGTAGCCGTCGCTGCAGGCCATGTGGAGCGGCGTCCAGCAGTCCTCGTCCCGCTGGTGAACGTCGGCGCCGTATTTCACCAGCAGCTTCACCACCTCCAGGTTCCCCGTCAGGACGGCCTCATGGATCGCTGCCATACCTGCCCACACAGACAGCACCATACATGGGCCTAGTCAGATCACTGCCTCACCCTGTGCTCAGTCCTGCCTCCTCTATGGACCATCAACACCGGACCATCAATTGACTATTTGAAGCCCTTTCTTCAATAATTCTAGCATTGTATGCTAGAAGATCATTCTATACCTTTAAGGTCAGATCCCTTTTAACGTTTTAATTTCTAACGTTTAAGTTATGTTCTGACTTTATTGTTTGTCCTCCTCATTGCTTTTTCACTTTTAACTTAAGTTCTGACTTTATTGTTTGTCCACCTCATTGCTTTTTCACTTTTAACTTAAGTTCTGACTTTATTGTTTGTCCTCCTCATTTCTTTGCTCCTTTCTTAACCTTTGAACTTGTTTGACTCTTTTTTTGTGTCCATTTTATGTCTGTCTATTAACGTTTGTCAACTCTACTGTTTGACCGATGAGAGATCGATCGATCTATCTATCTATCTATCTATCTATCTATCTATCTATCTATCTATCTATCTATCTATCTATCTATCTATCTATCTATCTATCTATCTATCTATCTATCTATCTATCTATCTATCTATCTATCTATCTATCTATCTATCTATCTATCTATCTATCTATCTATCTGTCTGTCTGTCTGTCTGTCTGTCTGTCTGTCTGTCTGTCTGTCTGTCTGTCTGTCTGTCTGTGTGTCTGTGTGTCTGTCTGTCTGTCTGTCTGTCTGTCTGTCTGTCTGTCTGTCTGTCTGTCTGTCTGTCTGTCTGTCTGTCTGTCTGTCTGTCTGTCTGTCTGTCTGTCTGTCTGTCTGTCTGTATGTCTGTCTGTCTGTCTGTCTGTCTGTCTGTCTGTCTGTCTGTCTGTCTGTCTGTCTGTCTGTCTGTCTGTCTGTCTGTCTGTCTGTCTGTCTGTCTGTCTGTCTGTCTGTCTGTCTGTCTGTCTGTCTGTCTGTCTGTCTGTCTGTCTGTCTGTCTGTCTGTCTGTCTGTCTGTCTATCTATCTATCTATCTATCTATCTATCTATCTATCTATCTATCTATCTATCTATCTATCTATCTATCTATCTATCTATCTATCTATCTATCTATCTATCTAGCTGACACTGCGTCTCTACTCACCAGAGTGGAAGATGGTGTCAACCCGAACCTTCTGGGCCCTCATGAATCGTCCAATTTGCTCCATATCTCCATGTCTGACAATATCCTGGAAGATGATGTCATTGGGGAAGTGCACGGCCCTCTTCAGGGGTGCAGGTGTCACCGGTGCGGCGGGTTTCACGGGTGCCGGGGTGTCCTCTGTGCGCGTGCGGCGTGTCGAACTGGTATATCCTTTGCTATATGACGATGACGGGGTGTACGTCGATATGGACTTGTACGTGGACGTGTAATTTGAGGACGGGGCATAGAGGTTGGACGGGGTGTAGTGCGATGACGGGGTGTAGTGCGATGACGGGGTGTAGTGCGATGACGAGGGGGTGTAGTGTGTGGAGGTGTACTTAGTAGGGGTGTATGTCGATGTGTAGTGCGTGGGAGTGTACTGGGTAGGGGTGTAGCTTGTCGGTGTGTATTGAGAAGTGCGTGTTGACACCGGTATATGGTAGCTGTACTTCATCCCTGCAGAAGACAGGGCTCCCCCCTATGCAGTCAGTCCAGGAGAAGAGATGGGAGAAATCCCAAGAAAACACCAGCTATCCAAATCCAAATCCAAATCCCTTTGTCCCGTGTTGTCCTTCTTGCACTCTTTTAGTCCCTTTTCTCTGTCTGTCACTTCCCTCTTATCCCTTTGGGTTCCCAACCAGAGTAGCTTGTGATGCCACTCACTCTGCAGAATGCAAAATGTTCCAAATCTCTTGCTTCACTGCGATGGGTCTTTCGATATCCTTTCTCTCGTGTCTTGTTTATTTCTCCTGTGGTGAATTTGAAACAACAGTGCTGCACGTTATCCTCGGCCGCTCAACAGGGTGGTCGTCTGGTGGGGCAGGTGGAGGGGGGTCCCTATATACCCTCTGCACGGCTATTTCTGGGGCCTCATATCGAGTGACTTCAGCTTAGCAATGAGTGGCCTCGACCAATCGCCTCTGACTACACGGTCACATGACCACCGGGCCCCCACCCCTTGTCAAACAAATTGACAGCCATAAGCAGTCATTAACCTAAACACGTAAGGATCCTTCAGAGTCTCACCTTATTACCTAACATTTCTAATGCCATATCAAAATGGATAGGGTCCACATTAGGATCGGGGGTTAATACACTCTCTTGATAAACATCCGAGAGCGACGATAAGTTCCCAGAACTTCTAATACATGTTTGTCCTAGGCTTGACTTGTTTGCCAATTTTGGGAGCGTGCAAGCGGCGGGCGGCATAGGTCACGGTGGTCAACGTGCGGGGAGTCACATGTCAGAACGGCAAGACATGCGGGGCAAACAAACAACAAGACGCAACAACATCAGGTGATTTTACGTGAGTTGTTTGTGCGAGTATTTAAGTGTGCAAACAGAAACAACTAATTTGAAGTTTCCCCCTCAAAAGAAAAACATAACCCGTAGTTTCAGTCCAAGTGAAATCATGCTTTTGATGTCTAGCAGACAAGATATGTTATATCAATTATTCAAGTAAAAAAAGAAAAGTAAGAATTTCAGATTTAATTGATTCTTGGTTTTACTAGAACCAATGTTTATAGCTCTGTTATTCCTGGTAGTTTGGCGAGGACCACAGCGCAGCTGTTTCACGTGAATTATGTGCGCCGTATAGTTGTCTCTTGCATCAGGACCCGTCGGACCAATAGAATGCAGCCTTTTGGAGATGTTTGAATGTGATTGAGTAGGAGTCTCTGCCAACTGTCACGTTATAGAGACATAAATCTAAGCCTCTAAATTTAACTGTCCTCCTCCGTGGATGCCATTAAAAAGACCTATGGTTTTGGTTTGATTTGACATGCAGTCATTTTACAGCACCGCGGTCATTCAACTTGACAAAAGTAATAATGAATAATAGAAACGTAAAATGAATAAATGAATAGATATTTATATAAATATATTACTTCTTTTCTTTTTCCTAAATAGTTTGTTGGATCTTTTCATCTCCATTAATATTTTCATATAAATGCATTCATATCTTTACACATACAGTGTAGCCTAAATGTTTATAATTGAGAGTGATTCTATTGATTCTATCTGTTTTCTAATGAATGTTTAGCTTTTCAATGTTTAATCGCTTGCTTTTGCTTTACATCATGATAATAAAACTATTTAAATTTCAATTAGGGGTGGGAATCTTTGAGAATCGCACGATTCAATCGATTTGATTTTGATTCTTGAAGTCTCAATTTGATTTAAAATCGATTATCGATTTGTCGCCATTATCTAGGCAATTCGATAGATTCGATTCTAAATTGCTATTAACCTTTATGTGACAAAGATCGTATTGTCTGAGTCCTTCTGCTTGGTATAATCTTGGCAATCTGTAGAATTGAACTAACAATGAAGTAAGTGACAATACATACACTTTATTTGTATGGCACCTTTCAAGTGCAAAATAGACATGCAATAGACATAGATAAAATTAGCCTAGAATTGGCAGAATAAAAGCAATGCATAAAGTCCAGACATAAAAATAGACATAGTCATAAAATGAGCATAGAAAGTTGAAACCATATCAGAAGAAAACTGCAAAAGAAAATGTATTTGTAAATTGATTTCTAATCTCAGAGGATAGAATCACGATTCTCGACATTTTCACATCCCCCCCCTACCCCTAAGAGTCACATGCGTACATAGCTACGTGTGAACTGTGCTGTAAGTCTGTAACGTTGTGGTCGTTGCACCAGCTGTCTCCAGAGAGAGAGAGAGACTCCAGAGATTGACAGGGCTGGTTATATCTGGATACTGAAAGCCTTTGGACGTGGACCTGGGTATTTCACAGAAGCTGCCAGCATGGCCAAGGAAATAACCCAGCTACCATCCACTGGTTTTCTCTTACCAAGATTCTCATAGAAGACATTGCTACGCCCTGAGAGGGGAAATCTTGCGCCACTCTATTCTAACACACACTTCGACTTGCAGTTATTCTAAGGTTTCACCGAACCACTTCACTGTACAGTATGTATATATGACTGGCCTACATTTCAGTCATATGGTCTATTTTACGCGATGCTTGCACGTCAACCATCAACATGTCTATGCTTATTCTATATCACCTGACAGCCTGTTACTGTTTCACTAGACTGAGACCACGAAACATATAGCTTCCTTCAGAGAAGTTGATTCATTATTATTGTTTTCCTTTTTAATTTAAAGTCTACATACAAACGGCTAGCAGAATGCTATTTGATTTGAAGCAAGGGAGGGACTTGTCTTGGATATTGATTGGCCAATAATGCTGAATGTACATTACGGTCGACCCATTAGCTAGCAAGCTAATGTTAGCAACATACAGTAGGTTAGCAACATTACGCAACATTAGTAACGTTAGCTAGCAAGCTACAACAAGATACAAGATACCTTTATTGCCACACAACCAGGTTGGTGGTATTTGTGATCGGTACAGAGTGTATTGAAGCTCTGGCTATACAGTACATAAAACTGGAACATGTACCCCCCTCCCCTTCTTCCCAGTAATAGATACATAATACAGCACAACATGACACAATAAATACATAAATACAGCACAGCACGACACAGCACAACATAACACAGAACTTCAGAGTCTAGACCATCAGGGCAGGAGCTTGGTTAGTTCAATTTAGTTAAAGAGGCAGAGTACTAGCTCAGTTATATATCGTATAGCTCCGCTCTGCGTCTACTGGAATCCACTTCCATATCAGTACTAGCACTGAATACATTTTCACATGCACCTTTACACACCCATCCGCCTGGCCACACCCCCATCCGCTCCTCTACATAAGCAGGGGTGTGGCCATACTAACAGCTCCTTCCTTGTTTTCACCACGGCGAGTGTCTGTATACACCACTTTGAGATTAGTGAAATGTTGAAGAGGAGCTATGATGAAGGAGCTGCAGTGACATTATATCTTTATTTTCTCTCTCACTATTTTCGAGGAAATACAGCGATAATGTCTTCGCCACCGGGGTGTCTAGAAGATGATGATCATTCTGACCTCCACCGGCATTTTCGTATTAGGGGCTCGCGTCGCTGGCCTAATCCCCACCGGCATTCCTCCAGCTCTGCAGTTGGACAGGTATTACCTCCGCTCTGCAGTTGGACTTTGCTTGAGAGGCGCTCGGCTGTTGTGAGGGCTAGCTGCCTCTCCGGGTGGGTGATGGGTTTGATATGCGAGCGGCAGTTGTGTTGCTATGGGGGGAATGGCTACACGACTTACGAAAGCCGGCTCCAGGCTGGTACCCTTTTTTGCTGCCTCTTAGCGGCGTGGAGAGGGTTCTGGTTTGACGCCCACGCTACATGAGCTCCTCATCGGGAGCTCTATTGCCTGGGACCGTATCCGAATCTGCGGTTCAATCCCCCGGATCTCTGGACAAACGGATACTCTCTGTCACTGTGCGAGGCCCCACCTTTCAAGATGAAAGTTACCCGGCACGAGGGAGGTGGGTTTGGTGTTTCATTATAGGAATATCTCCACGCTCAAGTCGGCTGCAGCCCGTGAGGGAATTGTGCCGGCACCGCTGTGTCTGATAATCACCATTCTGAAGACTGTGTTGACTTCTTTTCCTCTTCTCTCTTCGGATGAGGAGAGGGACAGACAGCGGCTGTCTGAAGTGTTGGCCTATATTGTGTTCTCACGTTGTGCAGTTTCGGTGGTGGCTGCTTAGCTTGCGTTCTAGCTGGGTTGAGCTACCTGTTAGCCAGTTAGCTGTTAGCTACGACGCTAGCTCTGTACGCTCGCTCGGCTGGGAACGTTAGCCTGATGCTACCAGTTAGACTGGAGTTAGCTGTTAGCTTGTGCTACACCGTTGAACATTAGCCGTGAGAATAGCAGGCCATAGCACTCTGACTACGACGTCATCTTTGACAGAAGATGTAGTCGGCCCTGCACCATGATCGGCTGTTGGAGGGGGGCGTTTCGCCGGAGCCTTGCTCCGGCCTTGAAGAGCTTCTTTTGCCCCGCCAGCGAAGGCCTTCGTCAACGTAAGGAGACCAGCCTGTTGCGGTCCTCTCAGCCTGCGTTCATTGGTGCAGGTAAGGGTCCATTGGACACTTCCCCCCTATTCCTTCCTTCCCTTTTCCGAATGTTTTGTAATAACGATGTTTTTTCCAAAACGTATGTTGCTTCACTACATTTGGGGATGCGACATGTGTTGTGTGTGAATTGTCTTGATCGCTGGTATAGCTTTCTCTCTACCTAGAAAACGATAGGTTATGTATATAACCTAGTTATATGAGTACTGGCTGAGCGTCTCGCTCTTTCGCCATATTGAGATATACCTCATCTCCAGTACCTACTGTACTTCATTAACGAAAACAATGCACCCATGCACTTGACCAGGCCCCGCCCCAGTGTCCCCCTATAAGACACCGGGCATTGGTCAAACTCGCCCTTCCTCGGGAAAAAGTTTTCCATCACAGAAAAACCCAACCAAGGGACCTCAGGGCGCGCTAAGAGCGAGACGCTCAGCCAGTACTCATATAACTAGGTTATATACATAACCTATCGTTATATATTCGTACTGGCGAATCACGTCTCGTTCTTTCGCCATATTGAGATATGGGACAGAGCAGACGCGTAGCCCGACAAATGTACCCCCTGAGGACCCGCAAGCCCTACCACCAGGGGGGAGGGGAGTCCCGTCCACCCCCCCTTCCTAGTGAAGAGGGGGCGGCAGTCAACTCCACCAAAGTGAGAAAAAGAGGGAACTAGAGACCCCTAAAAATGCACAGCACAGGCGGGACCACATGTGACACATCACCTCGTGGCACACACCCACACACCCCTGCTAACCCACCAAAGGGCGGGACGTAGGGGAGGTCCCAGACCTCAGAACCGCCTGGGAGACAGAACCCCCAGTCATGTCCATGAGGTAAAACCTAACGAAGGGACCCGGGGAGGACTAGGAGGCCGCAGCACAGATGTCCTCCACCGAGGCCCCCCCTAACAAGGCGGCAGAGGCCGCCACCCCACGAGTGGAGTGCGCCCTGACACCCCCAGGGGGGGGCCAGCCCAGCCAACGTGTAGCAAAGGGCAATGCCCCTCGCACAACCAATGTGACAGGCGCTGTTTGGACAGTGCCTCACCAGCGCGAGAGCCACCATAACAAACAAAGAGCTGATCGGTAGCCCTGAGGTCCTGAGTCCGGCTGAGGTAAACCCCCAAAGCCCGGACTGGACACGACAGGTGAAGGCATGCCTCTAACTCACCAGTGTGAGGAGGCGGATGAAACGCCTGAACCACAATATCCCTGGAGCGAAAAGAGCTCAGGATATTTTTTTGGCACGAAGACTGGATTAGGCCTCAGAGTCGAACCGCTATCGACACGAATAGACAAGCACTCAGGCCGCACCAAGAGAGCACAAAGCTCACCCACGCGCTTAGCGGAGGTGATGGCGAGCAGGAATGCAGTCTTGAAGACAGCTGTTCCAAAGACGCCTGCTCAAGAGGCTCAAACGGGGCCTCAGACAACCGGCCGAGGACCCAACTCGGAGACAGAGAATGTTTCACCGGCTTAGGGCGCCGAGCGCCAAGCAGGAAACGCTTCACAAGATGGTGGTTGAACAACGTAACGCCCTCAAACCCCACATGACAAGAGGATATAGCCGCGGCCTATCCAAAATAGACTGAAGGAAGGAAAGGACAGCGTCCAGGGGGCAGGACACCGGGTCCAAGCCCCCCATTCTACACCACTCTTGGAAGATACGCCACCTACCCGCGTAAACCGTGATAGTGGAGGGAGCATGCGCGTTCCGGATGGTGTCGACCACAGAAGGGTCCATCCCCTCCAGACTCACCCTCTCAACAGCCAAACTATCAGCGGCTGGCCCAGCACAGGGAACTGCCACAGAGACCCGTGCGCCTGAGAGAGGGCCCGCGACGACCAAGGAACAGGCCACGGCGGGGCTATCAAGAGCTGGATCAGGACCGGGAACCACACAGCTGTGCCCCGGTCCGGCTCGATCAGGACCAAGGTCCTGCACTCCCGACGTATCCGCACCAACAACTGACCTATCAGATGTATGGGGGGAAAAACGTACAGAATCCCGGGCGGCCACGGAATCGGTCCCAGACCTGCCCGACTATGTCCGGACGTAATCCCCACTCGTCAGGGTGAGGACCGCCCGCGACATTACACCTGCACCCACATTCACCCTGCCAGGGATGTGGAGAGCCCTCAGGCTGCGCAGATGGAGAACGCCCATAGCCAGCCGACCGCCGCCCGGTGCAGACGGGTGGAGCGTACTCCTCCCTGTCTACATGAGCTCCTCATCGGGAGCTCTATTGCCTGGGACCGTATCCGAATCTGCGGTTCAATCCCCCGGATCTCTGGACAAACGGATACTCTCTGTCACTGTGCGAGGCCCCACCTTTCAAGATGAAAGTTACCCGGCACGAGGGAGGTGGGTTTGGTGTTTCATTATAGGAATATCTCCACGCTCAAGTCGGCTGCAGCCCGTGAGGGAATTGTGCCGGCACCGCTGTGTCTGATAATCACCATTCTGAAGACTGTGTTGACTTCTTTTCCTCTTCTCTCTTCGGATGAGGAGAGGGACAGACAGCGGCTGTCTGAAGTGTTGGCCTATATTGTGTTCTCACGTTGTGCAGTTTCGGTGGTGGCTGCTTAGCTTGCGTTCTAGCTGGGTTGAGCTACCTGTTAGCCAGTTAGCTGTTAGCTACGACGCTAGCTCTGTACGCTCGCTCGGCTGGGAACGTTAGCCTGATGCTACCAGTTAGACTGGAGTTAGCTGTTAGCTTGTGCTACACCGTTGAACATTAGCCGTGAGAATAGCAGGCCATAGCACTCTGACTACGACGTCATCTTTGACAGAAGATGTAGTCGGCCCTGCACCATGATCGGCTGTTGGAGGGGGGCGTTTCGCCGGAGCCTTGCTCCGGCCTTGAAGAGCTTCTTTTGCCCCGCCAGCGAAGGCCTTCGTCAACGTAAGGAGACCAGCCTGTTGCGGTCCTCTCAGCCTGCGTTCATTGGTGCAGGTAAGGGTCCATTGGACACTTCCCCCCTATTCCTTCCTTCCCTTTTCCGAATGTTTTGTAATAACGATGTTTTTTCCAAAACGTATGTTGCTTCACTACATTTGGGGATGCGACATGTGTTGTGTGTGAATTGTCTTGATCGCTGGTATAGCTTTCTCCATATGCTCTTTCGCCATATTGAGATATACCTCATCTCCAGTACCTACTGTACTTCATTAACGAAAACAATGCACCCATGCACTTGACCAGGCCCCGCCCCAGTGTCCCCCTATAAGACACCGGGCATTGGTCACACTCGCCCTTCCTCGGGAAAAAGTTTTCCATCACAGAAAAACCCAACCAAGGGACCTCAGGGCGCGCTAAGAGCGAGACGCTCAGCCAGTACTCATATAACTAGGTTATATACATAACCTATCGTTATATATTCGTACTGGCGAATCACGTCTCGCTCTTTCGCCATATTGAGATATGGGACAGAGCAGACGCGTGGCCCGACAAATGTACCCCCTGAGGACCCGCAAGCCCTACCACCAGGGGGGAGGGGAGTCCCGTCCACCCCCCCTTCCTAGTGAAGAGGGGGCGGCAGTCAACTCCACCAAAGTGAGAAAAAGAGGGAACTAGAGACCCCTAAAAATGCACAGCACAGGCGGGACCACATGTGACACATCACCTCGTGGCACACACCCACACACCCCTGCTAACCCACCAAAGGGCGGGACGTAGGGGAGGTCCCAGACCTCAGAACCGCCTGGGAGACAGAACCCCCAGTCATGTCCATGAGGTAAAACCTAACGAAGGGACCCGGGGAGGACTAGGAGGCCGCAGCACAGATGTCCTCCACCGAGGCCCCCCCTAACAAGGCGGCAGAGGCCGCCACCCCACGAGTGGAGTGCGCCCTGACACCCCCAGGGGGGGGCCAGCCCAGCCAACGTGTAGCAAAGGGCAATGCCCCTCGCACAACCAATGTGACAGGCGCTGTTTGGACAGTGCCTCACCAGCGCGAGAGCCACCATAACAAACAAAGAGCTGATCGGTAGCCCTGAGGTCCTGAGTCCGGCTGAGGTAAACCCCCAAAGCCCGGACTGGACACGACAGGTGAAGGCATGCCTCTAACTCACCAGTGTGAGGAGGCGGATGAAACGCCTGAACCACAATATCCCTGGAGCGAAAAGAGCTCAGGATATTTTTTTGGCACGAAGACTGGATTAGGCCTCAGAGTCGAACCGCTATCGACACGAATAGACAAGCACTCAGGCCGCACCAAGAGAGCACAAAGCTCACCCACGCGCTTAGCGGAGGTGATGGCGAGCAGGAATGCAGTCTTGAAGACAGCTGTTCCAAAGACGCCTGCTCAAGAGGCTCAAACGGGGCCTCAGACAACCGGCCGAGGACCCAACTCGGAGACAGAGAATGTTTCACCGGCTTAGGGCGCCGAGCGCCAAGCAGGAAACGCTTCACAAGATGGTGGTTGAACAACGTAACGCCCTCAAACCCCACATGACAAGAGGATATAGCCGCGGCCTATCCAAAATAGACTGAAGGAAGGAAAGGACAGCGTCCAGGGGGCAGGACACCGGGTCCAAGCCCCCCATTCTACACCACTCTTGGAAGATACGCCACCTACCCGCGTAAACCGTGATAGTGGAGGGAGCATGCGCGTTCCGGATGGTGTCGACCACAGAAGGGTCCATCCCCTCCAGACTCACCCTCTCAACAGCCAAACTATCAGCGGCTGGCCCAGCACAGGGAACTGCCACAGAGACCCGTGCGCCTGAGAGAGGGCCCGCGACGACCAAGGAACAGGCCACGGCGGGGCTATCAAGAGCTGGATCAGGACCGGGAACCACACAGCTGTGCCCCGGTCCGGCTCGATCAGGACCAAGGTCCTGCACTCCCGACGTATCCGCACCAACAACTGACCTATCAGATGTATGGGGGGAAAAACGTACAGAATCCCGGGCGGCCACGGAATCGGTCCCAGACCTGCCCGACTATGTCCGGACGTAATCCCCACTCGTCAGGGTGAGGACCGCCCGCGACATCACACCTGCACCCACATTCACCCTGCCAGGGATGTGGAGAGCCCTCAGGCTGCGCAGATGGAGAACGCCCATAGCCAGCCGACCGCCGCCCGGTGCAGACGGGTGGAGCGTACTCCTCCCTGTCTGTCGATATACGACGCTGATGTCGTATTGTCCATCCTGATCAAAACACCATTTGAGGACCAGAAGGACTGCCTTCAATTCCAACACATTGAATGTAGCGCAGACCGGGCAGCATGGTCTTGCCAGCTGCCCCCTACTGCGTTGGCCCCCAGTGAGGGAGGCGTCGGTGAAGACCGTGACGTGTGACAGCCTACTGCCCATGGGGACCCCCCTGGTGAGGGCCCCAGGCCCTCCCCAGAGGGCGAGGTCCCCCAGTACTGACATGGGAACCATAGCCGCTTCCACTTGCCTCTCACCGGGTCTATTTCCATACTGGAAAACCACCTCCGTATCCTCCTCATGAGGTGAAGAGGAGGCCAAGAGGGACCACGGAATGAGCAGATGCCATCATACCGAGCAGGCGCATCACGGACAGCGCCGTAACCGTGTCGATAACATGCTCTGAGAGGGATGCCCATATAGACCTTGAGCTTAGAATAAGCCCAAGTACTCCACCCGTTGACTGGGAAGAGGAGTACTCTACTTCCAGTCTACAGCAAACCCCAGGCTGGTGAGGAATTCCACCACCTGCCTGGTATGAGACCTGATGATCTACCTTGACCGCCAAGGACCAGAACGTCATCAGGGCAGAATACACTTCGTAACCCCTGACGACGCAGAGGCCCCAGTGCGGCCTCCACACACTTGGTGAAGATGCGGGGAGCCAGAGAATAGCCGAACGACAGCCTCTGGTACTCATATCGCTAAACCCTGCAAAGAAAGCGTAGGTAAGCCCTAGGATGGAAGATCGGGGATGCGAATACGCATCCTACAGGTCTATGGAGGAGAACCAGGCCCCCACCTGACAGTGTTCAACAGGTGGGAGATGGTCCAAAATGCTGAACCTTCCATGGGACAGGTCCAGCATGGGTCTGACACCCCCCCCTCCCGATTTCTCAGGCACCAGAGAATACCGGGAGGAAACGCCACGACGATGGCTTGCTTCACCCACAGAGATTGGATCTCGTTGACCAGAGCTGTCACTGCTGGTGACCCTGACAATAGGGTCTGTACCAAACCTGAAAACGGGTGGGATTGTGTAAACACAAGTCCCCGCCTCAGCGTTCTCTCCATCCACCTCGACATATGGTACTGCTGTAGCCATATGTGATGATACTCCCAAAACGCACCCGCCGTCATTTGGCGCTGGTCCACTAGGAACTGTAGATAGGCGGCCCGGTCCCACCTGCTGTGCGTAGCCAACCCTGGACCCGCTAACCGTGCGAGCAGAGCGTTCCGTGGAGTCAAGACATCGGACCCTGACACTACCCACAAGGCAAATGCACCGAAGGGGGGACCCCGACAGAAAGGGCCGGTTTGATACGGGGGAAGCTGACATCATACTAGGTGAAAAAAGCTCCCCCACTGAACACCCCTCCAGCATGGACCGCTGAGAAGCTATTCTGCAGCTGGACATGCAAGGTGTGAGGCCCCCATGGGTTCCTACACACCGTAGCCATGCAGTGATATTACTACCACCCAAATCACGCATGCCTACCCTTCAGATATCCTGCCCCTTGCGCCAATACACAACTCGGTTGTCTCACGGGACAACTCGAGCAGCATCACTAACACCAGCATTGTTATGCCTAGTGGCGCAGATCCTACCTGGGCGCGACCTAGCCACGACAGCTAGCCGCCGCGCGACGTCCCTCGATCCGCTGTCAGAAGATGAGGAAACCCCAGGACAGGCCCGATGCGCCTTTGGAACGTGCCGAGAAGATTCCAGGGGCTGGCAAATCTCCGGCGAAAACCCAATATTGTTCAATTACTCTCTGCATTTCATCAACAGCTAGTTCATGGGATGCAATGCACGTCCATGATGGAAAACGAAAAAGAGGAAGGGCGAGTGTGACCAATGCCCGGTGTCTTATAGGGGGACACTGGGGCGGGGCCTGGTCAAGTGCATGGATGCATTGTTTTCGTTAATGAAGTTAATTAATCGTTTTACTGAACGACTGCACGCTTGTCAAGAGCCAATCGCGCAGTAGGTTGGGAAATACCGGACCTGTCATCTATCTCTCTCAAAGGTCCCTGTGGCTAAAACCCAGAGTGCGCTCAGAACTTAACCTGTAGGTGTGGAGGCACAGGATTTGACCGGCGTGTGTTGTGTCTGAGTTGATGCTCCAGAGTATTGCATACATCTAAAAGGACCGCTCTTGGCAATCTGAAATGGCTAAGCAGCCACCCATCTGGCTCTGCAAATAGATAGACGATCTCTAAATATGCGTTCTATGCGTACGGGCTGGGCGGCCAGAGCATCTAACTGTTCTAACTGCAATATATAATCCATTTCAGAAGCATACGCTATATACAGGAAGTGGGACCTCATGCTAAAACAGGAAGTGGTAGCCAGAGATAAACAGGAACTATTTATGTAATTGATAATTATGAGTCTGAACCCGGGGTTACAAACGCACACAATAAGTTATAATAATAATAATAATACCGGCTGGGTGGCGCAGCGGACATTGCACTCGTCACCAACGCAAGAGACACCGGTCTCGAATCCGGCTGTCGGCGTTGCCTCCGCCTTGGGCCGGCCGTCATACTGACTCAATTGGCAGAGTCAGCGGGAGGGGAGTCGATGGGTGGTAATCTGGTCGTTGTAAAACAGCGACTCCTACAGGTCGGTCAGGGCGCCTGCACAGAAAAGACAGGAGATGGCGGGCCTCCTACACATTACTCCTCGCCAATGAGAGTCCGCACTGGCAGGTGAAAAGAAGTGGCTGGCTGCCTCCACATGTATCGGAGGGGACATGTGATGGGCTTCTACCCTCCCTACGACCGGCCAGTGGGGGGCACATGCGAGCAACGATCAGGACAGGGGAGGGAGAATTGGCACGAGAGGAAATTGGGATGGGAGAAAAAATCACCGAAAAAGGGGGAGAAGCCCGGACCGGTGGGGGCCCCTGATTCGGGGTCTCGTGAGTCGGGGTGTCGGGGTGTCAAAGAGGCATGATGCTCTGGGTCACTGGGGCTCCGGATTCAGGGTCCTCACAGGTTGGGGACCTCGGTGGTCGGTGCTGGAGATGATGGGTGCTCAGGCAGTCTAATATAATAATAATAATAATAATAATGACTTGGATTTATATAGCGCTCTTCATGACACCCAGAGCGCTTCACAGAGTCCATTATTCGTTCATACACAGTCATACCGGTGGTGGTAAGCTACAATTGCAGCCAGAGCTGCCCTGAGGCAGACTCACGGAAGCGTGGCAAATAATCATCGCCTACGGCCCCTCCGACCACCACCAACATTCATTCACATGCATACACATTCATACGAGGCAAGTAGATTAAGTGTCTTGCCCAAGGACACAACGGCGATGGGATGGACATGGGCTTGAGCGGGATTCGAACCACCAACCCTTCGATCATTGGACAACCCGCTCTACCCCTGAGCCAAAGCCGCACCACATATGATTGAAGGTCTTGTCATTGTCGTTATTGATGTTGTTATTATTATTTATTGCCATTGTGTCCCTTGATGTCTTGTTTGCTGTTGTTGTTACTGTATTGTGTTTTCCTGATTCATGTTGTTGGAAAAAGGAAAATACAAAAGATTTGATAAAAAAAAGGGGGAGAAAAACTAGGTCAAATAAAATAAAATAATAATAATAATTGAAAAGCTTAAAAAAAGAAAAAAAAGAATTCTCATCTGGGTAAGAGTTTCTTATCTGGGTAAGAGAAAAGCTAAAATAAGAAACCATTGCTGAATCCCAGGTAAGAACAAAATAAGAAAAAATGCTAGTTAAGAACAAAATAAGAGGAAATCTGTTCTTATATCGCTTCGGGAATGAGGCCCATTGGGAGGAGGATGGACCAAGTGACTAATAAGGACGGATAAACACGTAGCCTCTATTACTTCCACCATGTTGATTTGGTCACTGCAGCAACATGGTCGCCAGGGGCGGGGCTAGGGGGTGGCTACTTGGGCTCAGGCCCCGAATGTTTTCTGAAAAGCCCAGAATCTATTTAAAAATATATATATATATATATATATATTTTTTGGACAATTAATCATTGTTACATGAAAATATGTTTGCACCAGATTTAGCAGAAGCTAATTTCCATCTCTATCCAGCTGCTAACTGTATTTGAGTGAGTTAAGTCTTGGTGTTATGTTAGACTCAGACCTAAGCTTTAAATCACAATCAACAAGTTGACAAAAACATAATTCTTCCACCTGTAGAAGGGTGGATTATCCCTGCTTGTGGGAGTAGTAGTACACAGTCACTGGGTAGCAGGATACTACAGAATTGGATCTATATGTACCCCCGTCTTTGGCCCGGATCGTCGGTCTGGAGGGCTTGCAGCAGGAGTGGATGGGGCCCAGGATTTACTAACCTGGGGAATGGTACTCTGGTCTCCCTCGCCTTCCAAGGCGGTCAGCAGTAGCTCCCCACACACTCTCACTTCCCCCAGTACCTCCGACAGCCCTCCCACACCCGGTGACTGTCAGTTCAATAGTATTATTGGGCTTCCCTTTAAGCAGTACCCTTCCTTGACCACCTGTATAGACCCTTCAAATGCTATTCTGTGAATGGGGTGTAAGGGTTAAATAATTATGCAGTCACAGTATTTACCCAGGGGTTAGATTAGCAAATGGAAGAAACAGACATACACACAGTGCTCCCAATTAGGTCTACTTTGTATTTAAGCCTGGGCAGGTTATCAGTTACAGGTAGTACTTCAGATTTATTCAGACAGCACTTATTCATAAATGGCACCGGGTGCTCTCCCTGATAATGTAGGGGAACACTATTCCCACCATAGGCACCGCATGCTCAATACATTAATAACACCCCGCTTGTACTAGGGGAGACCCAGGCATAAAGTAGAGAAACATTGGGCATTCAAACAACAAGAATAATAAAATTACAAAAGAAACCAAGCAAATGTGGGCCCACGTTACCAAAATAAAACCTACACTAAAGCCGGCTTATATTGTTTGGGGTATAGACACTGGTTGTTAGCGTTCACTTGAATGGACGTTGATGTGGATACACGAGGTACCGTTCGTACTTAGCCAAGATGGCGGACCCACTCTTATCACCTCTCGTCCAGGTGACAAGATGGCGTCGGCGATCCCGCGAGCACAGCCAGCGGGCTGGGGCAACAGCATAGGCAGTGGTGAACTGGAGGAGCGTGCTGTGATGGCGACCTCTGCTGGTGGGAAGAGGTGTCCTCTGCGACATCGGGGAGACGTCCACTGCTGGCTGTTGCTTGCTGCTGTCGCGCGAGCTAATACTGTTGCTACCCTAAACACAGCTAAACTTCGGGTCTGGATGCACCCTCCTGCTATATTGGTTGTACTACTAACGCAACGTGGCTGACTATACCACCGGTCTTCAGCGCCGCGCGCCCGGTAGTCTACTGGAGTCAGACGGAGCCGTTAGCAGCATGCTAATACACCGCACACTTACTACTATAACCCGTTATCTATAGACGTTAGTCGCGTTAACTATAGACGTTAGTCCTTCATTCTGTATCGCTTACTCACACACTATCGCTGGTACTTCTAGGATAACCCGTCAACTAGCAAGTACTTCTTATCACCCGTTGCTCTCCAACGGGGCTCTTCCACATAACTTCTGCAACGGGGCTCTTCCAGAGCACACGCCCGCTGCGAATGTTTACGGTCGAGTTCACTGCCGAAGAGAGCTTCCTGGTCCTCTGGCCCCCAGGTAACTCCCTCTTCCTCATTGCTTCCCTCTCTCCTCCGCTCCACCTGCCACCACTGCCACTCCGCCCCCTGCTGGCAACCGCCACTGATCCCACTCTAGGACCACTCCAGAAAGGGAGAAAGGTGCTTCAATGTTATTGTTAGTGATCCATACTGAAGCCGGAGAAGAGTAGCACCTCACCTCGTTATTAGACTGGGCGAGCTATCAAAAGGAACACTGTTTATCACACTTTATACACACACAGGGAAAGTAACAGTTAGCACTTCTGAATACTTAGTAGAATATTCAGGCTGCTACACACCTTAGAAACATAGCAAAAGTACGGCCATTTATAAATCAAAAGGACGCTAAAAACCAGATCCATGCCTTTATCTCAAGCCGACTCGACTACTGTAATGCACTCCTTACCGGCCTCCTGAAAAAATACGATGATAACTATTTTATTGCAATGCACTATTGCATTATTTTATTCTATTTTACTAACTATTTTATTGCACTGCACTATTTTACTTTGTATCAGTGATAATCAAACCGTAAACAAAGACGCCTAACTTTCAACGCCAGATGACGCTGTTTACTGTTACTGTTGAAAGGCCAGCGCCTTTTAACATAGGGATACGTGGCTGTGTTTGCAGGCCTAAAGCTATATTATATATTATAACTATGGATCTAATAATATAGTCGATTGTCATTGAGTTTCTTCCGGTCAAGATGCAAAAAACAGATCATTTTTCCATCCATACATTTCCGTTTTATACCGTCATGAATATGAGTGTAGTTTCAGGGTGGTCTGGTGTCATTTCCAAAATGCTTCGTAATGGCCGGCAATGTGTATTCTAGTAAACACGTTATCGTTTCTTCCCTGGACTAGCTACTGTTCTCAAATCAAATTTAGATTATCGGTATTATGTTTCATCATGGATGCATGAAGGGCGGGGGCGCCCCTCCGTGCTTTGATCGCAACCAACGGAACACGCCACACACACACACACACGCCCTGATCAGCATGAAGGCATTTTTGGATCAACGCAATATTGATACCATATAGTCCTTATCTTGACCAGGATCAGTCCCGAAAAGAATATTCCAATTATCTGATCGCCATTCCAAGTACTGATGTCGATCAAGGTGCCAACGTAATCCACGTTCACCAAGTTAACCCTAGATCTTAGATCCTAATATGAAAAACGATGTGATTTAATGTTCTATGTCTTACCTTGACTTTGTCTATTTTGCTGCTATCTATTTTATGCTTTATGTCTGCACTTTCTGCATTGCTCTTGATCTGCCAATGTTGTGCTCATTTTATGCCTGTCTTTCTTTACTGCTGTGAAGCACTTTGAGCTGCAATTCTTGTATGAAAGGTGCTATACAAATACAGTGTATTATTATTATTATTATTATTATTATTATTATTATTATTATTATTATTATTATTATTATTATTATTATTATTATTATTATTATTATTATTATTATTATTATTATTATTATTATTATTATTATTATTATTATTATTATTATTATTATTATTATTATTATTATTATTATTATTATTATTATTATTATTATTATTATTATTATTATTATTATTATTATTATTATTATTATTATTATTATTATTATTATTATTATTATTATTATTATTATTATTATTATTATTATTATTATTATTATTATTAATTATTATTATTGTTTGCTTCATTAATTAAAGGGTGTGAATTTAAGTGTTCTCTAGTGCCCTTTGTCCGCTTTAAGGTGGTGGTATAAGTTAAAGGTTGTGGTGTCGAAGTAAAAAAGGGCACCTATCTGGGCTAAGCCCCGGATCTCCTACAATCCTAAATCCGCCCCTATTCTGGACAACCAGAGGAGGGAGACTTTTAAACTATCACTATCACACATCCCAAGTGGAAATGTCCTGTGACTTTCTCTTCTGGTCAGAGCTGACCTCAGCTTTTGACCACCGCTCATAATGTGGTCAATCAATTCCCCTACACGACACGGTTAATACAGGCTTACAGAGGGAAGCAGGGTGGAGACGCTTGTTAGACAAATTGAGGTGAGAGTAATTGAATGTTCGCGCCTCGAGAGAAGGGACTTTTTTTTTCTAAAGCGACTATCGAATTCCAGTCCGGTGAGTTGGTGAGATGGTCCCTGGGTAACGGTGATACCCCCCTGTCCAGCCCACCGACCTCCCCCGCGCCTTCCTCGCCAAAAGAGAGCCAGGCGGCAGTTGGTGGAAAATGTTTGTTTGTTGCACCTCGGTGTTACCCTTGGATACGTGCCACGGAGCGCGCTCAGTGCTCACACTTTAGGGGCTCTCTGCACTTCACATATAGCCTGCCATACATAGACTCAGACTGGCCTCCCACACATGCCCTTTGGGATGCCATGTTACACCCTGTCAGGTTACCACCAGGAACCCGGTCTGCACTGCGGGATCTAAAGGGCAGGATCGGCGTCATCATCACAACTCGCCGGATGCTGACAGAACCGGTCCTAGTGTTTTAGAATCACTTTGCTAAGTGTCACACAAGCTCCGTAATTCGAATTGTAATTGTATGTTTACAATTGACAAATATTTCATTTCAAACCATTATTTCTTCTCGAAAAGGACAATTGAGGTCACCCTCATTTTCAATGTCGTCGAGACTTACAGACATTTCAATACATAATTTTTTTATAATATAATAATAATAAATAATAACAACTCTATCCATACAGCACCCCTCACACATGCACTGCAGCCCAAAGTGCCCCACAGCAAGTAGCACAAAATTAACATAGGCGTAAAAATCTACTTATACAATGGCATGGAAATTTCTCGATTCTGATTGGCTGAAACAGTCAAGTTACACATGGTTATTTGTCATAACCCCACGCTCTTGGTCCCAGGACCCGCCCACAACCGAATTACTATCAATCCGCCGTGCACGTTTTTAGAAGTGAAAGCAAGATGGCAGACAGTAAACGTTACGAAAGGATATGTTGATAGGGTCATAGACTAAATGAAAAGCGATTCTGTTACGGCGAATGTGTTAGTTGCTTACACAATGTTGGATTATGTAATTAGTGGGTCATGAGTCATTGTGGAACAAAATAAAAATTGCGCGAATTGATTGATTGATTGATTAATTGCAAATTTGGTTAAGGTTAGAGTTTGTCTTTAGAGCAGGGCGATAGACCACCAGCCCTGATTCCAAACTCTAACCTTAACCAACTTCGAAAGAGAGCGACTTCGAAAGAGTCGCCAAGTTTAACCAGTTGGAAACAAGGCGGACAGTAATAAAATTAGCAATCAATCAATCAATCAATTCAATAATCCACACTCACTTAAAACAGCGCACCTCCCAGCTGCTTCTATAGAAAGTAGGTTTAAAAAAATATATAAAAAATTCCCCCTATAGGGCAAAGAAAACTTTTTGTTTTTGTTTTACCTACTTTCTATAGAAGCATCTAAGAATGAAGTTCTATAGAAAGTAGGTAAAAAAGAAAAGAAAAGTTGGATGCGTTAGTTTGTTGGATGTCTTAGTTGAAAGACAGTTGGATGTGTTAGTTTGTTGGATGTCTTAGTTGAAAGACAGTTGGATGTGTTAGTCGAACTCTAGTGCGGACCAAACACGCAAATGCTGGTCCGCCAAAAAACATAGGTCTCGGTTCGCTTCATCGTACCAAATGCGGACCAAATATAGGAAGTCACCTGATGAACTGTGCATCTTGGGTAGTAGGAAGAAAAAAACACAGCGGCTTATTATTATTATTATTACCGCGGCGCGCGGCATTCACTGCAAAACAAGCACACTGCATCTATCTATCTATCTATCTATCTATCTATCTATCTATCTATCTATCTATCTATCTATCTATCTATCTATCTATCTATCTATCTATCTATCTATCTATCTATCTATCTATCTATCTATCTATCTATCTATCTATCTATCTATCTATCTATCTATCTATCTATCTATCTATCTATCTATCTATCTATCTATCTATCTATCTATCTATCTATCTATCTATCTATCTATCTATCTATCTATCTATCTATCTATCTATCTATCTATCTAAATATCTAAATATCTAACTGTGCATCTTGGGTAGAAGGAAGAAAAAAACACTGCAGCTTATTATTATTATTATTATTACTGCGGCGCGCGGCATTCACTGCAAAACAAGCACACTGTGTAAACATGTCTCGTGGACAGACTTGGGCGAAGTGAAAGCCCTGATCGACATATGGGCAGAAGACCAAATAAAACAGCTGCTTGTGGGCACTCACAAAAACAACGAGGTGTACAAGTTGTTTAGCGAGAGGATGGCGGTAATGGGTTATAATCGAACGATGGATCAATGCCACGCCTCTGCTACTATCACGCTTCACGCAGTTTGTGTTTTCGCGCATTTCACTTCCTGAAGGGGAGGGATTTCCACTCTCCATTGTGTCCAATAGACGAGCGCCCTTTTCGACCGTGTGACATTGTTCAGAAAGTTTGGTGCGCCTGACAAATTGCTGTGTGAATGCAGACAAACCAAATGATGAATGCAACAATGTTGCAACTTCACCACCAGAACCGCACAGAGTCCACCAAAACTATATGTGAAAGCACCCTTAGTTGAAAGACAGTTGGATGTGTTAGTTTGTTGGATGTCTTAGTTGAAAGACAGTTGGATGTGTTAGTTTGTTGGATGTCTTAGTTTGTTGGATGCCTAGTTGAAAGACAGTTGGATGTCTTAGTTTGTTGGATGTCTTAGTTGAGAGACAGTTGGATGTGTTAGTTTGTTGGATGTCTTACTGAGAACAGTTGGATGCACTTCCGAGCTGCTTCCACATGGAGGCAACTTCACTTATACTACATCATTATTGGTAAGCTACCTCCTTATACATCATTATTGGTAAGCTACCTCCTTATACTACATCATTATTGGTAAGCTACCTCCCTTTATACAACGGCATGCAAATTTCTCGATTCTGATTGGCCATTCACACGTCTTTATTGGTAACAATCCACGGTCCTGGGCTCAGGACCCGCCCACAACCAAATCACATAACCCTCCCCGGCTCACTCCGGGAGAAAACAGGATCGCGGAGAACAAATGGTTATGTTGAAAGCACCATAACGACTAAATATGAAGCGATTCTGTCAAGGGGAATGTGTTAGTATTTTAAACAATGTTGGATGATGTAATTGATGGGTCTTGACTCAATCTAGAACAAAAGAAAAATCGCGGATTGATTGATAGATTAATTGATTGATTTAAATTTCTTCCTTCCTACTTTCCGACTGCAGCGTTCTCTCTCACACTGTCCGACGCTGGCGTACCCACAAACACACACATACACACACACACACACACACACACACACACACACATACACACACACACACACACACGCACACACACACTGTGACACACACACACACACATACACACACGCACACACACACACACACACACTCCTGTCTGCAACAGCGGGGGAGTCAGACTGAGAGAGAAGCAGCGCTGTTTTAAGTGAGCATGGTCTATTGAATTGATTGATTGGTTGATTGCTAATTTTATTACTGTACCCCTGGTTTCCAACTGGTTAAGTTTAGGCTAAAAGAAATAAATAAAAAAATAGGGCGAAGAAAACGTTTTTTTCCTATAGGGCAAAGAAAACGTTTTAATAAATTTTCAATCAATCATTCCAATAATACACAGTTGGATGTGTTAGTTGGTTGGATGCACTTCAAGCTGCTTCCACATGAGGCAACTTCTCTCAATCATTCCAATAATACACAGTTGGATGTGTTAGTTTGGTTGGATGCACTTCAAGCTGCTTCCACATGGAGTTGTGGGAACTACTTTTTCTGGCGGATGGTTTTTTCAATAAATCTTCGATTAATGTGTGTTTATTGTATAGAAATAAGGTTGGATGAATCTGGCAGTTGTATAAAAGCTTTACACCACGTGCAGTCGTGATTTGTGACCAATAAACCATGCCTAGGGGGGTCTAACGACCCTCGGCTGCGCCTCGGGCCTAACAACCACCCCTAGGCATGGTTTATTGGTCACAAACCACTCCTGCGTGTGATGTAATGCTTAAATACTACATCATTATTGGTAAGCTACCTCTTTATCATTATTGGTAAGCTACCTCCTTATACTACATCATTATTGGTAAGCTAGCTCTTTATACTACATCATTATTGGTAAGCTACCTCTTTATACTACATCATTATTGGAATGGAACATTGGAACCCATGGAACCCGTTCTAGTGACTGGCTGGTCTGTAAATCTGCATTTTGTTATGATGCCCCTCTATATGGAATGAACTCCAACAGTCATTAAAGCTTGAGATTCTCCCCTCTGTTGCAGAGTTTAAAACCTTGATCTCCAACCTTTGTCAATCCAGTTGTATGTGTTTTAATTGACTTGTTATCCCTTGCTCTTTGCCTCGCCTTGTTGTCTTATTGTTGTCCTTTTATATGCTGTGTGATTTTATATGCTTTATTTATGCTTATTTCGGTATATCTCAACGTGACTCTAAATGAGGGAAACCTTAGTTGCCTTTCGAGTTTAAATAAAGCTTTGAAATGAAATATATTTGGGGGCCTGCTTGAGTAAATATGGCCACACAGTGTGTCTTACAAGCAATGGGGCTTATGTATGGTTTAATAAACACTTTAACACCACCGGTATGTGATATGAGTCTGTGATGGAAACAATTTATGCTCTCAATGCAGGGGAAAGCCGTGCTATGTACTCTGTGAGCCATGATACTAAAGCCTTCTTTATGGCTATTTCCAGTGGTTCTATTTCAAACAGTTGTCAGTGAAAATGAAGCCCATTAGTGGGTATGGATTTTAAATGAGCCTCTTTTTACAAAGTGACAAACGACACATGCTGTCACTGGCTAACAGCTGGTCCATCCCTGAAAAGGCCCAAATCCACATCGACACCTTTTGACCACATGCTCCTAATCCGGTCAATGGTTTGGGCTACCGAAGCCTTTAGAACACTTTTTTAACACTTTCACAACCACACCACAGAAGGTTAAATGAGTGGTGACTAGAATATGCCACCCACATGAGGTTTAGTGAGAACCACGTGAATGGCCTAGGTCGGAGGAGTAGAAAAAAAAATCTGTTTTTGAGAAATGTAAAATGGTGGTTACATGGTTTCACATGTCGCAACTCTAGGATATCTCAAAGTAAGATAATGTTTCACACTAAAATGGGTGCTCAGTAGAGCACAAATGTCCACGGTATGCTATAGTTGGTAGTAATAATAATAATAATAATAATAATAATAATAATAATAATAATAATAATAATAATAATAATAATAATAATAATAATAATAATAATAATAATATATGGGGGGGGGGTTGGCTGAAACAATGCCTGCACAGACTGTAATCCAATCTGAGGCAACACCAGTATGCAGGTGTGGCCGAAGTACAAGGTGTGATAGAGGAGGATACAGCTGGTGAAGTGACGACGGAACACAGCTGGTGAAGCTGGTGAAGCAACCAGCAGATTGTTGGTTGTACAAAGCAGTATTGAAGTGTTGTAGATGTATATAACGTTTGTAGTGTTGTTTGTTATGGGAAATGTTAAAGGACAAAAAGATGAGCCGTTTGTATAAATCATTCGGAGTCGTTATTAAAAATAGGAAACATAGTTTATTTCATCTGTGGCCACAAAATGAAAGTTCAGTTCTGTTTCGTTAAGGGGCTCTGCTTGGCATCACCTACTGCACTCCCTCGCGTACGTGCACGCGTACTGAATAACATTCCACAAATATACCTTTAATACCAGTATTAGTCTGACCACACCCCTCATCAGCTTACCTTCATAAGCAGGTGTGTGGTCACCTGCTCTCCTCCTTCTCGCTTTCACCACAAGGAAGTGCCTTCGGTAGTACCCCACTTGACGTGTTGTTAGTTGAAAAGAGTTGTGACTGGTTTACATTGTGCTTAATCTTTTCTTCTCTCACTTTGTTGTATAAGAAAAGGTTTGGGTCATAATGTATTCCGCGGAGAGTAGACCCGCTAGACCTACTCTTCACCACCGGTTCTCCATTCCCGCCTCCGTCGTGCGCTTCGGTGCTGGGCTGTTGCCACTCTCGTGGTTGCCGACCCAGCCCGGGAGACTGCCGGTGGATAGTTTTCCTCACCGACGAGCCGAGGGTTCGGTGCCGTCGCTCCGGCGATGGCCTGATCTCGACTCTGGTTCCTCTGGTTCTGGGGAATCGCCCGTTGATGAACGGGGGATTGTTTTGGAGCCGGAGGATTTGCGACGCAAACTTTTCGCGTCTGCTTGCTCGCGTCGCAAGATGGTGGCGTGCAGACGCGAACGGCCTGGGTTTGGGGAGCTGCTGGAGACCAGCGAGGATGCGTCCGACTCTGGATTTCTGATCGAAACTGAGGACTTCATGGAAGAGGCGGACGGATTCTTGTATGATGGTCCCGTGGAGGAGAGTATCCCTCCTCCGGAGACCCCGGAGGGGGGAGAAATGGCTCCATGGGGCGCCTTGTTCGAGGATGTCGAGGAACCACCTTGGCCTCATCAGCAGGATGCCCTACTGTCGGCCGCATCGGATTGTGGCTCCTTGACCAGTCGCAGCCTGCTGTATGCGAGGGATGCGGGGTCGGTGGAGGAAGGTTCGCAGGGGGAACTGCGGGCCTTGTTTCCCGAGCTCATGGCGGTAGCCGCCACCGCAAACGGTGTGCCGCTGCCGCTGCCATTGCCTCCACCTGTCCCTGATGACCTCATAGGCCATCCCTGGCAGCGTCCCCCAGTGAGAGGGGTGGACGTTGTCTACCCATTTTTCCCATCGATGGGGGCCTATGTTCGTCGGGGTCAGGCGGTGTCCAACATCATGGGACTAACTCCCGCCTACGTACCAGTTACGCGGGTGTCAGGGTTAGTCAAAGGTATGGGGGAGGGCGTGCCTCGGCTTGACAATCCGATGGCCGCGCTCCTCTGTCCGGATATGGTGTGGGAACCCCTATGCAAGCCGGTCCTCCAGGGGAAGTCGGCTAGGCGATTGGCTTATTGGGGTGACCAGTCATTCATCGCTGGTACACAATCGCTGGCTGCGGCATCTAACATCGCCCACCTGGCTAGATTTGTATCGGGGATAATGACGGGCGGCACGGATCTGAACGAGGTAAAATGCGATCAGATCACCCTGGCTGCGGGAGCTGTCCTGCACCTTTCCCAGGTGCTGGCCATAGCCATGGGGAAAGTGCGCGCCCTGGCCACCCTGGGCCAGCGTCACCTTTGGCTGGAGCAGGCCCGTGTGCCAGAGAAGAAGAGAGCCCCTCTTCTGACGGCCGCCCTCTCCGACGCTGGCCTGTTCGGGAAGGCCCTGCAATTGATGACCTCAACATGCAGAGAGATGGCAGAGGAGAGATCCATCCTCCAACCCCATTTTCCGCCTCCCGTCCTTGCCGGTGGGGGCAGAAGGCTTCCGCGACGTCGAGCTGTCTCCGTCGCCGCTACCACTGCCTCCGCCGCCGCTGCTGGCCCTGCCAAGAGGGCCAGGGGACGAAACGGCGCTTCGGCCACCGCCGGCCCATCCCAGACCGGAGGAGACGGTAGGGAACGTCGTGTCCAGCAGACTGTAACCTACCGTCCCTCCGGGGCTCCCCGGGGTGGCAAGACTCGAGCGGCGCGAGGTGGCAGACGCCGTTAGGAGTGACTTTTTCCCCTCTGTATCCCCTCTCCTACACCCTTCCCGGCCCCTCTATGATTTTGTGCCTTAAACTTTATTATTTAATAAAAAAAGTTCCCCGACATAAGGGGGACTGTGTTTTGGCCGAACAAACTGTGTGTTTCTTCAAACAAATCATATGGTGGGGTTGTGTATATATGGATCTACCCTGTTTACGTTGGGGGGTGAGTTGTGTTGTGTTACGAGGTTAAGCAAGGTCTGCAACTTACACTCGGTAATAGGTTCTATTTAGCTTGATGCTCCACATGCAATTAGAACTGGTGTTATTCCATTGCTTTAACTAAGTATATGTGTTTTCACAATGCTGTGTTGTTTAGTTGCAGTAATGCTCGTACGCACACTTTTTCACGGCCTAGCCGTTACTCTCGTTCGGCGTTTTTTTCCTATGTATGACATAGGCAACGGGTATAGGATTCACGCACAGGCGACTTATGTTGTTGTAAAACCTTTTACACTTTTTGTGGGTAGCAGGCATTGTATTAGCTTATGCTATGCATTGCTTTCTACCGGAGGTTTTTCAAGATGGCTACGGTTGTGTTCTGTGTGTAGGGATAAAGGGTGTGTTTTCGGGAGGGGGTGTCGAATAAACCCCTCCTTTCCCACTTGATTGGTTTAGGGGATTTTTGATCTTTTCTCCTGAGCCAGTCAGGGCCAAGCCAGTGCTTGACAGGGGGGGGGGGGGGGGGGGGAAGGGGTATTCTACCGACTCCTGTTATGACAGGATCCGGTGGGTTTTTCCCCGCCCGTTGTAGCGTTGTTGCTATGGCGACGCCTTCCATGAGCTGGTGTCTTAAAGATGTCGAGGTTGGGCGCAGGGCTTACAGGCCTGCTGCGCCCGGTTTATGTGTCAAACTTGAGTCTATTGGTCACGTGTCTCACAGTTTACATATCTTTTTTCTTGACCGTAGTCTCATGTGGGAAGGTGTTTCTGGGAGGGTCTGGTCTTACACTCTGATTAAAAGGAGTGACTGGATTAAAATCATGTGATAAACAGGGTTTTTACTCCCAGCTGTGCAGTTGGGTCATACGGGTGATGCCTTTTCTTTATTTTTATAAAGAGTTGAATGTGTCTTGATGGATTGGAAATGAGGGTCCCTGATGGAAACAAGACTAACGTCTTTCTCAGGTCTGCCTCCCCTTATCCTATTGTGTGTATTCCTGTACTGCAGTCTGTTGGGTACATTTTTTCATTCATTCATTCATTCATGGAGTTGATTGCATCTCGCCCCTCTTGTTGTTTCCCTGGGCGTCTTGGGGATTCAATATGGTGGTCTAAACGGCCTATTGTTGATGTGGGTATGTCCAAACGCACACATAGTGCTGGCTCAGGATGTGCTTTTGGGCCATTGGCTGACTAGCGCGCCTTGTTTGCTTGGGTGAAACAGCGTTTTTATGGAGCAATTGGGATGGGGGTTTTTCCTCTTCCGACATCCTGTGTGTTGTCGATGGGTTCCCGTTCATGTCAGGGGATGATGACGGAATGGGTCTGGACATATGGGGAAGGGTCTCACGCCCTAGGGGTGGGCCACCGGACGCGGTTCATACCGACACGTCTGGGTGGCGCCTTCTTTTTTGTGTTGGGATCAAACGCGCATATCTGCCCCTTCTCCTGGGGTTGGCAGGTCGGCGTGATTAGGGCACGGGACTGGTTCTGGTCGCGCTGGTCCAGATCAGTTGCACCCGTTGTCCGCTGGGGATGCAGATCTGCTGTTCTGGTACCCTGAGGGACTTGGGGTTTTTTCAGGGGGAAAAATGCTAGGTCGATCCGGGTGTCACAGGGTTGAGCGTTATGGGACCCTTGTTGGGTGCGTTGTATTCTGCACTGTCGTAATGGCTTACGGCCGTGCCGACCTGTACGCGCCCGATCTCGTCGGATCTCGGCCACTGTACGGGTTGGTCTTGGTTGGTACTTGGTTGGGTGACCTCCTGGGAATACCGAGTGCGGGGTGCTGGGGCTGGTCTTCCATTTTTTACGCTCTTCTCTTGCGTTTTGGCGCTGAGGGGCCTTGGGTGTGTTTAACCTCCTCGGGGGACCCTGTGCTCCCCGTATCACCGGGCCCGGTCCGGGGTGATGCTCGTTGACCCGTAGGCCCGGGATAGCCCTGTTGGGAACTGGAACGCGGGCTGCGGCGGTGCCGCAGATGTGTTTTGGGGTTTCTTTCCTGTGGGGTTATGGGACCAACCGTTGCATGGGGTGATGCCTGGGTGGTTGGTTCTCTGGTGTGTTGCTGCAGTGTCAACTCCCGGTTCTCCGGTTGAGGGTGCCCCTGCACGTTCATGACGTCTGCCGATCGTATGGGCTTTTTCTGTGGGCAGCTGTCAGGGGCCGAGTGGTCTATGGATCCCACTTCTGACGTGCTGTTTAAAAGCTTGGTTATGCGACAACGCCAGCATACGCCCCTTCCGCCGGGGCGGCTGTTTTCAGCTGTCCTTTCTGGCGCCTGCCTCGTCCGCAGTTTTCCAGGCTTGGGTTGACAGCCTGTTGCCTGGTCTTTTTCCCCGGTGCACTGCCTGCTTCCGTTGGTTAACTCTTGTGTGTTATGACCATGCTGTCTGCCTGTTGCAGGGCCTGTGTTCCAGGCGGTGTGCTGTTGGGGAGGACAGGGCCCGCTCGGCTGAGGGGCCTTTGTCCGAATACGCTGGCGATGTGGGGGGCAGGGTCACTAGGTGCCCCCCTGGTGGGGTCTTGATGCTGGCATCATGGCCTTCTCCGAGCCCCCATTCCAGGGAGTCCAGTCCTTTTGGTGGGTCTGGGTCTTCCTTCGCGCTCCGCTGCTACGGCCTTGCCACGGGGTTGGGTTTGCCCTTGACCCCGTGATTCTGGGGGCAGTGACGAGGTTGTTCCTACGTTCGTTCCCGGGTGGCATGCGGGTTGTGCGTGGGTGTAGTCGTGGGGTCAAGCCACGGTCTGCTCACCCTGTGCGTTGGGTTGCTTGAGTGCCTCTTCGCACGGTCGGGTCCGTCGCCCTCCCGTGAAGCCCCTAATAGGGGGGATGACCTCCATTAGGGGGGGTCGGGGGGGCTCGGCCCTCCCTGTTCTGATGGTTGTGGGGGGCTGTCAGCGGGGTGTATTTGTCAGCCAGCGGCTCCGCTTGGCCTCCCTTGTGCAGTAGGTGATGCCAAGCAGAGCCCCTTAACGAAACAGAACGTTAGGTTATGGCTATAACCAAGTTCTGTTAGTTAGGGGTGACGCTTGGCATCAGACGGCCGCTGCAGCCCTTGACCTCACCTTGTGGTGAAAGCTTGGGAAGGAGGAGAGCAGGTGACCACACACCTGCTTATGAAGGTAAGCTGATGAGGGGTGTGGTCAGACTAATACTGGTATTAAAGGTATATTTGTGGAATGTTATTCAGTACGCGTGCACGTACGCGAGGGAGTGCAGTAGGTGATGCCAAGCGTCACCCCTAACTAACAGAACTTGGTTATAGCCATAACCTAACGTTTACAATCAGAGACTACATGTGTTCACACACTGAATCTGACCAGCAAAGTGACCAAGAGGTCTGGGCAGAACATAGTTTATACACACTTGCAAGACGTAACATTATACATCAGATATGATGATGAAAGTATAAACAAACTGGGTTCTCAGTAGGGGAGTAATAACACGACCTTGCTTTGGCTAGCTGGGTACTTTGGACCTTTTAAAGAGACACACACACATTATACTAGCTGGCCATAATCAGTCAAGCTGTACAAAGATAAAATTATATCTCAACACAGATCTATAATGACATGATGATATTTTCTACGACATGTTGTTATTGTGTAGACGCATAGAATAGCAGTGTGTACAATACAGTATGTGTCCTTGTAATACAATGTTAATGTTTGCTGTTAACTCATTCAGCACCACTGCTTAATCCACGAGATGGCGCTAGTGCACCACCGCTGTAAGTCAATGGGGGGACTGCGAGATTTGCGAGTCCTTAAAATATATCTTAAAGTATAGCTATAGGGCGGCAAAGGTGGTGTAGTGGGCAAGGCGCTCGCCATCAACGCTGGAGACGCTGGGTTCGAATCCAGCTCTCGGCGTTGCTATCAGCTTGGCTGGTCGTTCATACTAACACAATTGGCAGTGTTAGGGGTGGGAAAGCTGATGGGTGGGTCCTGGGCGTTGTGGACAGCGACCCCTACAGTTCGGTCGGGGCGCCTGCACAGCGAGGGTAGGATCTGGAGGGAGGTAGTGTGACACACGTTACACTCTCCCGGTGAGAATCTGCGCTGCCAGGCTGGCTGCCGGCTGGCTGCACATGCGTTGGAGGAAAGCATGTGACAGTCTCCGGCCTCTCGGACCAACAGTAGGGGGGAGTGCGCAACAACCAGGAAGGGGGTTGGGAATTGGCATAACGACTAACAGTGGGATGGGAGAAAAATCGGAAAAAGGAGGGGGGAAAAGGATAAAAAAAAAAATTTAAAAAGTATAGCTATGGGTCTAATACACCCGTCGATTATCAGTTTGTTGCATCCAGTCAACATGTACAAAACGGATTGTTTTTTCATCTGTACATTTCCGTTTTATAGCCTTTTGAATATGAGTATAACTTTGGGTGCCTCTGAGTAATTCCAGATAAAGACGGATAATAGCGTTTTAGTGGAATACACTAAACACGTTGTAATTTTTCGCCTGATTATCGTATGTTCCTGAAATCAACGCTAGATTATCATTATTATCCTTCCTCGTGCATACATGAAAAGAGCATTGGACCGTGGGGCTCCGCCACAGCCTCCTCAAACTCAACGGCACACAGCCACACACACACACACACACACACACACACACACACACACACACACACACACACACACACACACACACACACACACACACACACACACACACACACACACACACACACACACATACACACACACACACACAGCCGCGATCGCGGTAGAAAGACATATCAGATCAACGATCAAATTTATATATAGTGTTCTTACCTTGTATCTGATGTAATGCAAAAGAAATAATCCAATGATCTCATCGCCATTTTAAGTACTGGGCGCGGAGGTCTGTGCCACGTTCAACAGCATTGCATATTGAGGGGGGGGGGGGGGCAGCCTCGCAGATGTATCGTTGAAACAGGTTACCTCGATTGAGTATTGTAATTTTGTCAACGAAAATAATTACTGGTCGTCAAAGATTTTTCCCCCGACGACAACGAGACGTGACGTCACGTTAATGTAGATCATGTGACACTAACGTGACTAAATTATTTATGCATTATAGGTGACTACATCTGAGGACACAAAAATGTACTTAACAAAAACCATGACGAATTCTCTCTTAATTGATGTTGACTAAAACAAGATAAGACAAAATAATTATAACTTTTAGAATAATTCACTTTATGCTCGTCACCAATGCAAGAGGCTGCGGTCTCGACTCCCGGAGTCAGCATTGCCTGCGGCTTGGGCCGATCATCATACTAACTCGTTTGGCTGAGTTAGCGGGAGGGAAGTTGTGGGTGGTAATCTGGCATTGTGGACAGCGACACCTACAGGTCAGGTCTGGGCGCCTGCTCAGCGAAAGGCAGGAAGTGGTGAAGGCAGCGTGACCTCCCACGCGTTACACTTCACCAATGAGAGTCCTTGCTGCCAGGTGAAAAAGAGAGCCGCTGGCTGTCTCTGCATGTGTCGGAGGAAGCATGTGGTAGACTTCAGGGTTCCCTTGTACCGACCAGTAGGGGGAACATGCGCACAACGATCAGGTAGGGGAGGGGGGGAATTGGCATAAAGACTAAATTGGGATGGGAGGAAAAGCATAGAAAATCAGGCAAAAAAATAAATAAAAAAATAATTCACTTTATTATTTCAGCATTTCCCATTTCCGTTTCCGGCTGTTACATTCAAGCCTAAAGTATGGCTCGTGTAGGCCTTGAATGAAAAGTGGTGGACACAGGACAAGACAGGAGTTTATAAAAAATAACAATATTTATTGGAACAGCTATTTAAATGGACAAAAGGGTGAGAGCTGGGTGTTCCAGACTCCAAAGGTCAATAACAAAACTAAGGCACATAGGCCAAAATAGAACAAACAGCAAAAATAGAAGCAGTGAGAGCAGATGAGACTCTGGTGAGCTGACATCTCTTGTGAAAATGGGAGACACTGCAGCCTGCACTCTGCTCTGCTTTGTAGGGCGTGGTGCCTCATCACCACACCTGTGTCAATTACAAGGGCGGCCATTTTAATAACATGGAAAACAAAAACAGGAAGAAACAGTGTGTCAATCAAACCACGAATTAGTGACAACACACTACAACCACAATGTGAATATGCACCACAGACAGTAAGTATCCCTCCACCATGTGAAAGTAATACGTAACACCGGCTAATCGATAGCTAGGCTCCGCACCGTTTATGGCCCACTAAAAGCCAAGCCACGCGAGGCTAAAAACCGCGTCCCTGGTCTCGCTTGACTACAGCTTATACCAATAACCATGAACGGAATCTGCTACTCTCTCAACACTTCTGCGGCAGCCGAAGAGTTCTACCAAAACAACATAGCATTTAAGACGACGGAAGCTAAAGAGGATGGCTAGGCTGCGAGAAGAGCTAATAGCCTGGAACCTATAACCACAGACACAGGCTTGCTCTCCCCGTAGATACTCCTTCATCTGTGTACACCCACTACTATCAACATTACACATGGATACAACAAGGACAAGACCACGTTCACTTAAAAAGGTAATGTTTGTATGAAAAGAAAAGACACAGACGAGTACTAACACAGTGAGATGGACCCTATAGTATACGTTGTTAATGAATCCCTTTAGCGCTTGAAGTGCACTAAAACATTGTAATGACTTGTTATTTTTCATATAATGTTGGGTACATTCTCAGTAGAGTTAGAACGCTCTCAGTCTTAGGGGCTGTGATATTTTGTTACCACACTTTATGCACATAGAAGTGCGGTGGCAGGTTCGCTAAGCTAATGTTGTTAGCCGAATGCTCTGATGGAGGCCGCCATTTTAAGTTTTAAGTTTAAAGTGACGTCAGCGATCTACGGTTGTACTCGACGGACAAAAGGGAATGTGTGTGTGACGTGTGTGAAATTTGTACAGTAGGTCCCAGTGAGAATTGCAATCAGTGTGTACTGTGTATTGACACTATCCTAATGTTGCTTTGTTGGTTAAAAAAAATATAAGCAATTTAAATCAGAATATGTTCCATTCCGGGCGGCTGATTGGCGCAGTGGGCAAGGCGCTCGCCTCTAATGCAGGAGACGCTGGGTTCGGGCCCAGCTCTCGGCGTTGCTACCGACTGGCCGGTCGTTCATAGTAACACAATTGGCAAGTGTTAGAGGGTGGGAAAGCCGGTGGGTGGGGATTTGATGTTGTGGACAGCGACTCCTACAGGTCGGTTTGGTGACGCCGGTGCAACGGAAGCAGGAAGTGACGGGGGCAGTGTGAGCCTCCCACACGTTACTCCTCGCCACTGAGAGTTCGAGCTGCTGCGGTGAAAAGATGCGACAGGCTGCCTCCTCGTGTACCGGAGGGGACACGTGATGCAAGGCTTCTGTCCTCACTACAACGATCTGTGGGAGGCATAGTCTAGCAACGTTCAAGACAGGGGAGGGAAGAATTGGATATACGAAATTGGGATGGGAGAACAATTTTAAATGGGGAGAAAAAGTGGATACAAAAAAAAGAATATGTTCCATTCCATGTCTGACTATTTCTGAATCTATTGACCATTTCAAGGAATGTTTGGTTACTATTGGACTTCTAGCCTTCTACTGAATTTATTGTGAATCAGCTGATAGGGTTTTGGCTAGACTAGAATAGAATTGCATTATTTACAATATAAAAATATCATGGGCTCGCCCGCCGCTGTGAACCTAGCTAACCTGTATGTCCAAGTTCGAAAAGGACCACATTTTCAATAATAACCCGTTTGAAAAATATGTCAAATCCTATATGCGCTACGTTGATGACCTGTTTTTTATTTGGTCTGGTTCATCGATTGATCTTCACTCCTTCCTTGAGTTCCTTAACACTCGCAGAGAAACGATAAAGTTTACTCTTAATTTTGATTTGTACACTCTAACATTTCTTGATGTTCTAATTAACAAAGCCCTAGATGGTATTTCATTACACACTGAGGTCTTCAAAAAGGAGACAGACCGTAACTCGTTCCTACATTATTCTAGCTATCACGCTCCTGCATTAAAGAATAGTCTCCCCTTCAGCCAAATCCTACGTTATAGGAGAATTTGTGACACGCACAACAGATTCATTGCCCAAGCAGAAGTCCTCCGTGGCAGTTTCCATGATAGAGGCTATAGTGATGCATTGACACTTAAAGCCCTGACTAAAACCAAACAGATTGACAGAACCTCGCTGTTTTCCCCACAAAAAGATAAATGAAAACACAGACAAAGTATCATTTGTGTCTACTTATAGTCCCATCACGAGAGACATACGTAGCATTGTCAATAAATATTGGCACATTCTACAGTCAGATCCCCTTACTGTGGCAGCACCCGCCCAATTATTTTTACAAATGACAAGCTAACCTTTCCAATCTTTTAGTCAAAACTGATCTTCCCATAAGGAAACCCACACATTTTATGTCCAACATCCCTGATGGTAATTTCCCCTGTCAGGCCTGTGTACAATGCCAAGGCATGATTAAAGATAGATTCTATGCACACCCAAACACAGGCAAGCGTATACCTGTCAAAGGGTGTATTACTTGTAATTCCTCAAATCTAGTGTATCTGTTGAAATGTCCTTGCAATTTTTCTTATGTGGGAAAAACAACTAGAGCTTTTAAATCTAGAATCAGTGAGCATAAATGTTCAGTCAGAAATCTAGATGTCAAGTCATCTGTAGCTCGCCATTTTTCCAAATGCAATCATTCTGTCAATGATCTGAAATATATGGGACTCGAGCTAGTCAACAGGCCCTCTATAGAGGGGAGACAGGCATAAGCTATTACACTGCGAATGTTATTATACTCATTTGTTTAATTGTATAGAACCAAAGGGAATGAATGAAGAGAACGTGTTATCCTGTTTCCTATAATAAGTGACTTTTATCATTATTATTATGATTATATTATTATTATTATTTTTTACAAATGGGGAAATGTTTTCCTCCTGTTTTTCCTTCTGTTTTTGTTGTTCTTTTCTTAGAGAATTTTGGTTTGGAAATATTGCAATTGGCTAATTTATTTAGCCCTATTAGCTATGGTGAAGATGGTTTATTTTGTTTCTGGTATTTTATTTTGAGTTTACTTCACATTATAACATATTATATTATAATGTCCTTCCTACGGTCAAAGTTGACTAGCAATTCCAGGCACACCTGCATTGATGTCACTTCCTGCCTACCTTGTACAGCCCCCATATTTACAAGCTATCATTGCTAGCCATTAACACTGACGAAGGAACACCTGTTCCGAAACATGTTTGTACACGGCTGTGATTAAAACTTGTTGAACCTAAGAGTGCTGGTCCGGCTTCCTGCTTTCTTCTACTTAATCTTCGGGATTGCAGCACCCAGTGTCAAATATTGAGAGCGCGGTCTATCTTGACTTTCAATATAAAAATATAAAATGCCTTTTTTTCATTAGTGAAAACTAGACAAAAATCATCCGTTTTCTGCGACTAAATCAAGACAAAAACTAAAAAGACAAAATCGAGACTAACACTGCATGACTAAGACTAAAATTCTCAGACCTGTAGTTGACTAAAACTGATTAACGAAAAATAAATTAAGGTGACTAAATATGATGAAAAGAAAAAGGAGCATTTGACACATGACTAAGACTAAAACTAAAATGAAAATAGCTGCCAAAATTAACACTGCCCGCACGGCTTGGATTGTCCCAGAAAAGAAACTAGACCATTCCCAATGGGGTACAATACCAACTGGAAGGCGTAGGCGGCGGTATTTGCCCTTTTGCGAGCTCAGACCCATTCCCAACGATACCATCAGGCTGGATGAAAATGAATGGATATCGCTAATAAAAGAAATACCGATTAAAACCCGACTATACTCGGGTCTGGCGCTCAAGCGATGGCGAGTTACAGTTTTTTACGACTGCTTTGATGCATTTTGCACATCAGAGTTTCAATGGGCAAAACTCAAAATGCAAATTGCCAAACTGACTTTAAAAATTAATACTCTAAGATACTAAATGCTATATGCTTATGTAGCAACCTGAATATGTCTGGCTATTATTCAAATTTGGCTAACGTAATCTTTTGCATTCCCCGTGTTCACAAGGACGTTGTGGACATTTAACGTGCGGTTCTCTTTGATCACCCCTTCCTGATTTTGACGTTTCATAGGGAGACAGGATTACAAGTGCCGGCAGGCGGCGGTGGTGGTGGTCGCTGGACAGGAAGGATATCAAGAGAGGAAGAAATTATTCATCGCAAGGTGCAACGGGAGTGGCTTTCTCTTCGGCATTGGACACAGACAAGGACGGACGTCAACACCGAAGGGCACCAGAGAAGCGAGCGTGCGAGGAATATACTCTGCTACCAAACGGGTTATTCCAGAAATACGTGCGGTAGTTGAGCGGTTGATTAATGCACCGGATAAAGGAATAGGCTCTGCTACAAAACGGGTTATTCCAGAAATATCTGCGGCAGCTTAGCGTTTGGTTCGTGTGCCAGAGACACTGTGAAGGCTTCACCCGGCGAGGAGAGCCGAAGACCAGGTGATAGACATTGGTCACCTTGCGGTAGCTGTGTATATAGGCGTCATAGTAGGAGGGTGCAATACGACCCACAGTTTAGCTGTGTTTAGGACAGTACCACAGTTTAGCATGCGCGACGGCCCACCTCTTCAGCCCAGCAGAGGACGCCATTACACTGCACGTTGCTCCAGCCTCTTCAAGCCGTTGCCCGCAGCACCTGCCCCCAGCGCCTACCCCGCCCCGCCGGCTGTTATCGCGGGATCTACGTCTGCCATCTTAGCATCCGGACTAGAGGTGCTAAGATTGGGCCCCATCTTGGATAAGTATCAGAGGTGCTCTGAGTGTTGAAACGTGTTCGGTAGACAGTCTATTGTGGGGGGCGAGCTCTATGAGGGTGAAGATAAAAGGGTGTAAAAGGGGCGCCCCAAACATTTCAAGCCGGCTCTAGATAGGAGTTTATGAGCTAAATGTGGGCCCACTGTTAATTTCTTTTGAGTGTAATAATATGTGTGTTCTTATATAAAATTCCCATTCAGTAACCCCTTTTATCCGTTCCCTTTTCCTCCCCTCTCTCCCCACCTATGGAGTAGTGGAACAGTATATATAAACCCTTAAAGGGAAGGTCTTGTTACTGTGTCTAGCCTAGTGTGAGAAGAGCTTTGCTCAGGGTTGTGTAAGCGGGAAGAGCTTTGCTCATGGTTGTGTAAGCGGGAAGAGCTTTGCTCAGGGTTGTGTAGCGGGAAGAGCTTTGCTCATGGTGGTATAAGCGGGAAGAGCTTTGCTCATGGTGCCTTTTTGATAACAGTATAATGGTTGTAGTTGTGTTGAGAACCAAATGCTCCACTAAACAAATACTGAATGGGAGCACTGTGTGTGTGTCTGTTACTGAGTCTGTTGTCTTAACCATTTTCTGTCCGGGTAATGCTCATCATCATTTAACACTTCCCCACCCCTGTCTCTAGTTCATGGTTAAAGGTCTCTACAGGTCATTAAGGAAGGGTACTGCTTTGGGGAGCGAAAACATTATCCATCTTACTGCCATCAGGTGTGGGAGGGCGCAGGAAGTATTGGGGGAAGTGGGGGTGTGTGGGGAGCTACTGCTGATCGCCCTGGAGGGCCAGAAGGACCAGAGTACCATCCCTAGGTCAGTGAATCCTAGGCCCCATCCGCTCCTGCTGTTCGACCCCCACTTTGACATTCCTGGCCTAAAGTCGGGGATCCAGCTAGACCCAGTTCTGCTGCGTCCCGCTACCAGGTGACCATGTACAACCACTCCCAGAAAGCAGGGATAATCCACCCTGCTACACTTACATCTAAAGAGCAGAACTCTTAACCTCTTCCACCCATGGAATATTTTCTGAAAATCCACCTAAAATATATACCTAGGTAAATGGAATATTGCTCCACTTCTACAAGGTCCATTTGCATATTCTTGGTATCTAGGGACATCTATGGACCTCAGGGAATGTATTCACAGTGTCAGAAATATTGTGTCTATTACTAGGCTTGCTTAAATTGTGATGAAACAAAGGAGAATATGAATTATGATTTTTCATTGCATCTTTGACAGTGAATAACACCATGCTAATAATGACCACACATTAAAAACGGCCACTGATCCCGTTCAGTACCTTCTTGAGATCATGTGTAAAAAAAAAATCTAAGGAAATGAATAAAGGGAATTTGAAATTACAGTAATTGTGAAATTGATATTGTTGTCTGTTACAGTATATTTCATAAATACTGAAAGTGTGGGTGTGAATTATTTTTGTAATTGTTATCTTTACTGTACATTAGAATTGAACGAGCACCACCAAGTGGAGGACCTGGCCGTCTTCTCTCTGTGCAGCAGGAGAGGGCACTTGTAGACATGGCGGTCAGATGTGACGTTGATGAAATTCTTTGGCCAAATGCAGATATTCTTTTACAATAGTTTGTTTACTGTAACTGTTTTTGTTTTTACTGTAAAATACAGAGCTTTACTGTATGTATTTTTCTTTACTGTAACAATTACTGTAAACTTCAAATCAAATAATCTTTCATAAAAACACAAGCACTATTACTGCAGTCTATCACAGGGGTTACTGTATGAGGAAATTACCATTGCATAGTCTCTTTGGGTAACAAGTATTCTGTGTTTGGCCGCATTACTATATTTGATAATTTATCTTATCGGGGGGGAAACCCTTGCGAGCACGGGGAGAACATGCAAACTCCACACAGGAAGGCCCGGGAGATACCCCACCTGGGTACCTGGCATCATGGAAACCTGGTCCCGAAGCGGGAATCGAACCCTGGACCTTCTTGCTGTGAGGCGACAGTGTCAACCACTACACCACCGTGCCGTAAACTTTAATGATGCACATATCCACTGTTCTGGTGCTGTGATACTGTAAACGTTTGCATAATCTATTCTCTGATTTGACACTGGTATTTTACGGTAATTTTGCATGCTGTATTACATTTTGAACCCAAAATTTGAAGTATAGCATTCTGTGTTACTGTAATAGCTGATAACGGAGTCTTTGAAAATATCCAGTCAATCAGACTCACGACTATTGGGTGCACATTGAAAAAGCACCAAGTAACCCTTTTTTACTGTACTTTATAATAGTTTTACTGTAACAGTTTTTGTTTTTACTGTACAATACAGAGCATTACTTTATGTATTTTTCTTTACTGTAATGATTAAACTTCAAATACTGTAATCATATATTTTGTTTGTCTTTCATAAAGACACAAGCACTATACTGCAGTCTATCACAGGGGTTATGAGGAAATTACCATTGCATAGTCTATTTTGGTAACAAGTATATTGTGTTTGACCGCATTATTTGATAATGACCATTGTATGGTATTTTTATTTTGCATGCTATATTGCATTTTGAACACAAAATTATCAGTATAGCATTCTGTGTTAAGAGTTTTTCACATTGAAACTCTGATGTGCAAAATGCGTCAAAGCAGTCGTAAAAAACTGTAACCCGACTATCATCGTGACTGGCGCTGAATGAGTGAATATAGTGTGTATAATATGTCCATATTTATACTGTCTTGTTGGGCGCTCCTGGCTCCTGTGAGCTGTAGTCAATAAATAGCATTCTCACATAGTTCCCCTGCCTCTTGTCCAGGTGTGATGCTGCCGTGTGCAGCACATGCTATGGCGTCCTCCGTGGACCTATTGGGGCGATATGCAAATTGCAGGGGGTCCAAGGTGTTGGGGAGGGAGGAACAGATGTAGCCCTTCACTAGCTTCTCAAAGCACTTCATGGCTATGGAGGTGAGAGCTACAGTGCAATAGTCATTGAGACAAGCGGGCGTGGATTTTTTGGATACAGGGACAATAGTGGACTTTTTCAAACAGGTGGGGATGACAGACTCTTCTAAGGACAGGTTGAATATGTCAGTGAATACCGGGGCCAGTTGGTCGGCACAGACTTTTAGGATGCGACCGGGAATGCCGTCCGGTCCTGCTGCCTTCCTGGTATTCACTTTCTTAACCTGTTAATCTGTAGACCGTTTTCGCCTAAAAGGTACATGCCTAAGTAAATGGAAGATTGCTCCACTTCTGCAAGGTCAATTTGCATGTTCTTGGTATCTAGAAACATCTAGGGACCTGGGGGTATGTATTTCCAGTGTCAGAAATATTGTGTTTGTTACTAGGCTGAGTAAATTGTAATGAATAAATTAATTATGATTAATTATGATTTATGATTTTGATGATGATGATGATAAAAAAATGATACAGGTAGGAGAAAATGCTCACTGAGCTCATTCACCACCTTATTGAGATCATGTGTACAAAAAATCTAAGCAAATGAACCGCGGGAAGATGATTAAACAGAAGGATTTGTAGATACAGTAATGAATGATAATCGACCTTAATTATAAATTCATATTTTACCTTGAACTTGACCTTGACCTTATTATGGCCAAATCATACATCTATGGATAGGGAAAATGCTCCTCTTTCCAATGGCAGGGTTGAATCTGGATTTAGTAATTTCTTGCGGTTTTTACGATAATTAGCATTTTCAGATAAATTTGTATTTCCGATAAAACATAAAACATCGGTAAAAATGAAAATATGCAATTTGACTACTGTTTTTGATAGGTTATGGTCTTTACTCTTGGCTACAAAAAAAATATTTAAAAGCATTGACCTCTTAACATCCAAGGGCCCACATGTGGACGATTCTTTGCCGACCTCTAGTGGCTCGGGTGTGCATTTCTTTTAATACAATATATAGATAGAATTAAAGCCCTATTTGTTGCCTGTCGATTGCCCTTTCAGGTGACAAAATCCGTTCAGCGGTTCTCGAGTTACATACCGATATGTGAGGCGTGCCCCTAAGTACGCAAAAGTACACATTACTACCCCCGACTCCCGGGGCTCTAGCTCTGTCAATCATTTGGCGATCTCGAAAATCTTTGCACAGGGTTGTAGCCAATGAGTGTGGCTTTCCAATGATACCCCATGATATGATAATTGGGGATCTAATACGGTCTCTATTGATCGATTTATGATAAAGAAAAGCAGGGTCCCCCTATAGGGGGACCTTAAGGCTTAACAGGAGGTCCTCCTCACCTCATGCTCTGTTAACCTGAACACTGAGTCTCCATCGGCAGTGGCTCTACTCTCCATTGCAGTGGCCTGTAGGCTGTTGTTGGAATTTATAGCCTCAAACCGTGCATAGAAAGTATTGAGCTCATTTGCCAAGGAGACATCAGTGTTCAGCATGGGGGGGCTGCCTTTGTAGTCTGTCATCGTTCTGAGGCCTTGTCACATACCTCTGGAATTAGCCTGTTCAAACTGAAGCTCCACCTTATCTCTGTACCGCCCCTTTGCCTTTATCACTGTTCTCCGTAGGTTGTAGCGTGCCGCCTTGTGCTCGTCCATGTTGCCTGTCACGAGCACGGCGCTGTAGGCTGAGGTGCGCGCATACATTAGAAGAAGAAGAAAAAGTCTTTATTTGTCATGCAGTTTAACACACACATGCGAGATGGGCGACCAGTGATGCCAGTAACTAGTTACTAAGTAACTAGTTACTCTAATCTGATTACTTTTTCAGTAAATAGTAATCTAACTTGTTACTTTTTACAAGCCAGTAATCTGATTACAGTTACTTTTCCAAGTGGCTGTGGGTTACTATTTAGTTACTATCTCATAATGCTGATGATAAGAGAGCCAGGGGTACAGTCAGCTAGACCGGAGTATGGCCTGATGGCTGATGACGTCTCATGATGACCTGTCTGAGCAGCCAATCATGATTTATGACATTATGCACTTTCAATAAAGCATGAATGTTGTCATTCTTGTGGCAGCAGCAGGGAGGACGACGCCAACTTCGTAACCTAGTTACTTTCAAAGTAACTAAGTTACTTTGATAATCAAGTAATCAGTAAAGTAACTAGATTACTTTTTAAAGGAGTAATCAGTAATCAGTAATAAGATACTTTTTAACTTTTTTTAAGTTTACAAGTCCCCTACCCAGAGAGGGGACTGTACTGTGGCGTTTAGGTCCAGCTCCTTCAGTCAGTCCTGTTTTGCATAGCCACTCAGTTATATGCCGTATTTGCTATCGCGTCCCGCTCTGAGCCTTATGAGATATCCTTATCTCCTATGATACCTATTGTATCTCCCATGGTGGCACCGCCCATATAGCAGTGACTCTGGTCACCAAACATCCTTCCTCTATTTTCGTCCCAGCGTACTTGGCTGCGTGCACCATACGATAACTAGTAGGATGAAAAGATCAGAGTCATAATGTTTGAAAGCTTACCGGAGGTTGCTGGCCCCTGGCATCTTCGACGCATGTTTTCGGCGACACGACGGGCCTATGTTGATGTTCCTCGTTTGATGACAGCACATCGAGGTTCAGCTGTACAAGACTGGCTGTCGGGCCAGCTTGTACTCAGGTAGGCCCTGTGTCTTCAGGCATGGGTATTAGTGTTAGTAATGCTGGTTTGTTTTGTTACACAACCATGTTGTGTGTTGGCGCCGGGGGCAGGATGGTTTGGTGAACGTTCACTGCAGGGAACGGTTTCCAAGCTGTCTTGGGCGTGCTACTAAAACATCTAATGCTATGCTACATGCTATCGCTAATGCCGCATGCTATTACTACTGCTAATTGCTACGCTGTTCTAATGTCTCCGCCGTGAGATGTTGTCACTCTCCCTCCTCTTGCCCGGTTCATCAATGAAGGTCAGTCGGTAGCTGTTGTGTTTTTTTTTGCTGAGTCCTATTTACCTTTTTTCGGGTAAATGGGTTGACAACAGGGTAGGCCGTGGCTAGGTTGCCTAGCCAGGTATGTTACCTTGTGTTCCGGTGGGGTTTGTTGAACGGTGTTCCCATCTGGGTTGGCGTCGGGTAGTGGGGCTACGTTATTAGCTTTGACCCAGCCGCAAGCTATAACCGCTCAGGGTTCCCCTCTCCGCAGGGGTTTTTGGTCTTCTGCTGGAGCGCGGGCGGTATTGTCCTAGGCCCTACACCGCCTCACACCGCGCAGCCAGAAGAAGAGAGAGCACGGCCTCGTCAGCGGCGATGACGAGGCCCTCGACAAGCGGCCATGTTTTCCCCCGCCAGAGGTATCCTGGGCGTTGATTCGACAGGTGTCCACAAGGCCGACAGCCTTGGCGGCCGAGGGATCGGCCATATAGGATGGGTTCGGCTTGAACAAACAAGCCGTCACCGTCCTGCCGCGAGCAGCCCGCTCTCCGATCACTCCCTTCCTCAACACCAGTGGAAGAAGTGGGCTCTGATTGTTTCCTTTGGCTGCGGGCCGCGTGCCTTCGTTGATGCGCGGGCGGCCCCCCTTTTCGCTTCTCATGGGGACAGGGGCTGACACCCAGTTGATGGCTGAGCCTGGGTCTGTCCGTGAGAATGTTGTGCTGTCAAGCGGCTCCCACACCTTGAACTGTGTTGGTTGAGCCTGGTGTTACGTCTGTCAACTTAAGTGTTGTCAGCAGGGGGGCTCGAAACCTTTTGAGGCACACAGTGCGGGCTTCCCCGGCCTCGCCTTCGCCAGGCCAGGTATCATGTTGGTGCCTCCCACTCCTGAAATATTGGCAAGTGGTCGCAGCTCACATGATTTGGGGTGGTAGTAATATCACTGCAGGGCTACGGTGTGTAGGAACCCATGGGGGCCTTACACCTTGCATGTCCGGCTGCAGAACAACTCCTTCAGCATGTTCTGGAGGGGTGTTCAGTGGGGGGGCTTTTTTCATCGGAAGCCCCCCATATCAGACCGGCCCTTTCTGTCGGGGTTCCCCCTTGGGTGCGATTGCCTCGTGGGTGGTGTCAGGGTCAGGTGTTCCGACACGGAACGCGCTCCTCGCACGGTTCCAGGGTTGACTACGCACAGCGGGGGGACCGGGCCAACTATCTACAGTTCCTGGCGGACCTGCGCCACGTGACGGCGGGTGCGTTGGGAGTGTCGTCACATATGACTACGGCAGTACCATATGTCGAGGTGGATGGAGAGAATGCTGAGGCGGGGACTTGTGTTTACACAACCCCACCCGTTTTCAGGTTTGGTACAGACCCTATTGTCAGGGTCTCCAGCAGTGACAGCTCTGGTCAACGAGATCCAATCTCTGTGGACGAAGCAAGCCATCGTCGTGGCGTTCTCCTCCCGGTGTTCTCTGCCCGAGAAGTCGGGAGGGAGGGGTGTAAGACCCAGGCTGGACCTGTCCCATGGGAAGGTTCAGCATTTTTTGGATCGTCTCCTACCTGTTGGACACTGTCAGGTGGGGGTCTGGTTCTCCTCCATAGACCTGTAGGATGCGTATGCGCATCCCCGATCTTCCATCCTAGGGCTTACCTACGCTTCCTTTGCAGGGTTAGCGTATGAGTACCAGAGGCTGCCGTTCGGTTTTCTCTGGCTCCCCGCATCTTCACCAAGTGCGTGGAGGCCGCACTGGGGCCTCTGCGTCGTCCGGGGTTACGGAGTGTTCTGCCCTGATGACGTTCTGGTCCTTCGCGGTCAAGGTGGATCGTCAGGTCTCGTACCAGGCAGGTCTCTACCAGCCTGGGGTTGCTGTAGACTGGATGTAGAGTACTCCTCTTCCCAGTCAACGGTTGGAGGGCTATGGGCATCCATCTCAGAGCGTGTTGTCAACACGCTCGGGAGGTTCCGTCCTAGGACAAGTCAAGTCAAGTCAAGAGTTTTAATTGTCACGGCATACAGGTATACAATGAAATGCGGGTGGTCTTGCCCGCAACGATGTGCAATACAGTGGTACATATAATAGAATCAAAAGAAGAAACAACATTGTGCAGTAACAGGTAGCAGGTAACATGGAGTGACATCTCGGTATCTGTACATAGTTATTTACAGCGCATGTGTGACATGCTAGTTAGCTTTGGTAGTGCAAGGACGGTTACAGCGCTGTCTCACGTCGCGTTTTCACCGACGCCTCCCTCGCTGGTGACGCGTCGGGCCAACGCAGTAGGGGGCAGCTGGCAAACCATGCTGCCCGGTCTGCGCTACATTCAATGTGTTGGTGTTGAAAGCGGTCCTTCTGGTCCACAAATGGTGTTGATCAGGACGGACGATACGACGTCAGTGTCGTGTATCGACAGACAGGGAGGAGTACGCTCCCCCTGTCTGCACCAGGCGGCGGGCGGCTGGCTATGGGCGTCCTCCATCTGCGCGGCCTGAGGGCTCCCCACATCCCCGGCAGGGAGAATGTGGGTGCAGAGGTACTGTCGCGGGGCGGTCCTCATCCTGACGGGTGAGGATTACGTCTGGACATGGCCAGGCAGGTCTGGGACCGATGCCGTGCCGCCAGGGATTCTTCCCCATACATCTGTTAGGTCAGTTGTTGGGACGGGTACGTTGAGGGGCGCAGGTTCTTGATCCTGATGGTGTTACCATCTGGAATGCGCATGCTCCCTCCACTGTCGCGCTTACGCGGGCAGATGACGTATGTTCCAAGTGTGGTGTAAGGCGGGGGGCCGGGACTCAGTCTCCTGCCCCCTGGATGCTGTCCTTAGTTACCTCCAGTCTCTCCTTGATAGACTGTCGGCTTCGACGGTGAGGGTATATGCGGCGGCTATATCCTCCTATCATGAGGGGTTTGAGGGGATGTCTTGTTCAGCCACCCTCTTGTGAAGCGTTTCCTGCTTGGCGCTCGACGCGTTAAGCCGGTGCAACGCTCCTTGGCTCCGACTTGGGATCTTCAATTGGTCCTCGGTCGGTTGTCCTTGGCCCCGTTTGAGCCGCTCGAGCAGGCGCCGTTGGGACAGCTGTCCTTCAAGACCGCGTTCCTACTGGCTGTCACTTCCGCTAAACGCGTAGGTGAGCTCTGTGCTCTCTCGGTACGTCCAGAGTGCCTGTCTTTTCGGACCGATTGCGGTGTCACTCTGCGACCTAATCCTGCTTTCGTGCCTAAGAATATCCGGAGTTCCTTCCGCTCCCGGGATATTGTGGTTCAGGCGTTTCGTCCTCCTCCTCACACTAGTGAGTTAGATGCGGGCCTTCACCTGTCATGTCCAGTCCGTGCTTGGGGATTTACCTCAGCCGTACTCAGGACTTCAGGGTTACCGACCAGCTTTGTCTGTTACGGTGGGGCTCGTGCTGGTAAGGCACTGTCGGAGCAGCGCCTGTCCCATTGGTTGTGCGAGGGCATTACCCTCTGCTACACGTTGGCTGGGCAGGATCCCCCTGGGGGCGTCAGGGCGCACTCCACTCATGGGGTGGCTGCTTCTGCCGCTCTCCTGGGTGGGGCCTCGGTGGAGGACATCTGTGCTGCAGCTTCATGGTCCTCCCCGGGCCCCTTTGTAAGGTTTTACCTCATGGACATGACCGGGGGTTCTGTCTCCCAGGCGGTTCTGGGGTCTGTGGCCTTTCCTGCTTCCCGTCCTTTGGTCGGGTAGCAGGAGTGTATGGGTATGGGCCACAGTGTGTTGAGTCACATGTGGTTCCGCCTGTACGGTGTGTTCAAGGGGTTCTAGTTTCCCTCTTGTTCGCATTTCAGGTGGAGTTGACTGCGCCCCCCCTTCATTAGGAAGGATGGGGTGACAGGGCTCCCCGCACCCCTTGATGTGGGCTTACGGGTCCTCAGGGGGTACATTTGTCGGGCTTCGCGTCCGCTCTTCCCCATTATCTCATAAGGCTCAGAGCGGGACGCGATAGCAAATACGGCATATAACGATAGGTTATGTAGATAACCTAGTTATATTAGTATTGGCTGAGCGTCCCACTCTGCGCGGCCCTGAGTTCCCTCTTGAGGAATCTTTTCCTGGGACGGGTTTTGGCGAGGAAGGATGTTTGGTGACCAGAGTCACTGCTATATGGGCGGTGCCACCATGGGGGCGGAGCCCCATACAGGTGGGGTGCATGTAGTTTTTTGTTCGTGGGAGATACAATAGGTATCATAGGAGATAAGGATATCTCATACGGCTCAGAGCGGGACGCTCAGCCAATACTAATATAACTAGGTTATCTACATAACCTATCGTTCTGGAACATCCTACCAACAGAAATACGATACTGTGCTACCTACCACACATTTAAAAAAAAAACTCAAGACCTGGTTATTAACCAATCAAACATGTGATCACTTTTAATCAGTTCATTGTGTATTTTGTTATTGCTTTTACCATTATGTTGGATTGTGTTGTAAATACTGTGTTTTACTTTGAATGCTTCTGTTCTAGGTGTATGGGCGGTCTTATAACATCTTGCCAAAAGGTCTACAGTTGCAAATTAGCCAGCTGGCTAAAACTGACACATTTACAGAAATGTTGATTAATGTGTATTGTCCTTTTTTAAATAAACTGAAACTGAAACTGAAATGTCTCTCTGCACTTGACCCATCCCGTCGTCCTTCCCCCCAAAGGGCAGCCGGGAGCAGATAGGGGCTGCGGCGTTGGGCAGCGCCCCGGGGACCAATCCAAGTGCAAGTCCGTCTTCATCAGGAAACGCGACAGCGTTAGCGATTTGTTGTGCATATTTTTTCATTGAGTTTATCGGGAGGGGAAACCCTTGCGAGCACGGGGAGAAAATGCAAACTCCACAGAGAAAGGCCCGGGAGATACCCCACCTGGGTACCTGGTAACGCGGAAAAGTGGTCCCTACACGGGATATATGAATGAATGAATGAATGAATGAATGAATGAATGAATGAATGAATGAATGAATGAATGAATGAATGAATGAATGAATGAATGAATGAATGAATGAAAACTTTATTTAACAGATTGCAGAATGGGTACTGTAACTGAGGGGTTACAAAACCCTGACTGTATTAAAGATTGTGATAGATTAAACCACTGCTAATTATTATTATTATTACTTGCCAGACAGTACAGTTATTATATGGCAGACACTCAGAATAAGACGGCACGGTGACAAGGAAATATCATTTATAGTATTTATTATTATGCAGCAATGTACAGAATGGCGAAGAATAGGATAAAGTCAGTGAGTAGCAAAGTCAGTTGGAATGAATAATTCCTAAGCTAGGTATACTAGACCAAACGCCGCCTGGCGTGGGATGGCACTATAGGGGGCAAACGATGGTACCGCTGGAGACAGGGGGTATCCTCCCAGAGATGTAAGCTCTGGAGAAAGGAAGAATGTTCGGATACTCAGTCTGTTCACTTGAAGAAAAGGGGTCTCGTACGGATCCAGTCCTTATAATCCAAATGCTCAGTAGCAAGGTAATAGCTGTAATCCAATTGCTCGATAGCAATGATGATAGCCAGCCAGCTTCGGTCCTCGAAGCTAGCCCGAGGTAAGATCTTCAAGGTGGTTAAATCCAAACGACAGTGGGTATTAACGATGCTATTCTCCACGGTAGTACGTTCCACAATCACTATAATCCAACCAATACTGGTTCTGCAATCGCCGCAGTAGGTTCCAATATGCACATGTCCATTAGTTCCATGACTAGGCCCTCCTCGTGTGCTGCACTAATTACTAAGTCCACGCACACTTGCTAAGGTTTTACACTAGTTACTAAACGAACGAACTGCTTGGTAATGCTGCACAACGAACGAACTGCTGTTACACGATTCACACTAAATGACGACTCTTTACTTCACATTAAGCTAAGTCGAACTTGACGTTACTGCATTAGATCTGACACTTTCACTTGTTCACGTTGGGTTCACAACACTCTGTTTAGACGAACTGCTGCTGCGTTTGCTTGCTTAGACGAACTGCTACTGTTCGCGCCTTCCACGATATATATACTTAAGGGGCTTTCTAGTGCCAAGCCTCAGCTCTCGTCTGGAATCAATGCGCCGGCACCAGGCATGTCCCAACATGCCCAGACTCGCCTTTGAACCTGACTTCAGGGGCGCGGTACTTGGCGCCGAGAACGTCAAGGGCATTATCCAATGAGGAAAGCGAATATTACTATGATTCAAACGGAAGCTTAAAGGGATATAGCTTATATATATAAATAATAATTATACAAGTTATTTAAAACAATAAAACGTAGATTCTCAGCTTTAATCTGGCCCTTCACAACAGCCACCTCCTAATTAGTCCGCACCTAATTAGTTAAGGGAGACAGATTAATTGCTCCATACTTGTTGTGAGGAGTAGGTCAATCTACAAAGTCAGTGGGTCATGGTCGTCATCAGGGGAGTCAGGGAGCTCCGGCAACTCTATCAGCTTCGCCACAGGTCGGGTGTATGTCCGCCCTTGGACTATGACTTCTGCCGCTCTGACCTTCCCATCGGCACCAGTAATCACTCTGCTCACGCGGCCGGCCGGCCACGTAGCTCGGGGTAGTGACTGGTCTATGATCATAACGACTGTGTCCACCTTCAGGTTGTCCCTGTCCTTTACCCACTTCTGACGGGCTTGGAGGGATGGTAGATAGTGGAGGAGGAAACGGGTCCAAAACTGGTCAGCCATACTTGGCTGTATCTCCACATTCTTCGGCCGTTCATCTCATCATGTCTGTACACCGCCTGTGGAAGGGCAGGGTCCAGCCGCCCCATCAAGAGATAGTTTGGGGTGACTGGGTCGACGTCTGCTACATCACTTGAGACGTAACCGAGTGGCTTAGAGTTCAAGACGCCCTCGATCTCCGTGAGGACTGTCATCAGGACTTCCTCCACCGCGGTCTGGGCCCCAAGCACGGTGTACATAGCAGTCTTTATAGAACGGACTTCTCTTTCCCAGGTTCCCCCGAAATGAGGGGCGTTCGGGGGGTTGAACTGGAATGTGATCTGAGCGGGAGCGAGGCGGGTCTTAAGTCCTTCACCCATAGCCAGGAAGCTCTCTCTCAATTCTCTGTCTCCTCCTTTGAAGTTTGTCCCTTGATCGGACAACAACACAGACGGGGTTCCTCTACGGGCTTGAAATCTCCGGAAGGACATGAGGAATGAGTCCGTACTCATGGTCTGGAGGATTTCTATATGAACAGCTCGGGTGGTCATACACTTGTACACAATGCCCCACCTCTTCTCTGTCCCTCTTCCTTTCTTGACGTTGAATGGGCCGAAGCAGTCCACGCCCGTGGAGTGGAAGGCCCTCTCGCCGAGTCGGAGGCGGCAGGGAGGCAGGTCGGCCATCATCGGTATACTGGGCTGTGCTCGCCACTTGCGACAGGTTAGGCAAGTCCGTTGGAAGCGACGTACTGCTTCTCTCCCTTGGAGTATCCAGAAGCGTCGTCGGATCTCAGCGAAGACTCTCTCTGCCCCTGCGTGGTGCACCACCTCGTCGTACTTCTGTATGATCAGCTCGGTTATCTTGTGTCGGCTGTTGAGGACAATAGGATGCTTGGCATCGTCAGTGACGTCCGGGGCCCGTCTCAAACGACCACCCACCCTGATGAGGTGCTGGGCGTCGAGCTCTGGGGCCAAAGTGAGAAGTCGGCTGTCTGAGGGGACTGGCTTTTCCCCTTTCAGACAGTCTAGTTCTTCTGGGAATGAGTCTCTTTGGGCTCTCCTTAGCAGAAGGAGTTCGGCCTCTTTGTAGTTCGATGCGTCAAGGTCTGTGGTGGGGGGAACCTCAGGGTGGTGCCGCAAGAATGTCCTTTTCTGAGCACTCTCAAGGGTTAAGCAGTCATCTAGGTTCGGGTCCGTTGGAGCCGGGGCGTGCGTCAGCCCGCAGAACATAGACTTCTTGATCTCTGCCTCCTCTTGACTCGCCTCCCGTGGTGTGGGGGTAGGCCACTCCTCCTCCGGGAGCTTGAGGAACTCAGGACCGTCACTGTAAGGGTTAAGACGTGTGAGGTCGTCTAGGGACATCCCTTGTGTGATGACATCTGCTGGGTTCTGCTTGGTGTCAACGTATCTCCAGCACGCTGATCCCACCAAGTCTTGAATCTTGGTGACTCGGACTCCGACGAAGACTTTGTATCGACAAGAATCGGACTGGATCCATGTGAGCACAGTCATGGAGTCTGACCATAGGATTGTCTTTTGCACCGTTATGGTGAGTTCGCGTTGTATCAGCGTGGCGAGTTGCGTGCCTACCAGAGCTGCGCAGAGCTCTAGACGCGGGATAGATTGCTGCTTGCGGGGAGCTATACTTGAGCGAGCCAGGACGAAGGCTGTATGTACTTCTCCTCCCTCCTCTCGGGCTCTCAAGTAAGCCACCGATCCGTAAGCCACTTCTGAGGCGTCACTGAAGACGTGCAGGTCCATCTGACACGTCTCCAGCCGCACTGTGGGTGGGAAGTAGCTCCGGCGAATGTTCACATTTTGGAGCGAGTCGAGTTCTCCCTCCCACTCTCTCCAGGTGGAAGCCAGGTGCTCGGGTATGGGGTCGTCCCAGCCCTGCTCCTTGTCCCACAGTTCTCGCACCAGCATCTTCGCCCGAGTGGTGTAAGGTAGGATACACCCCACCGGGTCGTATTGGCTTGCGAGTGTTCTGTATACACTCCGTCGAGTGGTCGGTAGAGGGGTCGACCTTCCCTGCTCCTTGGTCAGGGGTGTGTGCTTGTACTGGAGCGAGTCTGTTTTGAAGCGCCAGACGAGGCCCAATGTCATTTCCTGTGCTTCACCTGGGGTGGTCGCCATCCAGGTCTCGCTGCTTGCTGCCTTTGTCTCTGGGGGGAGGCTGCAGAGTACGTGAGGGTCACTGCTGGCCCATTGCCTAAGGTCGAAGCCGCCTTTGACCAGGGAGGCTCGGAGCTTAAGCAGGATGGTTTCGGCTTCTTCTGGCGTTGATACGCTCTGTAGGCAGTTGTCCACGTAGAAACTCCTCTCCACGCTTTGTCTGACCTCCTCGTCGGCTCCAGGGTCTTCGGTCACGTGCTTTTGTAGTGCGAACGTGGCGCAGCATGGACTGCATGTGGTGCCGAAGGGGAGGACCTCCCATTGATAGATGGAGGGTTGTTCATCGTCGATCCTCTCTCTCCACAGGAACCGCAGCAGGGGCTTGTCTTCCTCCATCAGTCGCACTTGTAGGAACATCCCTTTGATGTCGCCGCTGATGGCTACTTTGTCCTGGCGGAAACGTAGTAGTACGCCGAGGAGGGAGGGGCCGAGTGTCGGGCCGGGCAGGAGCAAGTTATTCAGGTTCTGTAGTCCGATCTGATAACTGCAGTTAAATACAATGCGGTTCTTGCCGTTGTGGTGGACCTTGTGATGGGGCACGTACCAGGATTCAGTCGTCTGGTCTGCCTCTTGGTCGTCGATTTTCTTTATATGTCCAGCTGTGATCAGTTTGTCGATCTCAGCGCGGTATATCGTTGCTTGAGGGGGGTCTTTAGCTAGACGCCGCTCGGTGTTCTGTAGATAGCGTTGTGTCGCTTCCTTTGATGCGTGGAGGGTGGGCATCCCCTCCCGCCTCAAGAGTGGAGTGGCGTATCTCATCACTCCGTCGACCTCGACCCTCTTTGTCTTCTGCTCGAGGAGAGCTATGGCATACTTGTCTTCCTTGGAGCGAACTAGTTTCCGTTTGTTCTTGAAGGGCATCGAGTCTAATGTCCATAGTCTCTCGACGTGCTGCAAGAGGGTGGTGTCGTTGTCGCTTACCCTCGTGTAGAGGCAGCGTGTGGACGTTGGTCGGTTGGAAGACCCGGATAGGGGACCTTGGAGCGTCCAGCCCAGGCGGGTCTTGACTGCGGCTGGGCAGCCTCTGGGTCCGATGTGGACCGCGTCCGTTGGGACGATGAGGTCTGCGTGGTCGGAGCCTATGAGCAGGGTCGGTGTGGCGCCGTCGATGAGCGGTATAGGCAGTCGGCGTAGGTGCGCGTACTTCTCCATCAGCTGGGGGATGGGGTAGTTATAACGTGACAGACCTATGTCATGGCTTGTGAAGGCATTAGTGATGCTGTACCGCTTCTCGGGCTGCTCGACCGCTGCTATTGTGAATGAGACGTTTTCGCCCTTTATGGTCTTTAGATCTCGCCGAATAGTACGGATTGTCATTGTTTCTTCGGTACCCCGCAGGCCCAACTGGGCTGCGGCGGAAGCGAGGAGGAGAGTCTTTTCAGACCCATCATCGAGGACGGCGTAAGTGTCCAGGACCTTGTCCTCGTAGCTTAGGAGCACTCTGACCACTTTCAAGAGCACTCGGGAGCTCCCGCTCTTCGCAGGGTCTATATACAGGACATCTGCTCTCAAACTGCTTTGTGGTACGGGTCTCCGCTTGTTGCTGTCGTGTAGGACATCCAGGTGGGCGCCGTCGCACTTGCTGCATCTTTTCTTCAGGCGGCACTCAGCTGCCATGTGGCTGCGCGCGCAGCGGAAGCAGCGACGGTTCGCTTTGATCCACTGACTCACTTCGTCAGCAGTCAACTTCTTAAAGGTGTCGCATTGAGACAGCCAATGTTCATGTTCACAATACTGGCAGGCAATCTTCCACTTTCCCTTCGCGGGGGGGTGTTATGGCTCTTGTGCCGCGGCCTGGTGCATAACGGTCACGGACCGGCGGTTGTCATTGAACCTCCTCGATCCATCTTTAGGGTTGGAGCCACCCCACGCGAACGTGTCTAGTCGTAGACTGCTGACCTCCCTGGCTAGGAAGTCCGCCAGGTCTAGGAGGGATGGTTCTGGGCCGTGGGGGTCACGGTGGTCTCTCTGCCGCCGAAAACGCTCTTGACGGGCTGGAGGGAGCTTCTCCAGTATCCGCTCCACGTTGGAATTTGCGTATAGTTCATATCTCCCCTTCTCCTTCTGTGACCCGAGCATCCCCACAAGGGATTGCACCTTGATAGAGAGGTCATCTAGTGCTCTATTGTCTTTGGCTGGGGGGAGGCGGTCGATATCCCGTATTTCTTGAATTACGTAATCCCATATGCGTCCATAGCGTGCGTCGAGGGCCACCAGAGCATCAGAATAGGGGGTTCATGAGTTTGAATATGCCAGCGCTATGTTATGCGCTCTGGGCACTTTAAGGTGCTTGAGGAGGATGGCATATTTATAAGACTCGTCGTGTACCTCGGACATGATAGTCTCTAAACACATGCGTAGTTCAGTATACTGTGCTCGGTCCTCACTCGTAAAGTCTGGGAACGTGGGTGTTCCAAGGTAAGAGGCCATGGATGGCTGGGACACCGATGCGCATAGGGGGAGAGGCCTCCTGGGCGAGTCTCCCCGTACGGGTGGTCGTGGGCCAGTGCTGGGTGGGAACCAGAGGCCGGGCCCCCAGGTACTGCTCCTCGGTGCTGACTGTGTATTAAACTCACCCACGGGTTGGGTCGGGGGTTCGTAACGCAGCGGCTCGGGGCTGAGGTCGGGGCTGCACTGGGCCTCCTGGTCCGAAACAGGCTCGTGCTGGTGGGCTGGATGTCCTCCCTCATCCTCCGTTAGGCCTTGAAGTCTCTTAGTTAGTTTCTCGGCGACGTAGGTGGGATCTTCCCGGTGGTCGGGTCCCGTATGGACTGATCGGGGAGGGGAAGGTGCCCTCGACCCGTGTAGAGATGATCTCCGGGAGCTCCGGGTGGAGGAGTGGGGGGTCGCCCTCTGGAGTAATTGCTCCATCATCTGCGCCTGCAGGCGGTCCCGCTCCGCTTCGCGCTGTGCATTGGCGGCGTCGCGCTGTATGTTTTCTTCAGCCTGGAGGCTCCTCTCTTCCAATCGGATGCGTTCTCTTTCCATTGCAGACTGTTCGCGCGCACTCTGTTGTTGCGCTTGGAGACGTTCTCTTTCCACTGCAGAATGTTCGCGCTCACTCTGTTGTTGCGCTTGGAGACGTTCTCTTTCCACTGCAGAATGTTCGCGCTCACTCTGTTGTTGCGCTTGGAGACGGTCGCGCTCACCCTGGTTACGGTCTCTTTCGGTTGAAGCTGTCAGCGTGGCGATCAGGGCTTGCGCTAGTCTCTGGTCAGCCTCGCTGGGGGATGACGCTGATGAGGGTGATCTGGCGTGGACAGGACTTGGTGGTGACCTGTTCTCTTTACGCGCTCCGAGGTCCATCTCTGGAGCGCTGCTTCTTATTTTCTCCCGCGCCCCGAGGTCCATCTCTGAGACGCGGTACTCTTTATCCTTTGGCGCTCCGGGGTCCATCCCGGTGGCACTGTCTTTATCCCCCGGCGCTCCGAGGTCCATCCCGGTGGCGCTGTGGTCGTTGGGCATAGTCAAGTCATGTCCCGCTTGTCCCCCCCGTGAGCTAAGTCGGTTTCGCTTAGACCAGCTTGGGTCTCTACTTGTGGGGCAGAGAAGTCGATCAGGTTGGGCATGCTTAAGCTATTAGTTTTATCCGTGCTTAACGTCTTTTTAGATAAGCTAGGAGGTAGAACGACAGCGTAGTCCTCCAAGTGTGGAGGGGGCTGACGTTGGCGCTGAGGGCGCTCTAGTTTGGGAGAGCCGTTTGGAGAGTGTCCGCCGCTGGCCAAATCACTATTAATATGATTAAGATTACTGATACCCTCCGGCTCGAAGGACCAATTGTAACTGAGGGGTTACAAAACCCTGACTGTATTAAAGATTGTGATAGATTAAACCACTGCTAATTATTATTATTATTATTACTTGCCAGACAGTACAGTTATTATATGGCAGACACTCAGAATAAGACGGCACGGTGACAAGGAAATATCATTTATAGTATTTATTATTATGCAGCAATGTACAGAATGGGAATGAATTGATCGCGCTTTTATGGCGAAGAATAGGATAAAGTCAGTGAGTAGCAAAGTCAGTTGGAATGAATAATTCCTAAGCTAGGTATACTAGACCAAACGCCGCCTGGCGTGGGATGGCACTATAGGGGGCAAACGATGGTACCGCTGGAGACAGGGGGTATCCTCCCAGAGATGTAAGCTCTGGAGGAAGGAAGAATGTTCGGATACTCAGTCTGTTCATTTGAAGAAAAGGGGTCTCGTACGGATCCAGTCCTTATAATCCAAATGCTCAGTAGCAAGGTAATAGCTGTAATCCAATTGCTCGATAGCAATGATGATAGCCAGCCAGCTTCGGTCCTCGAAGCTAGCCCGAGGTAAGATCTTCAAGGTGGTTAAATCCAAACGACAGTGGGTATTAACGATGCTCTTCTCCACGGTAGTACGTTCCACAATCACTATAATCCAACCAATACTGGTTCTGCAATCGCCGCAGTAGGTTCCAATATGCACATGTCCAGTAGTTCCACGACTAGGCCCTCCTCGTGTGCTGCACTAATTACTAAGTCCACGCACACTTGCTAAGGTTTTACACTAGTTACTAAACGAACGAACTGCTTGGTAATGCTGCACAACGAACTAACTGCTGTTACACGATTCACACTAAATGACGACTCTTTACTTCACATTAAACTAAGTCGAACTTGACGTTACTGCATTAGATCTGACACTTTCACTTGTTCACGTTGGGTTCACAACACTCTGTTTAGACGAACTGCTGCTGCGTTTGCTTGCTTAGACGAACTCCTACTGTTCGCGCCTTCCACAATATATATACTTAAGGGGCTTTCTAGTGCCAAGCCTCAGCTCTCGTCTGGAATCAATGCGCCGGCACCAGGCATGTCCCAACATGCCCAGACTCGCCTTTGAACCTGACTTCAGGGGCGCGGTACTTGGCGCCGAGAACGTCAAGGGCATTATCCAATGAGGAAAGCGAATATTACTATGATTCAAACGGAAGCTTAAAGGGATATAGCTTATATATATAAATAATATACAAGTTATATAAAACAATAAAACGTAGATTCTCAGCTTTAATCTGGCCCTTCACAACAGGTACAATACAGTACGGCTCAATACACACAATTGTTAAGGGGATGCAGACCTGAGAAAGTCGTTTGTCTTGTTTCCATCAGGGTCCCCCATTTTCAATTCATATAGACATTTATGACATACACAACATACATGACATTTATGGCATAGGGACATATAGGTATTTAGTACTGATACATTTGTGACATAAACGGTATTCAAATATACAGTACTGTTACCCCTAGATCCTGACAGAGTATATACATATGATGGGGAGGGGACTGTACATTAGGAGGGGGTGGGTGGGTGGGAGAGAAATATACATACGGCGGGGAGAGTATATATACATGCGGTGGGGAGGAGACTCTATTAGGAGGTGGTGGGGGTTTTGGGCATTTACGGTGGCCAGTTTCGAATTGCAGCCTCCCGTAGGTGCTCTTTAAGAGCGGTTTTGAATGTGGGTAGGGATTCACATTCCTTTACAGCTTTGGGTAGGGCGTTCCACATTGATGTGGCATAATTGCGAAACGTATTTAGTTCCTTGTTTGAGCCGAATCTGGGTTTAACATGATTTGTTGAGCTTCCTATATATACATATAATATACACATCTTAGCGTGACATCTTGGCCGCCACAGAGTCGGGCGTGAGCGGACCAGACTCCACAGAGGCGTCACGCACCTCTGTCACACAAAAGGCTGCTTGGCGTGTTGGTTGACATCGACCAGCATTAAATGTAGTAAACTGGCATGAGAAATGTAGGAAATTGGTATGCGGTGGTACGCTTGACTGAAACCTCAAACGATTGCAGACATGCCTCACAGAGTCTGGTCCGCTCACAGTACGCCCGACTCTGTGGCGGCCTTAAGATGTGTACTGTACTTACTGTACGTACTATAGGGCAGAGCATATAGTATCTACTATCTCCTAATGAAACAAGTAATTCGAATAATATAAGCCTACTGTTCATTCATTACACACGTAGGCTATACCGTGTGTGTGTGTGTGTGTGTGTGTGTGCGCTGAACAGGCGTCCAGGAGCGCACAACAAGACGGTATAAATATGGAATATTAATACAGTCTATTCCACTATAGATATATCCACGTGATTAGCTTGAGTTCTTATTTATTTATCCACTGTCATTTGCAGTGTTTGTGTAATGTTTTTATTTATTTTCGGACATCACATGCGCGTCGTTGAGGCACGACTGTAAATGTAAAAAGAAAAATCTTTGCATACAAATATCGTCATGTTTATTATTATTATTATTATTATGATTAATTCATTCAAAGGAGGCCTGTAGAGTTGACATGAACGAAATCAACACGATTCCTCCCAAATAAAGCCCTTAATTAAGAACACGGCGCACACCGACTGCTCTCGGCGCTCCTAAATCCTGCCCGTAGCTCACCGAGGTGCCGGGGCACCAGTGGCTCAGGAGGCAGAGCCGTCGTGTGGTTCCGGCTCCTCCCGGCAGCGCGTGTCAACGTGTCCTTGAGCAAAGACACTTCACCTCCTAATTGCTCCTGATGAGCAGGGCGACGCCTCGCAGGGTGGCCTCCCCCGGTGCCGCGTGAAGGTGTGTGTGAACGTGAGGCGCGAGCTGTAAAGCGTGTTGGATAAAAGCACTATGTAAATAGAGTCCATTTGCCATCTCTGGGTATCTGGTGACGTTATGCGTCATGGGTCAGGAGAACCAGTCAAGCTCATGTGAATATTTGTGAAAGTCTGGCCTGATGATGGTGGCGCTTGAGGAAAGGTCACAGGGTTATTATTAAAATAGGGTTCTTCATCTTCTGAAGGTCATGAATGTGTTCACGGCAAAACGGAAAAGATTCGGATAGAAACCAATCGAGTTCAAGGGAGCAGCGGTCCGGGGGGGGGGGGGGGGGGGGCCCGCTCTGTCGGTCCGGGGATATAATAATTACTGTGACAGGAGCCATATTAGGTGTTGGAACAACACGGTATTTCTGTCCCGATAATCCGCCCGGGGGGCGCAACCGACATCGCTCTGTCCCTTTGTTCCGTCTCTTAGCGGGAGTTTTGCGTTGAACTGGGTCACAGACACAGACAGAAAAATGCACCACTTCGAGCCAAGTTGGCACACGGCGTCGTTCTAGAAAAAGCCTGGCAGCTCTCCTCTCGTCCCCCTGCTGTTCTCAGAAACCTCTTCAGTGGTACCAGGGCCATGGGGGGGGGGGGGGGGGGGGGGGGGGGGGGGGCGGTGGCTGCGCCTGCCCTGTGGGGCGAGAGGCAGTTGTGGGGTCGAATCGACAACACACCTGGATTAGAGGAGCCAGTAAACACCCCCTGCAGGGGCCCCCGGTTCTCGGTCCCGATCCCCAGGGCCCAGTGGGAGATACTCGGTACATGGGGGAAAGGATCTGGTTACGGCACGCGTAGCTGTGGCCCTCCAAAAAAAGGAAACCACAATCTAAATCAGGAGAGCCAGTAATCCTCAGAAAGGGAGGCCGTGTGATGCCGGTCGCCGCTGGCACGGGGCGTTGGAGCTGACAGCGGAGAGCGCGAGGTCAAGCCCAGAGGAGACGTTTCCATCCTGGGAGAGAGCGGTGATGAGAGAAGAGCCTAAAACAGAAGGAACTCGGGTCAACTCCTAGGTTTCAGAGAACCGGCTCTTTATATGTTGACCCTCTGGCAAGGAGAATTGATTCTAGATTAGGGTTTCTCAACAGGGGCTAAACCTTAACCCTAACCCTAACCCTAACTTTATATCTTAACCATAACCATTAAAACAAATCATCATCATAGTATTGCTGTGTTTGTATCAGGGTTGGTGGGTGTGTTAGTCTAGTGGTGAGAGCTGTGTTTGTATCAGGGTTGGTGGGTGTGTTCATCTAGTGGTGAGAGCACTCACCTGTGACTCCCGGTTGCGCTGTTTGCTTTGGACTTATGCCCATATGAAACTTAATTTATTACTTACACAAGAGGTAAATATATTAGACCGTGTTAATTAAGATAACACTGACAAGGCTTGTGAGGAATGGTGACCTCTCCTCAGGGTGGTGATACATTTGAGAATATACATTATGTTAGAATGACTCAATTGAACATTTAAATCAGTGTCTGCTAGGGGTGGGAATCGCCAGAGACCTCACGATACGATACTATAGCAATACTTGCGTCACGATACGATAGTATCGCGATACTAAATATATCGCGATATGCTGAGTATTGTGATTTTTTTTTTTTTTTTTTACATTTAATTTATTACCTTTTTTCAACTGCAAAGTAAAACTTTGTCAACATGTTTTATCTAATCAAATAAAGTTCAGTCTGTTCATCTCACTTCAATCATTTGTATTGCAGAACATGGTATTTTCTCAAGCAGACAGATGTAAACACTGTAATCTGTGTTGCATGTACCTGACAAACTGAACTGTTTGTATTACAGTCATATTTCAACTTTACTGAATGCACATGTGTGTGTGTGGACTACTGTACTATTACAGGTATTGAAATGAACAATTCAACGTCCTTATACAAAAGAAAATCTTTTTTTTATGAATAATTAAATATCGATACTTGGCGTCCCTGTATCGATACAGTATCGCCACGCAAAGTATCACGATACTACTACGTATCGATTTCCCCCCCCCCACCCCACTGTCTGCCTCCAGTGCACCCGAGGTATAGCGACATCCATACCTCTGTGGCTAAAATTTTGAATCAAACTCTAGTAAATATAGTCCAGCGCCTAATTGATTTCCCCCTCCCTGAAGGACTTGCACACCTCCCGCTGCCTCAACACAGCAAAAAAACATTACCAAGGAGGACAGCTCACACCCTGGCTTCCACCTGTTCGACCTGTTGCCATCGGGCAGGCGTTACAGGTGCATCAGAGTCAGAACAAACAGGCTCAGAGACAGTTTCTTCCCCAGAGCCATCACCACCTTGAACTCTAATATGCACCAATAACTCACCCCTTCCCCCTCCTCCCACACTGTGCAACATCCTGCCCCTCAAGTGCCATATCCGCAGTGCAATACCCACCCACTACCGTCTGACACTGGGATTGTTATTTGTATATTGTTATTTTGTATATTGTTATTTGTATATTGTACAGTATTGTAACATTGTTTTATTATATAGTATTTTATGTTTTAGTATATTATCTGTTTGCTATTTGCTTCCTAGGGGAAGTGCACCGACACTGTTGGACTGTAACAATTCCATGTACGAATCAAATAAAATGATTATGAGACGTTATGGGACCTGGTAATATATTGACGTATTTACAAAAATGTACAGTGTACACATATTACAAATATATTACGCAAACATTTTTTACTTTTTTTTTTTTTATTATTGGTCTTTTTCCCCCTCCATTTTCCTCAGATTTTCTCCCATCCCAATGTTAGTCGTATGCCAATTCCCAGTCCCTTCCTGGTCGCTGCGCACTTACCCCCCACAGTCAGATCATCTGGGAGAGTGGAGGCTACCACGTGCTTCCTCCGACACACGTCCAGCCAATCACCGCTTCTTTTCACCTGGCAGCGCGGATTCTCATCGAGAGGGCGTAGCGTGTGGGAGGACCACACTATCCCCCTCGAGTCCTATCCGCGCTTAGCAGGCGCCCCGACCGAACTGTAGGAGTCGCTGTTTTACAACGACCCGGACCCACCCCGCCAGCTTCTCCCACCCTCTAATACAGCCAATTGTATTAGTGCAGACGGCCAGCCAAGCTGGTGACAACCCCGGAGCTGTGAGCTGGATTCGAACAGGCGAATCCAGCTCAAAACATTTTTACTTTTAATGTTTTCAGAAAACATTTGAGCATATATTGTACACTATTGTAACATTGTTTTATTCTATAGTATTTTATGTTTATCTTTTATTATTGTGTCATTTTATATTTGCTTCCTAGTGGAAGTGCACCTTAAGTTTGAGTCCCAAATCTCATTGTATGCAAATATAATGACAATAAAGTACAATCTAATCTAATCTAATATGACCATCGCCCTCCACTTGGATTCTCTCGCGTCTGCAGCACAGGATCAAGTGATGGAACGTCTTCACCGACTGATGAGCTGACAGCTTTCAGAGCCTATCCATCGAGAGCCGCGCCAGCACGGAAGACGGGCCAAGCTGGAGGAAATGGAGCCTTCTGCCGTGCGTAACGAGACTGGCCGCCATCCGGCCTCCCCAGCACAACGTGGTCCTCGTGGCTGCCATGCCTCGACTAGAGTTGCTAAACCTCATTAATTTACTATCAAACGTAGGGAAATTATTTGGAGATACCGTGTCGGCGGAATAGAATACCTATACGCTGTGCTCCGCGTGCCGTTTTGTTTTGCATCTGCTGTTTTGTAACTCTTTCCTGTGTATCGTATGCAATAATCGATGCATGTGTAGCTGGTTTCGTATTGCCATCTGCGTTGTGTTTAAAGTTCGACCCCTGTTAAGGGATTGCCCCGAGCGAGTCTCGAATCCCGGTCTCCCGCGCCGCGGGCGACATCGCAGACCACTATACCAAGAGGTGAATTCACTTCTTGGTGACGTGTCTGTATGTCTCTTAACACATTGAGTGCCAGCGACGTCATATCTCGTTGAATTTTTTTATTAGCGATCTGAATTCATATTTCATCAACTGAGTCTCCCGTTGGTACACCAGCCCCTACAGGAGCTCAGATTGGAAAAAAGTGCCCCCTATTGTCTATCCCTGTGTAACTGCAGGTCAGTCGCTTAGACTGACCTGGGATCTGTAGATCTGTAGAGGTGGAGCCAACTGGCTCCTTGTGCTGGCGAGCAGTCTGCTCAAGAGGGATCTGATCGCGGGACGGAAATCAACCTGGAATATATATTTACAGCAGCCAATAATCAATCAATAAGCGTGATCGATATTTGGAATGGCGATCAGGAATTGGAATAATCTTTTTGGATAACATCTGATCACAGGTAAGGAATCTATTTTACCAGTCTTAGGATAATCAGACCTGTTTTCACAGAGATTTCAGCGTTTGCCCTATGTGTGATGTGGCTGTTTGGCTGTGATCGCTGATGAGGAAATAAGATAATCGATTTTTCAGATCGCCTCTATAGCGTGCATACGTACACATATACTATCGATAATCTAGCGTTTATTTGAAAACGATTCATAAATAGGCAAGAAAATTTCAACGTTTTTGTGTATTCTAGAATATTCCAGTAAATGTCTTTTATCACGGAATCTTTATATTTTCATTGAAAACGAGGGCTTTTCAAAATGCTATAAAACGAAATTGAACCGGTAAAAAAACAATCCATTTCGACAATATTGACTGCAAACGAGTCATTGATAAGCGACGGGCAGATTAGACACATAGCCATAATTTAAAACATAGATTAGGCGTTTTTAACGCTAACATTGAAGTTGGTGGAGAAGTGGGGGAGATTTTCATATAAATTACATCCAGTAGTGTCAGAGACGAATTAATCATTGTGAGTTTCTCAGGTTGTTTCCACCTCATGGCTATCAGCTTCTTGGCTGCAGTAACGCCCGCCAGAATGATTTTTTTGTTGGATGCCGGTATTAATGATATATCATTTAGGAGTAGTGTTGGTGCTTGCCATCACTTTTATAAAATTCAAGAAAAATTCTTGAATAATTTGCGGACAGTCCGCTTCCACTCATCGTGCTAAGCTAGGCTAACGTGCAGCCAGATAGCTTTCTACTGAACACACAGAGAGGAAACTGGTATCTATCTTCTTGTCTCATTGCGGTCACAGAGGCACTTCACTTAGCAAAAGCGAAAGGCCTCTCCTCCGTCCTGATTCTCCTAGATCTATCTGCAGCCTTCGACACAGTCAACCACCAGATCCTCCTCGCGGCCCTCGCAGGAATGGGAGTGGCTGGCTCTGCGCTGAGATGGCTGTCATCATACCTCAATGACCGCTCCTACCAAGTGTCATGGAGAGGGACCCTGTCGGCCACCCGCCCCCTGCGGACGGGTGTCCCCCAGGGCTCGGTTTTAGGACCCCTTCTCTTCTCTCTCTACACTAAATCACTGGGTAACATTATCACGTCTCATGGCTTCTCCTACCATTGTTATGCCGACGATACTCAACTCTTCCTCTCCTTCCCTCCCTCAGATATCCACGTCTCTGAGCGGATCTCGGCCTGTCTGTCCGACATCTCCGCCTGGATGACGACCAACCACCTCAAACTGAACCTAAGCAAAACAGAATTGCTCCACCTGCCGGCCAAATCCTCCGCCCTGACCGACCTTTCCATCACAGTCGAGAATGCAGCTGTGACCGCGTCCCCGACCGCCAAGAACCTTGGTGTTGTCCTCGACGACCAGTTAAACTTCTCTGCTCACATCGCAGCGACAACCAGAACCTGCCGATTCCTCCTGAGCAACGTCAGAAGGATCCGCCCCTTCCTGACAAAAGAAGCCACCCAACTCCTCGTCCAATCAACAGTCATCTCCCGCCTCGACTACTGCAACGCACTGCTCGCTGGCCTCCCGGCCACTGCCACTAAGCCTCTTCAACTCATTCAGAACGCAGCGGCCCGCCTGATCTCAAACCTACCGAAGTCGGCCCATGTCACCCCACTTCTTAGGGACCTGCACTGGCTCCCCATTGCTGCACGAATCCGCTTCAAGGCCCTCGACCTAGCATACCGTGCGGCAAAGGGAACCGCTCCCGCCTACCTCCGGTCAATGGTCTCTAACTACACACCCTCAAGACCCCTACGCTCTGCATCTTCTGGCCGCCTCAGACCTACTCCTATCCAAGCTCCGGGAGGGTCATCAAAGAGAAGTCGCCTATTCTCAGTCCTTGCCCCACAATGGTGGAATGAACTACCCACCCCAGTTAGGACAGCCGAAACACGTCCAATCTTTCGCCGTCGACTAAAGACGCACTTCTTCAACCATTATCTGAAAAAAAAATAAAAAAAAAATAAAAAAAAATAACTAACCTTACTGTCATGCACTTGTCCTAATAAACTAACCTACACTGTAGCACTCAACACTTTGATGAACATTGTTGCTTAGCTGATAGAGTTGTGCCCTTCCTGATGGCTTGTCGTACAGAACATGTAAGTCGCTTTGGATAAAAGCGTCAGCTAAATGACTAAATGTAAATGTAAATGTAAATGTCTCTCTCTGGAGAAGACGATAAGCTTTCCCAAAATGTTGGCATGTTCCCTAAGATATCGTTGAGGCAATATATGAACGTGCAGTACTTAAATCCCTGGGTCACTTTCTCAGAGGCCTGGTCAGTCCAGGATATGGTAACTCGCAGACCATTAACCTTTCTGTGAGAGAAAGCTGTTCACTATTATTATTTTTTTTTCTAATTATGTTTTCGGTAGATTTTCTTTCATTTGTTTGTTCTACCGGGCAGTCCGGTAGAGAGAGAGAGAGAGAGAGAGAGAGAGAGAGGAAGAACGGGAGACAGAGCGGGGGGGAGACATTTGGCAAAGGACGCCGGGTCCGGGAATCGAACCGGGGTCGGCCGCTTCGCGACACAGCGCGACACATGGTGTGTTACTAGAGCGCCCCGAAAGCTGTTCACTATTGAACATCACATAGAAAGTATGTTCAATAATGGAACTAGATGCATGAAAAAGACAAAACCCACCTTTTTACCCTTGCTTTCAACCCTTGAACTCCTTCCTCTCTCACCTTTTTTATATAATTAAATTGAATTATTTGTCCCCTTTCCCTGTTACCCTTCGAGAGGTCCTTTTGTCCTCTCACCCACCAGGCCATCATTGTAAATACGAATTTGTTCTTAATTGACCTGCCTGGTTAAATAAAGGTTAAATTAATACAAAATAAATAAAATAGAATGATTATGGATATAATATAAACAAACAATTATGATATTGTCAGATCAGATGTGTAGAATTCACCTATACTAGTCGTAACAAAAAAAGCGTTCTCAACCCATTTAGACCTGAAACGCCTGCTAATAATGCATTATATAGCCTGCATATACACACAAATGTGTTTCCCGGATTCAATGGGTTAAAAACATATAAAAAAAAAATACAAGCTTGAGCCCAGAAGGCTCAATATTACAGCTATATTTATCTGACCTGTGTTCGGAAAAACAATACAGTCTGTCACTAAACTCTCATTGATCTTATTCATCTAATGACAACCGAGGGAGAGGTTTTCGGAGCTATCATTGACGCTGAGGAAGATGAAAGGATTTACTGTCATTGGAAACAGTTCATCAGAGTATGCCAGATTTCCTATTTCTGGAGGCATGCAACCCCATAATATAGTGGGGGAAAACTGTTACTATGGCGACGGATCCTTAACATAAGTCCTTTTAATACAGGACTAATCATATGGATAATAATGCTTAGTATGATGATATATTCTATTTTTAGTACATGCACTATAGATCAACAGCTATAGTACCACTCAAAATAAGCATTTTATAAGACCAAGAGTGCATACATTCTTTGCTGGCCCTTAAGGGCTGGCCAACAGTGTTCTGATCTGGCCAACTGACTGAGTCAGAGCTTTGACCTGTGCAGGAACCATGCGTTCCAGGGGAAAATGTGGCATGTGGGGTAGGGGTGGGTGGGTGGGTGATATAGCCAAAAAATATGACCATGTTTCACAGAACTATTAGGAATGTTTGACCACTAAGTGTGTCTGACTCTTAATTAACCACCAAAACCTGCACGGACTACAACGTATGACGTCTATCATGCCAGTTAGGGTACCTTGTGTATACTGTTTACTTTTACTCATAGTATACATTCAGATTCAAATTCTTATTTATTGTAACATATAATATAACTGATAGGGCATACAGACAGACCCCCATCTGCACCCTTGTTTACACTGTTTACTTTTCTCATATTTTAATATTCTGATTTACACACACATTTATTATTGCCTTTATTTATTGTAACATATCATTTAACCGATTCTCGAAGACACTCTGATGTCACGAGACCGCCGCCATCTTGGTATGAGGGAAAACAAACGGATTTCTACGATCAAATGTATGCGTTGAGCTCCGTTTTTATTACCTGTTTTATCACATTCTTGTTCATTTTATAACATTTTCATACGATTTGTTTTGAAAATATTGAGGCCAACATGGCATTTCACTATTTCGAAAGCCTTTCTGGTGATTCTAAGGCGAGATATGAGTCAAAGAAGCTCGCCCTGATTGACTTGACATCATGTCCATAGTACAAGACACCTGCAGACATGGCCATCTCTCGAATACCCAAATTGAAGCTGCTGTGTTACGTTTTGTACTAATAACAAACACAGAAATCCAAATCACAAGTTTTATATAATACCAGCTGAGGCATCACAGAGGAAAAAGTGGCTGGCGGCTAACGTTCGGCTAACTCCCTCTGGTGTTGTGGTCGTGGTAGCTACATGCTAAGCTAACATTAATTACATCATATCGAACCGATAGGAGCTTATCTTATCTAATCTTACGTGGTGGTACCACGTGTGCCACTACCCGATCAAACATCCACGTACTGTAAGATTAGATAAGATAAGCTCCTATTGGTTTGATATGATATAATTAACGTTAGCTTAGCATGTAGCTATTTGTGAGGGTTAACGTAGCTAACGTTAGCTGCCAGCCACTTTTTCCTCTGTGATGGTCGGTGATTCTGGATGTTCGGGTAGATGGACATGGTGGTGGTTGGATGGAGGGGCGTGTGGCGTTGTGGTTGGTCTGGGATGGCAGTGGGACCTTTTGGGACACTTTGGGACACTTTGGGGTACTGTGGGGGTTGTGGTGGGTTCTTCGTGCGGATGATCCCTGGGGTGTCAGTGGGTTGGGGGAGTTCAGCGATGGGGGCTGGCCGTGGTCCGTCAGGGGGCATGCGGGGGGCTGGTGTTCGACTCTGGGGGAGGTCTGGGGGAAGGGGGGTTGGTTGGAGCCTATGGCGCCTATGGCGCCTATGGCTTTGGCTGGACCTTTCCTGGACCTTCCCTGGAGCTGGGTGCTGGTCTTTTGCGTGTTCTTTGGTGGATTTTTGGTTGGTCTTCGTCGTTGGGCTCCCTCGGTTCGCTGGCTGGTTTTGGGGGTCCTCGCTGTGGCTTCTGCTGTGTTCCGGGGGTCCCAGTGTCCCGGTGTCGTCTCAGACCGTCCCGACCCTGCATGCCTTCTCGTTTGGCCGCTGTTGTGTCTGTCTGCTTGAGTGTGTGGAGTCGTGTCTCCTTTGGCGTCGCTGCGGGTCCTGGGGGCGCGTGGCCTGTCATTCCTTTGTGGAGTTTGGGGGTGGGGGGGCGTGGGATTCGCTGGTTTTCCTCGTGGTGGCGGGGGCACCGTGGCCGGGGGGGGGGGAGCGGCCCGCAGGGGTGGCATCCTCATCGCCGTGCGTGGCGGTGTGAGTGGTGCGCGGGCTGTTTGTGTTTTCCTTCGGTCATGGCGTGCTTTATCGGGGGGGGGTGTCTTGGATGGGGATGTGGTGGTGATTGATGTGTGGGGGGTTCGGGGGGGGGGGGTTCACATGCCTTCGAGCGGCATTGTACTATTGTACTTATTTTATGCCTATTCTTAAGTCTGCGCGTTTACATTGCACTACTTTTATTGTCTTTTATATCTATTCTTTTGTCTGAAATGTCAATTTGTGTGCTGATTTTATGCCTATATGTTCATTTTATACTAATCGCTGTGGTGCACTCTGGACTGCGGTCCATGTGTGAAGAGTACTATATAGATAGTTATTCATATTTATATTGTTATATTGTAGAAATGTGTGCATTGAAATGTCTGTAGAGTCTCGACGACATTGGAAATGAGGGTGACCTTTGACCTATTGTAATCTGGAGAATAAATAAAGGTTGATGATGATGATGATGTCTTTCTTTTCTTACCCTGCCTATACCCTGCCTCCCCTCCCCCCTCCCCCATGCTGCTATGACACTCACATTTCCCCAAGGGGATCAATAAAGGAAACGTATGTTATTTTAGCTGGTAGCTTGTCATGCCATTCTTCATACGTCGCAGGCGAGGTCTGTCTGAGAAGTAGGTGACCTAGTACTGTAACGGGGGCGACAGTGGATCAGGAGGTAGAGTGGTCGTCTGGTAATTAGAAGGTTCCCGGTTCCATTCCAGCTCCTCCCAGAAGCATGTCGAAGTGTCCTTGAGCAGGACACCTAACCCCTGACTGCTCCCGATGAGGTTAACCATCTGTAGTGTGGTAGTGAAAGGGTTAACCTTCAGTAGTGTGCTAGTGAAAGGGTTAAAAACAATACACATATCCAGGTGTCATTGTTCCACCCATGTCTGTCCTATTGAATCTCCCGCCATTTAGCTTTTAAAAAAATAGACAGTTTTTCAATTTTTACCCTGTAAACTGAGCCTTCAGCGAGCTCTGCAGGGTGGGTCATCAAAATGAAACAGGCTATTCTCAGTCCTCGCTCAACAAGAGTGGAACAAACTCAAACCGAAGCAGGCTATTCTCAGTCCTCACTCCACAACGGTGGAACAAGCTCAAACCGAAGCAGGCTATTCTCAGTCCTCGCTCAACAACGGTGGAACAAACTCAAACCGAAGCATGCTATTCTCAGTCCTCACTCAACAACAGTGGAACAAACTCAAACCGAAGCAGGCTATTCTCAGTCCTCACTCAACAACAGTGGAACAAACTCAAACCGAAGCAGGCTATTCTCAGTCCTCGCTCAACAACGGTGGAACAAACTCAAACCGAAGCAGGCTATTCTCAGTCCTCATTCCACAACGGTGGAACAAACTCAAACCAGCCAGCTGAAACCCTGCCAATTTTCCACCATCGACTAAAAATACACCTCTTTAAACAATATCGGAAATAATATCTGAAGAAAAATGTATAAATACAATTAAATAAATAAATACAATTAAATACTAACCCTCTAACCTATTATGTACCCTAATATGCTACTATTCTTACACGACTACCTGTCTTGCTAATATGTCTATACTATGCACTCGGAGTGTAACACTCACTGTAACTGACCCTTAGCTGCCAGAGATGTACCCTTTGTTGTTCACAATCTGTAAGTCGCTTTGGATAAAAGCATCAGCTAAATGACTGAATTGTAAATTAATAATAATAAATAATAATACATTTTATATGGGGGGCACCTTTCAAGACACCCAAGGACACCTTACAGGTCATAAAAAAAACAAAGCAAGACAGTCAAAGTAAAAAATTGTGGTCTTGGCAAGTCAAAGTTCAAAACAAAACAAACAACAGGTGGTATAGAAACAGTGACATATTTACAAGTGACAATTGTAAATTGATATGCAAATGGTATGCAAACAAGCCCAATTTGATAGACAGTAATTGAGGAAGTTCATTAAGTGCCAAGCCAAGGACAAAATTGGCCACAACTCCTTGACTGTTTGTCTGTCCAACCATCATAAATCTCGGAGCATACTGGATGTAGAGGAGGGTCGGTGAAGCCTGTCTGTGAAAGGACCAGTATTCTAACGCTACCTTCACACTGCAAGCCTTAGTGCTTAATTCAGATTTATTGCTCAAATCAGATTTTTTTGTTTGGCTGTTCACATTATTTTTTAAATGTGGCCAATATCAGATTCCTGCTCCTGAACTGACCCGCATTCGCAAATGAACAATAAAGAAGATGGACGGAATCACAGTTTATGGTTTAATTTACAAGTTGATGTGCAGTGGAGGCGCGTGAGCAGATGATAATGGGGGCGAGGAGGAGGTGAAAGAGAGACATTTCTTCTTTCAATATTCTTTCAAACACAGAACGGTTATGATACGTCTCCTCAAGTAAACACCTCCATGTCTGTATCCACTGACCACCTCCATCACAGCTGTCTTCCATGTCTGTATCCACTGACCACCTTCATCACAGCTGTCCTCCATGTCTGTATCCACTGACCACCTCCATCACAGCTGTCCTCCATGTCTGTATCCACTGACCACCTCCATCACAGCTGTCTTCCATGTCTGTATCCACTGACCACCTCCATCACAGCTGTCCTCCATGTCTGTATCCACTGACCACCTCCATCACAGCTGTCCTCCATGTCTGTATCCACTGACCACCTCCATCACAGCTGTCTTCCATGTCTGTATCCACTGACCACCTCCATCACAGCTGTCTTCCATGTCTGTATCCACTGACCACCTCCATCACAGCTGTCTTCCATGTCTGTATCCACTGACCACCTCCATCACAGCTGTCTTCATGTCTGTATCCACTGACCACCTCCATCACAGCTGTCCTCCATGTCTGTATCCACTGACCACCTCCATCACAGCTGTCTTCCATGTCTGTATCCACTGACCACCTCCATCACAGCTGTCTTCCATGTCTGTATCCACTGACCACCTCCATCACAGCTGTCTTCATGTCTGTATCCACTGACCACCTCCATCACAGCTGTCCTTCATGTCTGTATCCACTGACCACCTCCATCACAGCTGTCTTCCATGTCTGTATCCACTGACCACCTCCATCACAGCTGTCTTCCATGTCTGTATCCACTGACCACCTCCATCACAGCTGTCTTCATGTCTGTATCCACTGACCACCTCCATCACAGCTGTCTTCATGTCTGTATCCACTGACCACCTCCATCACAGCTGTCTTCCATGTCTGTATCCACTGACCACCTCCATCACAGCTGTCTTCCATGTCTGTATCGACTGACCACCTCCATCACAGCTATCTTCCATGTCTGTATCCACTGACCACCTCCATCACAGCTGTCCTCCATGTCTGTATCCACTGACCACCTCCATCACAGCTGTCTTCCATGTCTGTATCCACTGACCACCTCCATCACAGCTGTCCTCATGTCTGTATCCACTGACCACCTCCATCACAGCTGTCTTCCATGTCTGTATCCACTGACCACCTCCATCACAGCTGTCTTCCATGTCTGTATCCACTGACCACCTCCATCACAGCTATCTTCCATGTCTGTATCCACTGACCACCTCCATCACAGCTGTCCTCCATGTCTGTATCCACTGACCACCTCCATCACAGCTGTCTTCCATGTCTGTATCCACTGACCACCTCCATCACAGCTGTCCTCATGTCTGTATCCACTGACCACCTCCATCACAGCTGTCTTCCATGTCTGTATCCACTGACCTTTTATGGACTGTTTAGAATCCTGCTTTGTGTGTCATCCAGCCTGTTCCCCTGTTGAGGATGAGGCTATAGGGAGCACGCAGCCCAGTAAAGGGGACCTATGTGAACCAGTACCACTGACATTGGCCAGGTATGGGGAATGCCGGCACCCAGCCTCGCAGCCAGCCGTGGCAGTAAACAGGCCGGGCAGCTGTCTGGCAGGGAGAGTAGGAGCGAGCTCAGAGGAGCAGGAGCTGTAGGGATAGGGTTACCCCGGCTAGGCCACCTTCTATGGAAAAAGAGAGTAAAGGGGAAGTACGCCCATTTTCTTTTCAGGATTCAGAATTTGTTATTATTACCTATATGGTCTGAGGCGCTCAAGAGATGTATCAGTGAACATAAACAACCTCCATACCCAGTGATGCCAGTAACTATATTACACATTATATTAATATAGTAACCGTCTTATATTATCCGTGATCAAGTGGCCTCTTATGAAGCCAGTCTGATCAGGATGAACTAAAGACGTCATATGCTTTTGTAGTCTGATGGCTAATACCTTGGAGTACAGCTTGATATCGGTTCCGAGGAGGCTTAAGGGTCTATAACTACCGCAATCGGTGGGGTCTTTGTCTTTTTTAAGGAGGACTGTTATGAGTGCAATATTGTCATTCTTATGGAAGTTCCCCTCCTTGATTGAATATAAAATCATATTAAGTAATAGGGGTCCAATTACATCCCAACATGAGAGGTACATTTCTGGCGGGATACCGTCTCTTCCAGGAGCCCTACCACTTTGCATTTCAGATATGGCCTCCCTAAGTTCATCTAGTGTGATGGGTGTTTCTAACTGTTTAGCGTCATCCTCTGATAGTTTAGGAAGGTTAATTTGATTAAGATATGTGTCCATTTTGTTTTGATCGAAGGCCGTTTCTGATTTATACAAGTTGGAGTAGAACTCTTTGAATGTCTCGTTGATTTTTTTAGGGTCTGTAACAAGTCCTTGCTGTGCCTTAATGGTTTTGATTGATTGATTGAAAAGTTTATTAACAGATTGCAGAATGGGTACAGTACAGTACAGCTCAATACATACAATTGTTAAAAGGATGCAGACCTGAGAAAGACTTTCGTCTTGTTTCCATCAGGGTCCCTCATTTTCAATTCATCATATGACACACACGACATACAGATAGACAGTACTGCTACATCTATACATTTATGACATACCAGATTTTCAAATACAGTACTGTTTGTGATACTAAAAAAAAATCCAGAAAAAGAGTGTATATACATTTGACATAGAAACTGTGCATTGGAGGAGGTTGGGTAGGTGGGGTGGGGCTGTACATTGGAGGTGGGGGGGGGGGGGGGGGTTGGGTAGGGACACACACACTGTACATTGGAATACTGGCATACATTTGACATAGAAACTGTACATTGGAGGAGGTTGGGTAGGTGGGGTGGGGTGGGGTTGGGTGGGGCTGTACATTGGAGGTGGGGGGGGGGGGGGGGGTTGGGTACATTGGAATACTGACAAAGCCATGCTTGGTCTTTATTGTACAACTGGGTTAGGACATTTGTAGGGGCCAGTTTTGAATTGCAGTCTCCCGTAGGTGTTCTTTGAGAGTGTTTTTGAAGGTGGGTAGTGATTCACATTCCTTTACAGCTTTGGGTAGGGCGTTCCACATTGATGTGGCATAATTGCGAAACGTGTTTAGTCCCTTGTTTGAGCCGAATCTGGGTTTTACATGATTTGTGGAGCTCCCTCTGGTGTTGTGATCGTGGTATTCACTGACCTTTGGGAAGTATTTTGACATGTACATGGGTACCTTGGTCGTGTAGTGTATCTTGTAGACCAGGCCCATTGCAAGTTGCTGTCTGTCGTCTACTCTAAGCCATCCTAGGTTGGCAAAGTGTGCAGGGGTGAGGTGGGTTCTAGGAGTCAGGTCAAGCAGTAGTCTGACTAGTTTGTTTTGAGATGTTTGTAATTTGGTTTTTAGTGCCTTTGAGGTGCTTTGGTACCATGATGTGCAAGCATAGTCGTAGTACCCTTGAATGAGTGCTCCTGCCAGAGTCTTCAGGGTATTCTTGTTTACCAGAGAGGAGATCCGGTACAAGAATCGAGTTCGTTGATTGACTTTTTTTTATTACATTGGATGCCATTTTGTCACAGGAAAGATTAGCCTCTAGGATGGAACCCAGGTAGGTAATTTCATCTTTCCTTGTGACAATATTGTCACCCACTGTAACTGAGAAGCCGTCGGTCTTGCTGAGTTTGTTATTTGAACCGAAGAGAATGGACTCTGTTTTGCCCATGTGTAATGATAGTTTGTTGTCGGCGAGCCATATGCAGATTTTGCCTAGTTCCGAGTTTTTTCAACCTGTAACTTGTTCTTGTCAGAGACCAGCAGGGCTGAGTCGTCCGCAAACAGGAACAAGTTGCAGTCACAAGCTGACGACATGTCATTTGCATAAATTAGGAACAGTAGTGGTCCTAGTATGCTTCCTTGTGGAACACCACAGTTCACTGTGAGGGGGGGGGATAGGGTACCGTTTACCTCCACCATCTGTTCTCTCCCCTCCAGGTAGGATTGTATCCAGCTCACTGATAAACTATCAAAACCAATTGCTTTTAGCTTGTCAATCAGAATGGTGTGATTGACAGTGTCGAAGGCCTTTTGTAGGTCTAGCATGACCATGCCACAGTATTTGCCCGCGTCCACCTCTTGCTTGATGTGGTCGTTCAAATAGAGAAGGCATGTGTCAGTGGAGTGGGATGTTCTGAAGCCAGATTGGAATTCGTAGATTCGATTTTTATCCGCAAGGTACTTTTCGACCTGTTCGTATACTATTTTTTCCATGACTTTCGAGATGGATGTAAGGATAGAAACAGGGCGGTAGTTGCCTGGGTCTAATTTGCTGCCCTTTTTGTGCAGGGGTGTTACTCTCGCTATTTTGAAGTCCTTGGGGACGTGTCCCTGTTTTATGGAGAGGTTTATTATGTGTGTGATGACTGGGGTGATGGCGGCTGCTGAGTCTCTGAGGAATTTGGAGGGGATGTTGTCATGGCCAGTGGCCTTGTTCGGTTGGAGGGCGCTCAGTTTATTGAGTACCTCATCTGTAGTTACCATTTGCAAATGTAGTTATATCTGCAAATTTTGCATTGACTCTTAACTGCATAGCTAGTAGGTGACTTGGTTTAGAACCATGAAAGTAATGCTGTTGTCTTGTGCTACGTATTTGAACTTCAGATTGTTGTTTATAAATGGCATTAATCTCTTTTTTTAACACATTAATTTGAGTTTCCAGTCGATCCGAGTAGTTGTATTGTAAAGAGGAAAATAACGTAGAGTAAAGTGTTTCCAGCTCTGCCAGTTTTGAGCAACGATTCTTGCGTATTTTGGAGGAAAAGTACCCGGTAAAATCCTTGATCAATCCCTTTACCGACATCCATAATATTCTGGGGTCCTGTACCGATTTCGCATTCTCCAGTAGGAATACAGAAAGAGCTTCTTTGAATTGTGTAATGAATTCCTTGTTTTTCAGCAATATCGAGTTAAATCGCCAACATTTGACATTTTGTAATAAAAAAATTAGCTAATGTTTTTTGCAGTGCAAAATGCAATGTGCACTACGGTTGTCAGTCGCAACAGTGTTTCTCAACAGAGCGCCAGGACGATCTCTGTTGTTCCTCTGTACAACGCCTTCAGGATCTTGGATGTCATGCCGAACTTCTTCAGCCTCCTGAGATGGTAGAGGCGTTGTTGGGCCTTCTTTATCACATGATTAGTGTGGACGTCCCAGGTGAGTTTGTCGGTGATGTGGACACATCGAGAAACGTAAAGCTGCGGACTCTCTCCACTGCAGCCCCGTCGATGGTGATGGGGTCCAGCTTCTCTTCCCCCTCTCCTGTAGTCTATGACCAGCTTCTCTCCCCCTCTCCTGTAGTCTATGACCAGCTTCTCTCCTCCTCTCCTGTAGTCTATGACCAGCTTCTCTTCCCCCTCTCCTGTAGTCTATGACCAGCTTCTCTCCCCCTCTCCTGTAGTTTATGACCAGCTTCTCTCCCCCTCTCCTGTAGTCTATGACCAGCTTCTCTCCCCCTCTCCTGTAGTCTATGACCAGCTTCTCTTTCCCCTCTCCTGTAGTATGACCAGCTTCTCTCCCCCTCTCCTGTAGTCTACGACCAGCTTCTCTTTCCCCTCTCCTGTAGTATGACCAGCTTCTCTCCCCCTCTCCTGTAGTCTACGACCAGCTTCTCTCCCCCTCTCCTGTAGTCTATGACCAGCTTCTCTTCCCCCTCTCCTGTAGTCTACGACCAGCTTCTCTCCCCCTCTCCTGTAGTCTATGACCAGCTTCTCTCCCCCTCTCCTGTAGTCTATGACCAGCTTCTCTTCCCCCTCTCCTGTAGTCTACGACCAGCTTCTCTCCCCCTCTCCTGTAGTCTATGACTAGCTCTTTCGTTTTTTCCACATTGAGGGAGAGGTTGTTCTCCTGGCACCACTTTGCCAGGTTGTCAACCTCTCTCCTGTCTAGAAGAAATCTATGAATGAATGAATGAATAGTTTTATTTCGAACAATAAATATAAAGAAATAACAATTTCGGACAGGCATATATAAGAATTATGCTTCAGCCATGTACCTTTCAGCCAAAATCAAAGACTGTTGAGTCTTGAATGATTGTGGATATAGTATTGTGTGTGACTACTACTACTACTACTACTTGTGAGGTTTCTGTCCTTGCTCTCTCACTCGTTCTGTTCCTTTAACCACCCTCGCTCTGTTTTCATTTGTTTTTCTGTTAATTATTTCAATTCCCTCATTCACACGCTTCTCCCCAGTGACGTCATCAGGGACGTCGCTGATTGGTTCTCTCAGGACCGCACGCTTTTCAATCACATTCCCCAGCTGTCACTGCTTTTCAATCAATCAATCCCTTATTATTTATACCCCGTTTCTCCACTCTAAGTTTGTTGGATCGTCTTGATTTTTCTCTGGTTGCATTTCCCCGTGTTGCTGCTGCTGCTGCTTTTGCTCCTTGTGCTATCTCCAGGAATTTCCAAGAAGCCTTCCCTTGGACACCTGTTCCCGTGGCGCGCCCTCGCTCCGCTGTTTGTTCCAGCACCATTACGCATTACGTCTGGGTGAGTTTTTATTGACTGTCTTCATCTATTCCGTTTTTCGTGTGTAACTATTACACTGAAGACTACCACCTTTGTCAGACAGTCACTCACCCAGCTTTTCTATTTTTGCTTGTTCCCTTATGGGATAATATTTTTGGGACCTTCCATCTCCCTCTGTGTGTTGCTCACACCGAAGATATTATTTCACTATTGGATTGTTTTGGACTTCACTAACTGTGTGTATATTACACGAAGATATTCACTGGGACTGTGTTTGGATTTTTGCTAACGGTGTGTACATTACACGAAGATATTCACTGGGACTGTGTTTGGAGTTTTGCTCACTGTGTGTATTACACGAAGAGATTCACTTGGGCTGTTTTGGAATTGTGCTCACTGTGTTTAAATTACACGAAGAATTGTTCACCCTGTTCTCCTGCTCGTTCAAACTGCAATGTGTTGACTCGTTCCCTCTCTCCCTCTCTCGGTCTCGCAACACATCTGAGATTCTGCCGAGAGAATTCTGCAGAGCGGTTCAGACGTCAACACCTGCTATCCCCAAGACTACCATCACGGGAGAAGCTGCAGAGCAGCAGAACTTTGCCCCTTGTCCTATGTACCTGTCTTGTTGACTTGCCTTTCCTGTACTCTTTATATTTAGTATCAAATAAACAAGCCCTCGTATTTGGCAACTCTGAATTCCTACTCTCTTGTGTCGTGCGTTTGGGGTCGGTATCAAACCATAACATTACGATCCAACCAATATGACGACCCCAGCCGACACAGAGAGGGTCAGAACCGCACTTGCAATTCAAGTCGAGTTGACCAGGGATCACGGTCTCCAATTAGAGCGGGCTGCGGCTGCGGTGCAGAACCTCAGGGATCAGGTCCTGCCTATGCAGGGTTCAATGGCCGCTATGGCGGGACAACAGTCCGAGATTCTCGCTCAGCTTCACTCGCTGGGCGACACCGTTAATACCTTTAATCTCTCACACCCTTCAGGAACATTCCCCGCAGCCCCAGCAGATATCGCATCTCGGGAACCCCGTCTCTCCGTCCCACGGCTGTTCGACGGTAATCCCGAGGAGTGTGCCACATTCATCATGCAATGTGAGTTGGTTTTCCGTCATCAACCAAGCCGTTTTTCTGCTCATGGGTCCCAAGTGGCTTATATAACAAACCTACTTTCAGGCCATGCTGCCCAGTGGGTCACTTCCTCCTGGGCAATGGAAGCAGATTTTTTGTTTTCCTACCCAGACTTCGTGGCGGAGCTCCGCAGAGTGTTCTACCATCCAGCCCGAGGTCTGGACCCTGGAGCCCGGTTGGGGACCTTCCGACAGGGGAGCGGCAGGGTGACGGACTATGTCATGGAGTTTCGACTGGCGGCGGTGGAGAGTGGATGGAACGAACCTGCTCTTCGCCTAACCTTCTTGAGGGGGCTCAGTGACGCAGTCCGGGACCAGCTCGCTACCCGGGAGGTGCCCGACTCCCTCGAGGAGCTGTTTAGCCTTGTCATCCGTATTGACGGACGCCTCCTGGAGAGAAGGCGCGAGAGGACCCGACTGTTACCTCCTGAAGCACCCCGGACTCCTGGACGCCCCGTCCCCAACACTACTGGTGGTAACAGGCTTCCCCGTCCGGTTCGCGAGGAGGAACCCATGCAGCTGGGACGCTCTCATCTGAGCCAGGCGGAGCGTGAGACAAGGCTCAGGTCCGGTCTCTGCCTCTACTGCGGAGGTGCGGGACACCGTATCGCCGACTGCCCTACCCGGCCAAAAGATCAGGCTCACGAGACCCCGGGAGATCCTGGTGAGCCGTTTTTCCCATTCCCAGCGCCGCGCACCACCTGACCATCTGATGAGCGTCACCCTGGCCTGGGGGGACCAACGTGCCACGGTGGAGGCCCTCATCGACTCTGGGGCAGACGAGAACTTCCTCGACTTCGAGTTTGCCACCCGAGCCAACATACCTCTTGAGGACCTTGTGAGGCCCTTGGAGATCTTTTCGTTGGCCGACATCTCTCAACGCACCGGCCCAGTCGTGCTGACCATCGCTGGGAACCACGTCGAGAGAATCCAGTTCCTCATTACCCAATCCCCCCTTGTCCCGGTGGTCCTGGGTAGGCCCTAGCTCGCGCTGCACGAGCCCCACATCGCCTGGTCCTCCGGTACCATCAGGGGCTGGAGCTCCTCCTGTCACGCCCGCTGTCTGCAGGCGGCGTCCTGTCCCCCGCCCCGGAGGCCGGCTGGTGAGTTGCCCCCGGACCCCTCGTCCATTCCTCCCGAGTACCACGACCTCATGGAGGTATTCAGTAAGACCAGGGCTCAGGCCCTTCCACCTCACCGCCCCTATGACTGCGCCATCGACCTCCGCCAAGGGGCTCCCCTTCCCGGCAGCCGCCTCTACAGTCTGACTGTCCCGGAGAAGAAGGCGATGGATCTCTACATCTCTGAGTCATTGGAAGCAGGACTCATTCGGCCTTCCTCCTCCCCGGTGGCGGCCGGGTTCTTCTTTGTTGGTAAGAAGGATGGGGACCTGCGACCCTGCATCGACTATCGTCAGCTCAACGAGATCACCATCAAGAACAAATACCCCCTACCTCTCATGAGCTCCACCTTCGAGCCACTGACCCAGGCCTCGTTCTTCACCAAGCTGGACCTCCGAAGTGCCTACCATCTTGTCCGTATCCGTGAGGGCGATGAATGGAAGACCGCCTTCAAGACCCCCAGGGGCCACTACGAGTACCTTGTAATGCCGTTCGGCCTCACCAACGCCCCGGCGGTATTCCAGGCACTCATGAACGACGTCCTCCGTGACATGCTGGAGGTGTTCGTGGTGGTGTACCTGGACGACATTCTCATCTTTTCCAGGACCCTCGAGGAACACATCCTGCATGTCCGCCGGGTGCTGGAGCGCCTCCTCCACAATCGGCTCTTCGTCAAGGCGGAGAAGTGCCGTTTTCACTCCAACTCCGTCGACTACCTGGGCTTCATCGTTGAGAAGGGCTTGACCCGAGCGGATCCTCGCAAGATCCAGGCTGTGGAGGATTGGCCAGAACCCACCACTCGGAAGGAGTTACAGAGTTTCCTCGGGTTCGCCAACTTCTACCGAAGGTTCATCCGGAACTACAGTCAAGTGGCGGAGCCACTTACCAAGCTGACCTCCCCCGCTCTGCCGTTCGACTGGTCCCCAGCGGCATGCGCTGCGTTCCGCTCCCTCAAGAGAAGGTTCACTTCCGCCCCTATCCTGCTCCACCCTGACCCCAAGAGACAGTTCATCGTGGAGGTGGACGCCTCGGATTCTGGCCTGGGCGCTGTCCTATCCCAACGTTCTCTTTCAGACCAGAAGGTGCATCCTTGCGCCTTCTACTCGCGTCGCTTCCTCCCCGCCGAGAGGAACTACGACACCGGCAATCGGGAGCTGCTGGCGGTCGTGGCTGCGCTGGAAGAGTGGCGTCATTGGCTAGAGGGTGCCGAGGAGCCTTTTACCATCTGGACGGACCTCAAGAACCTGACGTTCATCCGCGCTTCCAGGCGCCTCAACGGTCGGCAGGCGAGATGGGCCAGTTTCCTCAGTCGGTTCGACTTCTCGCTGACCTTCCGCCCCGGTTCCCGCAACACGAAGGCCGACACCCTGTCCCGGATGCACTCCAAGGGGGCTCCACCCTCTGAGGACCCTTCTCCCATCCTCCCGGAGGCCCGAGTGGTTGGAGCCATCACCTTGGGCATCGAGGGTGTGGTGAGGCGTGCCCTGCGCTTCCATCGTGCTCCAAGCAACGTCCCTAGGAATCGTCTCTTCGTCCCCGACTCTGTCCGGTCCCAGGTACTGCTGTGGGGCCATACCAGCCGGTTCGCCTGCCACCCAGGCGTCCATCGCACGTTCTCCTTCCTGGCTCGTCGTTTCTGGTGGCCCACCATGCGGAACGACGTCAAGGAGTTCGTATTGGCCTGCGCGGTCTGTGCCCGCAGCAAGGCCTCTCACCAGGCACCCTCCGGGCTCTTGCAGCCACTTCCCATTCCGAGCCGTCCATGGTCACATGTGGCGCTCGACTTCGTCACTGGTCTACCCTCCTCCCAGGGGAACACCTGCCTTCTGACCGTGGTGGATCGATTCAGCAAGGGGGTCCACCTCGTGGCCCTCTCCAAGCTTCCCTCAGCGGCCGAGACGGCGGACCTCCTGACGCACCACGTGTTCCGCCTTCATGGCTTTCCCCAGGACATCGTCTCTGACCGGGGGCCCCAGTTCACCTCCCAGGTATGGCGGGCTTTTTGCAAAGGGTTGGGGGCAACGGTCAGTCTCTCCTCTGGCTATCATCCCCAGACAAACGGGCAGACGGAGAGGATGAACCAGAGCGTAGAGTCAGCTCTTCGGTGTGTGGCAGCCGAGAGGCCGGCATCCTGGAGCCGTTTCCTTCCCTGGGTTGAATACTCCATCAATTCTATGGTCAGTTCCGCCACCGGCCTCTCCCCTTTTGAGGTCTCCCTGGGCTACCAGCCCCCTCTTTTCCCCGCACAGGAGACGGAAGTGGCAGTTCCCTCCGTGCAGGTCCACCTCGACCGCTGCCGACGAGTTTGGGAGATCACCAGGACCGCGCTGCTCCGAACATCTGAGCGCGCCTGTCGTGGTGCCGACCGGCGCCGGGTTCCTGCGCCGACTTACCGCCCTGGGCAGAGGGTGTGGCTCTCCGCGAAGGACCTCCCTTTACGGTCCTCGGCCAAGAAGCTCAACCCCCGCTTCGTCGGGCCTTTCGAGGTCCTAAAGGTACTCAGTCCGGCGGCCCTGCGCCTGAAGCTTCCTGCATCCATGCACATCCACCCCGTGTTCCATGTCTCCCGGGTTAAGCCCGTCTCCCTCAGTCCCCTTATGCCTCCAGCTCCTGATCCGCCGCCTCCCGTGTTGGTGGATGGTCACCCCCAGTGGCAGGTCCGCCGGTTGATGGGCGTTCGTCGGCGGGGCCGGGGGTTCCAATACCTGGTGGACTGGGAGGGTTACGGCCCTGAGGAGCGTAGCTGGGTCTCCCGGCAGCTCATCGTGGATCCCGGCTTGATCACCGACTTCCATCGAGCCCATCCTGACGAACCGGGTCGGCCTGGTCGCCGGGTGGCTCCCGTGGAGGGGGGGGTACTGTGAGGTTTCTGTCCTTGCTCTCTCACTCGTTCTGTTCCTTTAACCACCCTCGCTCTGTTTTCATTTGTTTTTCTGTTAATTATTTCAATTCCCTCATTCACACGCTTCTCCCCAGTGACGTCATCAGGGACGTCGCTGATTGGTTCTCTCAGGACCGCACGCTTTTCAATCACATTCCCCAGCTGTCACTGCTTTTCAATCAATCAATCCCTTATTATTTATACCCCGTTTCTCCACTCTAAGTTTGTTGGATCGTCTTGATTTTTCTCTGGTTGCATTTCCCCGTGTTGCTGCTGCTGCTGCTTTTGCTCCTTGTGCTATCTCCAGGAATTTCCAAGAAGCCTTCCCTTGGACACCTGTTCCCGTGGCGCGCCCTCGCTCCGCTGTTTGTTCCAGCACCATTACGCATTACGTCTGGGTGAGTTTTTATTGACTGTCTTCATCTATTCCGTTTTTCGTGTGTAACTATTACACTGAAGACTACCACCTTTGTCAGACAGTCACTCACCCAGCTTTTCTATTTTTGCTTGTTCCCTTATGGGATAATATTTTTGGGACCTTCCATCTCCCTCTGTGTGTTGCTCACACCGAAGATATTATTTCACTATTGGATTGTTTTGGACTTCACTAACTGTGTGTATATTACACGAAGATATTCACTGGGACTGTGTTTGGATTTTTGCTAACGGTGTGTACATTACACGAAGATATTCACTGGGACTGTGTTTGGAGTTTTGCTCACTGTGTGTATTACACGAAGAGATTCACTTGGGCTGTTTTGGAATTGTGCTCACTGTGTTTAAATTACACGAAGAATTGTTCACCCTGTTCTCCTGCTCGTTCAAACTGCACTGTGTTGACTCGTTCCCTCTCTCCCTCTCTCGGTCTCGCAACACATCTGAGATTCTGCCGAGAGAATTCTGCAGAGCGGTTCAGACGTCAACACCTGCTATCCCCAAGACTACCATCACGGGAGAAGCTGCAGAGCAGCAGAACTTTGCCCCTTGTCCTATGTACCTGTCTTGTTGACTTGCCTTTCCTGTACTCTTTATATTTAGTATCAAATAAACAAGCCCTCGTATTTGGCAACTCTGAATTCCTACTCTCTTGTGTCGTGCGTTTGGGGTCGGTATCAAACCATAACATTACTACTACTACTACTACTACTACTACTACTACTACTACTACTACTACTACTACTACTACTACTACTACTACTACTACTACTACTACTACTAATGTACAAAAAAAAACCTAAAAACAAAGATAATAATAAAGTAATAAAGTAAGATAAAATAATAGAAGAAACTTAATTTGGGTAGAAAAAATAAAGCAAACATTCTGTAGGTCCACAAACTCGGCATTTCACTGTCACTGGAGCAGCTCCATACTTGGCAGGCGTTACTGCAGCCAAGAAGATGATAGCCATGAGGTGGAAACAACCTGAGAAACTCACAATGATTAATTGGTCTCTGACACTATTGGATGTCATTTATTTATTTATTTTATTTTATTATTATACATTTTTTTATTTTATTTTTCCCCCTTCTTTTTCCGTTTTTTTCTCCCATCCCAATGTTAGTCGTTATGCCAATTCCCAATCCCCTTCCTGGTCGTTGCGCACTCTACCTCCTACCGTCGGTCTGGGAGGGCAGAGACTATCACATGCTTCCTCCGACACATGTGTAGCCAGCCCACCGCTTCTTTTCACCTGGCAGCACGGACTCTCACTGGGAGAGTGTAACGTGTGGAAGGTCACACTACCTCTCCCAGATCCTTCCTTTGCTGTGTAGGCGCCCCGACCGAACTGTAGGAGTCGCTGTTTACAACGACCAGGACCCACCCCACCGGCTTCCCACCCGCTAACACTGCCAATTGTGTTAGTGTGGACGGTCGGCCAAGCCGGAGGCACCACAGCCGGATTCGATCCCACTGGCTCTGTGGTGATAGACAGACGCTTAGTCCACTGCGCTACCCGGCCACCTGGATGTCATTTATATGGAGATCTCTACTGCACGTGTGATTAAAGTTAAAGCCACAATCTAGGGGCGGAGCGGGGTCGCGGTGTTGGTCCTGGGGGGTCCGGGGGTCCTGGTGTCCTGGGGTGGGAGTGGGGGAGGAAATGTCTTTTGTGGTGTCTGTATTAGTATACGTTGATTTTTTTTATGTTTTTATGTTCTGTATTTATTATCTTTTATTATTGCTAATGTCATTATTGTTGTAATTATTTTTGTTGTGGTATTGTGAGGTCTTGTTATTATTATTATTATTATTACTGTATTGTGTTACAGTAATACTTTATACTTGATGACATCACAATCTTACTTACTCTGCTTTCTGAGAGAGTCGCTCATGTTCACAGATATTGATAGAAGTTTCCTGGGCCATGGAAAGAACCTAATTGTACTTCTTAATTGGGGCGGCTATCTCCTTTTAATAAGAACCGGCGTACGTGAGCGTCTAACTTATTGTGTCGCGCTCGCTCATACGCAACGACGGACGCGCGCTTTGGTTTCTGGCTCTGAAAACGGTCCCTGGTAGCCAAGCCATTAAAGAAGATGACAGTGTCCAATAAACGTCCCCTTCATCACCCGCTCTGTTCTCAGCGGGACGTGAGAGGTTAGAGGGATTTGATGGCCCGCCTCTGGGAGAGCGGGGAGCTTAAACAATTAAAGCGGGACAGTGCCGAACAGGTGGGCATGCGAAAGCTAACCTTTACTCTGCAGCACATGAGGACAATAGAGAGTAGCGGCTTTCGGTCCGTGTAGCGGGGTTCACTCTCTGCGCTGTCGTGACTCGTGTCGTTTGTTTTTCTCTGTGCGATAACGACGAGGCCACGTCGACCAGGTGAGCTGAAAGGTGCATTTGAACCCTTTCACTACCACACGACAGAAGGTTAACCCTTTACTATCACACTACAGACCAGGTTCTGTAGTGCGATAGTAAAGAGTTCACCTTCTGTCCTGTGGTAGTGAAAGGGTTAACCTGCTGCCGTGTCGCAGTGAAAGGGGTTAACCTTCTGTATTGTCGCAGTGAAAGGGTTAACCGTTTGGTAGTGTGGCAGTGAAAGGGTTAAGATGATCCTTTATTAATTAATCCCCTTGGGGAAATTCGGGTAAGCAGCATGGGGGGGATACGGGGGGGGGGGGGGGTACAGAGCTTCACGGTCCAGTATCTACCGATAGGACATATAGACCTTCATCTGCACCTTTGTTTCCACTGTTTATTTTTATCATATCTTTATATTCAGAGTTAATTATATTGTTTACACTGTTTATTTGGCCTCGTCTTTTTATATTCAGATACAATTTTATTGCCTATATTTATGTCTTTCTTCTATTAGCCTGCTCATAGCTGCTGTACTCACTCTACACACACGACTGTGTGGCCAAGTTCAGCTCCAACTCCATAGTGAAGTTCGCCGACGACACGGTGGTGGTGGGGCTGATCTCGGACAACGACGAGAAGGCCTACCGGGAGGAGGTTGAGGTACTGGAACGCTGGTGCCAGGACAACAGCCTGCTCCTGAACATTGGTAAAACCAAGGAGCTGATCGTGGATTATAGGAGAGGACAGCAGGAGACACACACACCACTGATGATTAACGGGGCTACCGTGGACAGGGTGAGCAGCTTTAAGTACCTGGGGGTCCACATCTCAGAGGATCTGACATGGTCAACACACATAGACACAGTAGTAAAGAAGGCGAAACAGCGCCTCTACCACCTGAGACAGTTAAGGAAGTTCAGAGTATCGGGGAAGATACTCCAGTCCTTCTACTCAGGAGCTGTAGAGAGCATCTTGACCGGAAACATCACTGCCTGGTATGGAAACAGCACGGCACAAGACAAGAAGGCCCTACAGAGAGTGGTGCGCTCAGCCGAGCGTACCACGGGTATTGCACTACCTCCCCTGCAGGTTCTATACAACAAGAGGTGCAAATCCAGAGCCTGCAGGATAATGAAAGACCCTCACCACCCCAATAACAGCCTGTTCCAGCTGCTGAGGTCAAGCAGACGCCTGCGAACCCCAGCTACTAGGACGGAGAGACTTAGGCTCAGCTTCTTCCCCCAGGCCATCAGAGTCCTGAACAATGAACATTGAGTACCACTGTAAAGGCGCTCCCATAGTCCAGCAGACTGTACACAGAGCAGACCCCGCGGAGGTCCGCGCGGACTCTTTGAGCCTTCATACGCCCCGAACTCACTGCTCACGAACGAATTTCACGTGCGGCTCCCTCGTGAGATCGCGCGCCTGGTCAGGCACACTGGACCTACGACTTGAGCGTGCGGAAGCGCACCGAGGAAGGCATATTTACATTGGGACAGCTGTAAATGCCTAGTCTATATGCGAAGTCAGTCATTTTAGAATGATGATCAGTGTGACTGTACTCCTGAAAGAGCAGCGTGTAGCCCCAGCAGCAGCAAGAGCTTATTATTATTATTATTATTATTATTATTATTATTATTATTATTATTATTATTATTATTATTATTATTATTATTATTATTATTATGCAACATTGTAATAGTTATAGGTATAAACAAACATACAGACAAACATTCAAGGCGTTTATTTGCAGATACAGACACAGCTGGTTGAACAACATCTATATCTGTGGTAATAATGCAGATATTCAATTGTATTTCTGTGACAATGCGCGTGGCGCGCCGCCTCAAATAGGATCGAGGCGAAAAAATAGCTTGCCGCTCGCCAGCCACTCGGGAGGCGCGCTCCCGCTCGCGGCCAGTGTGCCTACTATCGTCCGTTAACATGGGAGCGGAAGTGAAGAGGCAGCCGCCCGTCCGTCCGTCCGTGTTCATTCGTGAGCAGTGTGCTCGGGGCGATAGTCGAGCGGACCTCCGCGGACCAATTTCCTACATGTCACGCAGCAGTTTACACAATTGTCCCCACGCTGTTCAACTTCTGTCATGTCGTCGTCATCCGATGTCAAAATAAAGAGTATGTTATCTCCGTTTCCAATATTTCGATAATAAAACGGGCAGTTTTACGCACTTGAATAACAGGTATATAGGCAGCGAGATGCAATGTACCGTATAGGCTTGAGGTGGACAGCGCGTGGTGCTGAAAAGACACGCATTGCATGAAATAAAAGCACCAGTTTTATTTCAAAATATTGGAAACGGAGATAATCTCCGTTTCCAATATTTCGAAATAAAACTGGCAATTTTACACACTTCATTTAGAAAAGCCATTCAAACATCTCTCTTGGCACAGAGCGAGTGTTCAGAGTAAAATGCAGATCGGCGTCACATTAAATGCAGTTCGATGTCAACCAAAACGCCGAGCAGCGTTTTGTGTGACACCAAGTTAGCGGCGCGGATGTCCGCGCGTCAGAAAATAGGAGCTTCCCACCTGTGGGTCTGCTGTCCGCTGAGATCAAAGCTCAAGAGTCCGCGCGGACCTCCGGGAGTCTGCTCTGTGTACAGTCTGCTGGACTATGGGAGCGCCTTAACACTTTAGCATGAGCGGGCACACACTCAGGCCGCACGCACCCTCACTTATTGCCAAAAGGAAAGGCCACTTTAAATTAGTATTAGCAACAGTAACAGTGTATTGCACTACTATTACTACTACTGTTAACTGTCAACTGTTACCCGTCATTGCACAAATTTATTGTTACCTGCTACCTGTTATTGCACAATTTTATTGCACACATTTTTTGTATTGGATTCTATTATATGTTATATGTTGTACCAATTGCACATCGTTGCGGGCAAGACCACCCGCATTTCATTGCATATCCGTATGCCGTGACAAATAAAACTCTTGACTTGACTTGATAGCTGTACCTCCCCTCCCCCATGCCGCTATGACGCCCAAATGTCCCCAAAGTACACTCACACACAGTGAGTTTAAAACAACACTATTTACACGCAGTTTTCAATTAAAATAATATGTACAAAAACATAGAGGAGTCTGCGACTTTAATTTAAAATAATAATAAATAGAAATATGAAACAATGCAAACCCACAAACCTGCACTAACTAATCAAGTAAACAAGTACCAACAACACCACCGTCACCAGAGGTAGACGTCTTGTAAACAGACCATCTTCACTCTACAGATCAACTGGGCACCTGCTGGAGTGGCCAATGGCTTTGATAAGCCCCGCCCCTTTCATATCTCATGAACCGCTAGTGGTAGAGACTTACATGTATGTTAGGTGTCAATAAAGTTTTAACGGTTTATTCCACCGAATAGTTTTATAGTGTAATAGTGTCATAGTGTACAGCAATAGTGTAATAGTGTGTAATAGTGTGTAATAGTGTCTTATGCCCCTTCTCCACTGCATGGTACCTACTCGACTCTACTCTACTCTACTCTGCATTTTCGGTTTTCCATTACCAAAGTACCTGGTACCAGGTACTTTTTGGGTACTTTTTTAGTCCCTGCTCTGTCGAGGTTCCAAGCGGGTAGAAGTGGTACCAGAAAAGTGACGTGAAACACTGCAGACCACTGATTGGTCAGAAGAGAGACGCGTCACACGTTGGAGCGTCTGCACAAAATGGGTATTTTTTTTATTTTTTTTTTATTTTTTTGCACCACTGATAAGCTTTATTTTTATTTTGTTTTGAATTTTGATCCAATGCTGCAATAAGGATATAATGGATATACTGTTAAAAAAAAGCCATATCCATGTTGGATATAATGGATAGTTGGATACTGTTAAATAGAAAAACAACCTTAAGGGTCAACTTGATTGCATTTTCTTTCTTTTCTTTTTTCTTAATGCATTGCTGAAAGATCGGTTCTGGAAAAATCTATATCGGCAGATACTAAAAATCACATGATCGGGTTCGGATCAGGAGCAAGAAAATGCGACCGGGACATCCCTATGTAATAGTATACATGTAACACTATTACAAAAAAAAGTAACAGCAGTTCAGTGGGTCTAGGCGGCGGTATGTAACTGGCCAGAAAGATGCACCTGTTTCACAGAGGCAATGATACCATCCGTCCACTTGTCAGTAGCCGGTTCCTCCAAGACTATCACCGTAACCTCTTTGAAAGTGTCTGTGTCAGTGAACAGTCGTGCGAGCGCCCAGGACGCTTTTAGGGATGCACTTGTCACGTTGTGTTGGGCTGTGAGGCCTCGCACTGGGATCCTGCTGCGTGGTGCATAGCTTCCTGTCAGTGCTTCAACGTTGCACCTCGTGCCCCGGTCTGCATGGAGCGGCACGACCACCTTGAAGATACTCCTCCCCAATCCAAGATGGCAGCACGCCTATTGTCTCTGTTCAGTGTTTGCTCATGTTTGGTTTGTAACTTGTCTTTTTATTCGTTTTTAAACACTTTTTGTACTCTTTTTTTTTAGTAACCAGTAGTTAATTTTTTATTCTGGGATTCATTCTAATCCGGAAGCAGCTTTTAACCCTCGAGTCAACCTTCAAAAAACCCAATACCTGTCTCCCTAGTTACCGAAACTGCGATCTCAGTAAAAACATATCTTTTTCATGTATTGGGTTAGGGTTAGGGTTAGGAGGTTAGGGTTAGGGGGTTAGGGTTAGGGGGTTAGGGTTACCCTAGCCTAACTCTAACCCTAACCCCCTAACCCTAACCCCCTAACCCTAACCCTAACCTGTCCAGTTCTGCGACTAGGGTGAAAGGTATGACACTTGTTGTTCACGCGCTTAACACTATCAGTGCTGACCTTGTTTACCTTTTTACCCTGTTGAATGCCATCATCCACTTCAATGTTAGCGTTAAAAACGCATAATCTATGTTTTAAATTATGGCTATGTGTCTAATCTGCCTGTCGCTTATCAATGACTTGTTTGCAGTCAACATTGTCGAAACGGATTGTTTTTTAATCGGTTCATATCCTTTTTATAGCATTTCGAAAAGCTATCGTTCTCTCGAAATTTTTTGGAAAATTGAAATATTCCCCAATAAACGGCATTTACTGGAATATTCTAGAATACACAAAAACGTTGACATTTTTCGGCCTATTTATGAATCATTTTCAAATAAACGCTAGATTATCGATAGTATATGTGTACTTATGCACGCTATAGAGGCGGGCTGAAAAATCGATTCTCTTATTTCCTCATCAGCGATCACAGCCACACAGCCACACACAGCATAGGGCAAACGCTTATATCTCCGTGAAAACAGGTCTGATTATCCTAAGACTGGTAAAATAGATTCCTTACCTGAGATCAGATATTATCCAAAAAGATTATTCCAATTCCTGATCGCCATTCCAAATATCGATCACGCTTATTGATTACAGTGTTGGTACTGTAAATACATAATCGTCGCTGTTCTGAGGGCCGGCGATCACTTGGTCTCTTCAGATGCCTTGACGGGAAAAAAAATTGCAAACTAACCACTCTCCCTGCATCAGTCTGAGCTGATGGGGTGCAGTTACACAGGGAGAGACGATAGGGGGCTGTATATTCACAATTGAGCTCAGAAAGACTCTGCAGCACTAACCCGAGGCTCGATTGATGACGCCAATAAAAAAAAATACGGCAAACAAACGACATTTCGCGTCGTCTGCACTCAATGGGGGGTCTGATAAGACGACAATTGTCGTGGCTGGCACTCAAAGTGTTAATAGTGATTGTTTTAAAAAAACAAACATGGATTATTGTAACGTGAGTCCAAGATGTGATACTGAGCAACCTTTTTGGCATATACATAAAATCTAGCCAACGCTATCCACAAACACACGTAAAAAAAAAAAATTTGCTTTTTGACCAGAACTGCAACAAGGGTGACTCGAGGGTTAAGACTGTTGTTATCCTGCTGAGAGGACGGACTGTTAGCCTGCTGTTGTTTATTGGATCAAGCTACCAGGCCACCAGGCCTGCTCTGCTGAGATGTGGCTATGGACAGGCTGTGGTCTTCCAGAGGTTTGCATATTGTGCACCTCAATGTAAGGAGTCTTTTAAATAAGATGGATGAAATTAGACTGCTGTTTAAGAGCAACAAGGCTCATATTATTTCATTTTCCGAAATGTGGCTTGGCTAGACTGTTCCATTAGTGACTCAGAGGTTGAAATTCTAAATTACACAATTATAAGGAAAGACAGAAACTGGAATGGAGGGGGGGGGGGGGGGGGGTGTTACAAATGCGCTTTGGGGACCTGGGCTTGAACTATGACCTCTGCCAGTGGGTCTTGGACTTCCTGACTGGCAGACCCCAGGTGGTGAGAGCAGGCAACTGCACCTCCTCATCCATCACCCTCAACATAGGGGCCCCCCAGGGCTGTGTTCTGAGTCCCCTCCTCTACTCCCTGTACACACACGACTGTGTGGCTCAGCGGAGTAGCAATACAATCATCAAATTTGCTGACGACACAGTGGTGGTGGGCCTGATCTCTGCCAACGACGAGAGGGCCTACCTGGAAGAGGTCAAGGTCCTGGCGGGATGGTGCCAGGAAAACAGCCTCTCCCTGAACGTCAGCAAAACAAAGGAGATGATTGTGGACTTCAGGAGGTCGGGGGTCAAGGACTACAGCCCCCTCAGCATCGACGGGGCACCGGTTGACAGAGTCAACAGCTTTAAGTACCTCAGAGCCTACATATCCGAGGACTTGACATGGACCACACACATTGACAGTGTTGTGAAGAAGGCACGACAACGCCTCTACTTCCTCAGGCGCCTAAGGAAGTTCCAAGTCAGTCAGAAGATCCTTAAGAACTTCTACTCGTGTACAATAGAGAGCATCTTGACCGGCAACATCACCTCCTGGTTTGGGAATAGCACTGCACAAGACCGAAGCAGACTACAAAGAGTGACACGTTCAGCCGAACGCACAATTGGAGGGGGGCTCCCCACCCTCCAGAACATTTACAACAAGCGTTGCAAGGGCAAGGCTAAGAGAATCATTAAAGACTCCAGTCACCCGAACAACTGCCTCTTTGAACTGCTGCGGTCAGGCAAGCGATACCGGAGTCTCAAGGCGAGCACAGAAAGACTCAGAAGAAGCTTCTATCCCCAGGCCATCAGGCTGCTAAACGAACAATGAACACTACACAACAACAACCACCAAACGCACATAGCACACACATCCACACGCACACACTCACTTTAAACAAACACACTGTAGCAGCACCCACTCCACACACTTTATAGCACACACCCACTTTAAACAAACACACTGTAGCACCCACTCCCCACACTTTATATTTATTGATGAAGGATTGCACTACAACTCGTACACCTTACTGTAAATTGTACCTAAATTGTACCTCATCCCATTTCTGCTTTGCACTATATAGTACTGTACATTAGTACACTGCATAGTATTGTATATTATATGGTAACTCAGAACATTGTACATATGTCTATACCGAACACTGTGACCTCATTTTCTTCTTCTAAATTACATGCTATACTATGTTATTTGATACTATCTTGTCTAGCACAGTCTCTGGAGCGTAACAGTAAGAAGCATTTTGTATGAAAGTATTCTGTACTTCTGTATGACAACTATTAAAGAAACTTGGTGGCATGATGAATGGAACCCAGTTGCAGATGAAGCACGATCACGAGAGCTTGAATTGAGCAGACAGGAGACGGCGTTGTGATGATAAACAAGGTTTACTCAAAGACAGAAAACAAAGGAACACGACTGACACACGTACACACACAGGTAACATGAAACAATGACCCAGCAAGTCATGCAGTCTGGTCCAGCAGGACCAGGGGAAGCATTACAGGGGGGTGTGTGGGTACATTCGGTCGGACATTGGCTTCAACCAACGTGAGGACTGACCTTGAAATCTAGTTTTGCTTACATGCTTATATATTTCACATTAGACACGTTTGTAGAATAGTGTTCCGGGCTCTGCGGCTCTTCAGATATACTATTGGTTTCATTCAATGACCCGTTTACTTTTGTGCAAAGCATTGTGGGAGGACTAACACTAGGGGGAGCTGGTTGGCGTCGGTCTGGTAGTCGGTAGAGAGATGTGAAGAAGACCGGTATTATCCACGAGGGGAGGGGGTACAGGTATGGGGTCTATTCGTCTATTCGTCTCACTTAGTGCCCTCTCTAAACTGGTTGGCGAGGCTAAACCTTCAACCTGTCTGTTTGACCCTCTCCCAGCAACTCTCATCAAAAAACTCTTCCCAACTCTAGGCCCTGCCCTACTCAATATCTTCAACACCTCTTTGTCTACTGGCGTGGTGCCCCTGGCCTTTAAATCAGCCGTCATTAAACCACTACTTAAAAAACCGAACCTCGACCCTCTAATCTTGAAAAATTACAGACCTATCTCCAATCTCCCATTCCTATCCAAAGTGTTAGAACGGATCGTCGCAACGCAACTTACTGACCATTTATCAAACAATAATCTTAATGAATCATTTCAATCTGGCTTTAGAGCCTTACACTCCACCGAAACGGCGGTTACCAAAGTCACAAATGACTTACTGCTCTCTCTTGACTCAAACCTCACCTCTGTGCTCTTATTGCTTGATCTCAGTGCAGCCTTTGACACTATCGATCACTCGATTCTTCTAGGTCGGCTTGAGAACCATGTTGGCATTCGGGGTCTCGCACTAGCTTGGTTTAAATCCTATTTAACTGATAGAACACACTGCGTGGTCTATAATGATTTAACATCTGAGACCCTCCCAGTGCAATGTGGTGTCCCACAAGGCTCTGTCCTGGGCCCTTTGCTATTTTCGATTTACATGCTACCCCTCGGCGATATCATACGCAAATTTGGCATAAACTTTCATTTTTACGCTGATGACACCCAATTATATATACCTATTAAGCCAAATGATTCCTCCCAACTACAAAACCTTGAGGCCTGCTTGCTTGCCGTCAAAAAATGGATGTCGCAAAACTTTCTACTCCTTAATGCAGATAAAACTGAGATGTTAATTGTTGGCCCCCCAAACCACAGAGGCCTGTTTCAGGACATCTCCCTCAACTTTGATACCTGTCATGTATCCCAGAGCTCCACCATAAAAAACCTCGGAGTCATTTTTGATTCCTCCCTCTCATTTAATGCACATATAAAAAATGTCACCAAAATTGCATTCTTCCATCTTCGTAATATCGCAAAAATACGCCCCATTTTAACTCTGGCTGATGCTGAAACCCTGATTCATGCTTTTGTCTCATCACGTCTGGACTACTGTAATGCACTTTTTTCAGGCCTACCTAATTCAAGCATCAAAAATCTTCAACTCGTGCAAAATGCGGCTGCACGGATACTAACTAGAACTAGAAAATTTGATCACATCACACCAGTTTTGTCCGCCCTACATTGGCTTCCTATCCAAGCCCGCTCTGACTTTAAAGTGCTACTCCTCACCTACAAAATTTTAAATGGGCTTGCACCGCTCTATCTATCCGATCTCATCTCCCGATACTCGCCCGCTCGTGCTCTGCGCTCACAAAATGCGGGGCTTCTATCGACCCCTAGGGTTAAAAAGAAATCCGCCGGCCACAGAGCCTTTGTCTACCGCGCTCCCTACCTGTGGAACAAATTACCTGCCGTCATCAGGGGCGCCTGCTCTGTCGAAGCTTTTAAATCCCTGCTTAAGACTCATCTTTTCTCTCTCTCCTTCAACCTACCTTGATCTCACCTGGTCGGGGACTGACCTTTAGATTAATCTGTGTAGTTTAGTTATGGTACAGGGTACTACATGGTACCACTGGGTAGTTTACTATAGGGTAGTTTAGTTAGGGTACAGGGTACTAGTACCCTAAGATATCAGATATCCACGTCTCTGTGCGGATCTCGGCCTGTCTGTCCGACATCTCAGCCTGGATGACGTCCAACCACCTCAAACTGAACCTAAGCAAAACAGAATTGCTCCACCTGCCGGCCAAATCCTCCCCCCTAACCGACCTTTCAATCACAGTCGAGAATGCAGCTGTGACTGCGTCCCCGACCGCCAAGAACCTTGGTGTTGTCCTCGACGACCAGTTGAACTTCTCTGCTCACATCGCAGCGACGACCAGAACCTGCCGATTCCTCCTGAGCAACGTCAGAAGGATACGCCCCTTCCTGACAAAAGAAGCCACCCAACTCCTCGTCCAATCAACAGTCATCTCCCGCCTCGACTACTGCAATGCACTGCTCGCTGGCCTCCCGGCCACTGCCACTAAGCCTCTTCAACTCATTCAGAACGCAGCGGCCCGCCTGATCTCAAACCTACCGAAGTCGGCCCATGTCACCCCACTTCTTAGGGACCTGCACTGGCTCCCCATTGCTGCACGAATCCGCTTCAAGGCCCTCGACCTAGCATACCGTGCGGCAAAGGGAACCGCTCCTGCCTACCTCCGGTCAATGGTCTCTAACTACACACCCTCAAGACCCCTACGCTCTGCATCTTCTGGCCGCCTCAGACCTACTCCTATCCAAGCTCCGGGAGGGTCATCAAAGAGAAGTCGCCTATTCTCAGTCCTAGCCCCACAATGGTGGAATGAACTACCCACCCCAGTTAGGACAGCCGAATCACGTCCAATCTTTCGCCGTCGACTAAAGACGCACTTCTTCAACCATTATCTGAATTAAAAAAAAAAAAAAAAAAAAAAAAAAATCTAACCCTAACTAACCGTACTGTCATGCACTTGTCCTAATAAACTAACCTACACTGTAGCACTCAACACTTTGATGAACATTGTTGCTCAGCTGATAGAGTTGTGCCCTTCCTGATGGCTTGTCGTACAGAACTTGTAAGTCGCTTTGGATAAAAGCGTCAGCTAAATGACTAAATGTAAATGTAAATGTACTACATGGTACCACAGAGTACTACATGGTACTGCATGGCATTACAGGGTACTACATGGCTTACATAGCTCTACATGGCACTACATGGAACTACATGGCACTACAGGGTACTACATGGTACCACAAGGCACCACAGGGTACTACATGGCACTACAGGGTACTACAGGATACTACGGGGTACTACATGGCACTATGGGGTACTACATGGCACTACGGGGTACTACATGGCACTACAGGGTACTACATGTCTGCTCCTTTGCAGCACCACAAACATGGGAACTCTCTAACTCTTCCCCCCCCCCCTCTCCCTCCCCCCCCCCCCCCCCTCCCTCCCCCTTCTCTCTGAGTACCCGTCTCCTGGCGCTGACCAAGGTGATGGATGCCTCGGGGTCTTGGCCAAGCTTGTAGTGACTGCTCTACATGCACCTCCGAGGCCTTGGATCAGTTATTCTCCGCCGTCTGTCCGTGGTCCTGTCAACTGATTAACAGACTGTTAACAGATTAACAGTCAACGCGGTTTCATTGCTGGGTTAAGTACTTCTATTCTATTCACATAATACGCTTACTTCATATATCTACTCTATTCACATATATGCCTACCACTTGTATCTATTGCTATGTCCGCCTACTACAATCTCATGAGCTGTCTAACGCCTGTCCCGTCTCCCTGTCTTCCTATGACTTGCTGTCCTGGAGTGTTGTCCGGAGTGTTGGACGTCCCGTGACGAAGGCCGGGAGATTGCGACCCCCTCTGCGTGCCCCCCTGTCTCCGGAGGTCTCGTAGTGGTGACCGGAGTGCCGGATGTCCCGCGATGATGTCGGGGAGTTCGCGACCCTCTCTGCGCCACCCCCTATCTCCCTGTCTCCGGCTGTCCCTGAGCAACGACCGGAGTGTTGAATGTCCCGTGACTAAGACAGGGAGGACGTGACCCTCTCTGCGCTGCCCCTGTGCCTCAAATAGATCCGCTATCAACTCTATCTTTAATCTTTCAAAATGTTCAGTTGCTATCGCTATTAGCTCTATCTTTAATTTTTCAAAATGTACAGTTGCTATTGCATGCACTCATCTGTGTTTCACCACACACATGAGTGCATGCTTACCAACTGTCCGTCTGCAACACTACTATCACCAACATCTAAGAAGGGAGATCCCCCCTTGAACGGCCCTTCTAAGGTTTCTCTCCTCCACACTGCCTGTGGAGCTTTTTTCCCTATTGTTAGGTTTTAGTGAGTTTTTCCTTACCTTCGCGTGGGGTATGTCTGGGAGTGCTTGCATTCTTTCATTTATTTGCATTCATCTAAAAAATGTTTGGACCCTATGGTGTTCTTGTTCTGTTCTTGACCTATTGTTATGTTGTCTTCTTGACCTGTTTAAAGAAGACCTGTACGGCCCATGGGGACATTAACGTGTGTTGTCGGGCCCTATAAATAAATTTGATTTGATTTGATTTATTCGGCGCTATCCACGGGAGCGAGTGGATGTCTTGGCCAAGAGCATCCTACTTTTGAAAACCAGATGTGCAGCATCGGAGCAGAAGAAATAACGCTGCGTGCCGTAAGCTTATCAATACCAAGTATAGTGATTAGTTTATGCCAAGACGAAGAGGACGTTCAGCTGATGGACTGAAGATGAAAGTTGTTGCGTGTTAGAACGCGTGCATTTAAATCTTGCACAGGGACTCGCATTTCTCCCAGACGGCACTCAACACTCATATTGAGGCTTGTTGGTTGGATATTTTATTGCCCAATACGAAACGATAGGTTATGTAGATAACCTAGTTATATTAGTATTGGCTGAGCGTCCCGCTCTGAGCCTTATGAGATATCCCTTATCTCCTATGATACCTATTGTATCTCCCACGAACAAAAACACATGCACCCCACCTGTATGGGGCCCCGCCCCCATGGTGGCACCGCCCATATAGCTGTGACTCTGGTCACCAAACACCATTCCTCGCCAAAACCCGTCCCAGGAAAAGATCCCTCAAGAGGGAACTCAGGGCCGCGCAGAGCGGGACGCTCAGCCAATACTAATATAACTAGGTTATCTACATAACCTATCGTTATATATCGTATTTGCTTCGCGTCCCGCTCTGAGCCTTATGAGATAATGGGGAAGAGCGGACGAGAGGCCCGACAAATGTACCCCCTGAGGACCCGTAAGCCCACATCAAGGGGTGCAGGGAGCCCTGTCACCCCATCCTTCCTAATGAAGGGGGGGCGCAGTCAACTCCACCTGAATGCGAACAAGAGGGAACTAGAACCCCTTGAACACACCGTACAGGCGGAACCACGTGTGACCCAACACACTGTGGCCCATACCCATACACTCCTGCTACCCGACCAAAGGACGGGAAGCAGGAAAGGCCACAGACCCCAGAACCGCCTGGGAGACAGAACCCCCGGTCATGTCCATGAGGTAAAACCTTACAAAGGGGGCCGGGGAGGACCATGAAGCTGCAGCACAGATGTCCCCCACCGAGGCCCCACCCAGGAGAGCGGCAGAAGCAGCCACCCCACGAGTGGAGTGCGCCCTGACGCCCCCAGGGGGATCCTGCCCAGCCAACGTGTAGCAGAGGGTAATGCCCTCGCACAACCAATGGGACAGGCGCTGCTCCGACAGTGCCTTACCAGCACGAGCCCCACCGTAACAGACAAAGCTGGTCGTTAACCCTGAAGTCTTGAGTACGGCTGAGGTAAATCCCCAAGCACGGACTGGACATGACAGGTGAAGGCCCGCATCTAACTCACTAGTGTGAGGAGGAGGACGAAACGCCTGAACCACAATATCCCGGGAGCGGAAGGAACTCCGGATATTCTTAGGCACGAAAGCAGGATTAGGTCGCAGAGTGACACCGCAATCGGTCCGAAAAGACAGGCACTCTGGACGTACCGAGAGAGCACAGAGCTCACCTACGCATTTAGCGGAAGTGACAGCCAGTAGGAACGCGGTCTTGAAGGACAGCTGTCCCAACGGCGCCTGCTCGAGCGGCTCAAACGGGGCCAAGGACAACCGACCGAGGACCAATTGAAGATCCCAAGTCGGAGCCAAGGAGCGTTGCACCGGCTTAACGCGTTGAGCGCCAAGCAGGAAACGCTTCACAAGAGGGTGGCTGAACAAGACATCCCCTCAAACCCCTCATGATAGGAGGATATAGCTGCTGCATATACCCTCACCGTCGAAGCCGACAGTCTATCAAGGAGAGACTGGAGGTAACTAAGGACAGCATCCAGGGGGCAGGAGACTGAGTCCCGGCCCCCCGCCTTACACCACACTTGGAACATACGTCATCTGCCCGCGTAAGCGCGACAGTGGAGGGAGCATGCGCATTCCAGATGGTAACACCATCAGGATCAAGAACCCGCGCCCCTCAACGTACCCGTCCCAACAACTGACCTAACAGATGTATGGGGAAGAATCCCTGGCGGCACGGCATCGGTCCCAGACCTGCCTGGCCATGTCCAGACGTAATCCTCACCCGTCAGGATGAGGACCGCCCCGCGACAGTACCTCTGCACCCACATTCTCCCTGCCGGGGATGTGGGGAGCCCTCAGGCCGCGCAGATGGAAGACGCCCATAGCCAGCCGCCCGCCGCCTGGTGCAGACAGGGGGAGCGTACTCCTCCCTGTCTGTCGATACACGACACTGACGTCGTATCGTCCGTCCTGATCAACACCATATGTGGACCAGAAGGACCGCTTTCAATACCAACACATTGAACGTAGCGCAGACCGGGCAGCATGGTTTGCCAGCTGCCCCCTACTGCGTTGGCCCGACGCGGCACCAGCGAGGGAGGCGTCGGTGAAAACGTGACGTGAGACAGCGCCGCAACCGTCCTAGGACGGAACCTCCCGAGCGTGTTGACAACACGCTCTGAGATGGATGCCCATAGCCCTCCAACTGTTGACTGGGAAGAGGAGTACTCTACATCCAGTCTACAGCAACCCCAGGCTGGTAGAGACCTGCCTGGTACGAGACCTGACGATCCACCTTGACCGCGAAGGACCAGAACGTCATCAGGGCAGAACACTCCGTAACCCCGGACGACGCAGAGGCCCCAGTGCGGCCTCCACGCACTTGGTGAAGATGCGGGGAGCCAGAGAAAACCGAACGGCAGCCTCTGGTACTCATACGCTAACCCTGCAAAGGAAGCGTAGGTAAGCCCTAGGATGGAAGATCGGGGATGCGCATACGCATCCTACAGGTCTATGGAGGAGAACCAGACCCCCACCTGACAGTGTTCAACAGGTAGGAGACGATCCAAAAAATGCTGAACCTTCCCATGGGACAGGTCCAGCCTGGGTCTTACACCCCTCCCTCCCGACTTCTCGGGCAGAGAACACCGGGAGGAGAACGCCACGACGATGGCTTGCTTCGTCCACAGAGATTGGATCTCGTTGACCAGAGCTGTCACTGCTGGAGACCCTGACAATAGGGTCTTTACCAAACCTGAAAACGGGTGGGGTTGTGTAAACACAAGTCCCCGCCTCAGCGTTCTCTCCATCCACCTCGACATATGGTACTGCCGTAGTCATATGTGACGACACTCCCAACGCACCCGCCATCACGCGGCGCAGGTCCGCCAGGAACTGTAGATAGTTGGCCCGGTCCCCCCGCTGTGCGTAGCCAAACCTGGAACCGTGCGAGGAGCGCGTTCCGTGTCGGAACACCTGACCCTGACACCACCCACGAGGCAATCGCACCCAAGGGGGAACCCCGACAGAAAGGGCCGGTCTGATACGGGAGGCTTCCGATGAAAAAAGCCCCCCCACTGAACACCCCTCCAGAACATGCTGAAGGAGTTGTTCTGCAGCCGGACATGCAAGGTGTAAGGCCCCCATGGGTTCCTACACACCGTAGCCCTGCAGTGATATTACTACCACCCCAAATCATGTGAGCTGCGACCACTTGCCAATATTTCAGGAGTGGGAGGCACCAACATGATACCTGGCCTGGCGAAGGCGAGGCCGGGGAAGCCCGCACTGTGTGCCTCAAAAGGTTTCGAGCCCCCCTGCTGACAACACTTAAGTTGACAGACGTAACACCAGGCTCAACCAACACAGTTCAAGGTGTGGGAGCCGCTTGACAGCACAACATTCTCACGGACAGACCCAGGCTCAGCCATCAACTGGGTGTCAGCCCCTGTCCCCATGAGAAGCGAAAAGGGGGGCCACCCGCGCATCAACGAAGGCACGCGGCCCGCAGCCAAAGGAAACAATCAGAGCCCACTTCTTCCGCTGGTGTTGGGGAAGGGAGTGATCGGAGAGCGGGCTGCTCGCGGCAGGACGGTGACGGCTTGTTTGTTCAAGCCGAACCCATCCTACATGGCCGATCCCTCGGCCGCCAAGGCTGTCGGCCTTGTGGACACCTGTCGAATCAACGCCCAGGATACCTCTGGCCGGGGAAAAACATGGCCGCCTGTCGAGGGCCCCGTCATCGCCGCTGACGAGGCCGTGCTCTCTCTTCTTCTGGCTGCGCGGTGTGAGGCGGTGTAGGGCCTAGGACAATACCGCCCGCGCTCCAGCAGAAGACCAAAATCCCCTGCGGAGAGGGGAACCCTGAGCGGTTATAGCTTGCGGCTGGGTCAAAGCTAATAACGTCAACAACCTCGCGCGATGTGTCGACGTCGGCTGGCCCTCAAGGCCCCTCCACCAGACACCATTTTTTTAATAGAAAAAAACAGCAATTCGAACACAGTTCTAATCGTTGCCAATTCCATACCGTGGCGGTACAAGCCTTAACAGCCCACCAGCCACTCGCCAGGCCGACCCACCCATGGTGTCGGCCGGGCGGGGCATTGTTTCAATATGTCAAAAACAAAGGACTGATGTTAACACGGAGCACCAGTGGTGATTGCAAACAGCAACCTCCACTGTGGTGTGCACCATGAAAGGGTTACATGAATAAAAGAGCTAAACCACAAAATACTGTAGAATGAGCAAACCCATACACACAAAGTTAAGGGGAGACGGACCAGAGTGAACTAGTCCTGCCTTCATTCAAAATATTCACAACAGGACACCAGCCCTAGTTTAGCCCATTTACCAAAAAAGGTAAACAAAGCCCCCCCCCCCGCACTACTCCCCCAGTATACCGATTGACCGTCAGTATGAATGGTTGAGAGGAGAGAAAACTGTAGCAAGACAGACCTTCTCATAGCAGAGTGACAAAACGAAACAATAGCCCACTACACAGGGCCGCCTCAGGGGGTGGGGGGCCTCGCGTCTAAAAACGCACAGGGCCTCACATTTCTCCCAGGCGGCCCTGCCCTTATACTACTGCAGCCTAGCGCGAGGCGATGTGGGACCCAAAACAACAATTGCCTGCGCACAGACACGCAACATGTTTACCATGTCGGCTGGACCCATAGCCCCACTACCCGACGCCAACCCAGATGGGAACACCGTTCAACAAACCCCACCGGAACACAAGGTAAAATACCTGGCTAGGCAACCTAGCCACGGCCTACCCTGTTGTCAACCCATTTACCCGAAAAAGGTAAATAAGACTCAGCAAAAAAACCCACAACAGCTACCGACTGACCTTCATTGATGAACCGGGCAAGAGGAGGGAGAGTGACAACATCTCACGGCGGAGACATTAGAACAGCGTAGCAATTAGCAGTAGTAATAGCATGCGGCATTAGCGATAGCATGTAGCATAGCATTAGATGTTTTAGCAGCACGCCCAAGACAGCTTGGAAACCGTTCCCTGCAGAGAACGTTCACCAAACCATCCTGCCCCCGGCGCCAACACACAACATGGTTGTGTAACAAAACAAACCAGCATTACTAACACTAACACCCATGCCTGAAGACACAGGGCCTACCTGAGTACAAGCTGGCCCGACAGCCAGTCTTGAACAGCTGAACCTCGATGTGCTGTCATCAAACGAGGAACATCAACATAGGCCCGTCGTGTCGCCGAAAACATGCGTCGAAGATGCCAGGGGCCAGCAACCTCCGGTAAGCTTTCAACATTATGACTCTGATCCTTTTCATCCTGCTAGTTATCGTATGGTGCACGCATCCATTACGCTGGGACGAAAATAGAGGAAGGGTGTTTGGTGACCAGAGTCACGGCTATATGGGCGGTGCCACCATGGGGGCGGGGCCCCATACAGGTGGGGTGCATGTGTTTTTGTTCGTGGGAGATACAATAGGTATCATAGGAGATAAGGGATATCTCATAAGGCTCAGACCGGGACGCGAAGCAAATACGATATATAACCCCTCTTAGTAGGGATTTTGTAACGACCACCGACCCAATCAGTCTTCTATGATCGTTTGGAAGAGACATGTTCCGGCTCTATTGACCACGTAAAACGCAAAACGATCCTTATTGGAGACTTGAACACTAACATGTTAAAAACGGGCTCCTCCATTTATAAAGCCTTCAGTTGTTTTTTGTAATCTTCTCAGTCTCCATCAGCTAATCTCACAATGTAGTAGAGCAGGGGTTCTCAAACTTTTTTATACCACGACCCCATTTTATTTAGGATTTTTTTTGGCGACCCCACACTTAATGTATCGCGTAATTTCAACGTGGAATTAAGGAATATCAAAATAAAAGCACACGTTGTTGAACTTGATCATGCATAGTTATTAGAACATTTTATTACAGCACTATGTTATCAATACACATTTATAAAACGAGGCATATTTAGCCAAATTATTTTGCCAGAACATAAACATTTTAATAATTTTTACTTGCCAATGCCACTGTCACCTACCCATGACCCCACTTTGGGTCGCGACCCGTAGTTTGAGAACCGCTGTACCGAGTATCCCCTACGTCACAATCCATTATTGATCTGGTTCTAACGTCTGACAAGTCCAACATTTCCAATAGCGGTGCAATTGATTACGGCATAAGCGATCACGCAATCATTTATTGTACATGTAAAACTCAGAGACCAGTGATTAACTGTCACCACACGGTCAAAATCAGATCCATGAGGAACTATAACAATGAGTGTCTTTATTGCATGAGCTAGGAAAATTGGACTTGTCAAAATAACATCTGTAGATGATGCCTGGTGTTATTTTAAAGGGGACATGTCTTGCTATTCCTTTCACTATTTGGGCAACTTTACACAATTCCTGTGTGTCTATGGCACACATCTGTAAATTAATTTTTTTTTAAATTCATTGTTTTGTATTTCTAATGAAGTATTCAAAAGCAGCATTTTTCCACTTCAAGATTTCAAGCAGTTCTTGGCTCCGCCCATACGCGATTTGAGTGACAGTCACCCACAGTCTGCGACTGGCAGACATGCAGACAGAGAGAGAGATAGAGAGATAGAGGAGGGAGATAATAATTTATTTCGCCGCGGGGGGCATAATCCCACGGGACAATGCATTGGTAACTTGTTTCAAATGACAATATATACCCCTGTGAATATTATTGCACGGACCGAAATACGGGCGCGCGCGTGGGAGTCAACGATATTTTGACAGTGATATGTGAGTGCTCCGGGAGAAGACCCATACCAGCCCCGCTCGCCGGTCGAGGTTGTGTGTGTGTAAATGCGCGTGTGTTTCCTCGCGTGCCGGTCGAGGTTGTGTGTGTGTAAATGCGTGTGTGTTTCCCCGTGCGCCGGTCGAGGTTGTGTGTGTGTCAATGCGTGTGTGTTTCCCGGCGCGCCGGTCGAGGTTGTGTGTGTGTAAATGCGTGTGTGTTTCCCCGCGCGCCGGTCGAGGTTGTGTGTGTGTAAATGCGCGTGTGTTTCCCCGCGCGGTTGTGCGTGTGTAAATGCGTGTGTGTTTCCCCGCGCGCCGGTCAAGGTTGTGTGTGTGTAAATGCGTGTGTGTTTCCCCGCGCGCCGGTCGAGGTTGTGTGTGTGTAAATGCGTGTGTTTCCTTGCGCGCCGGTCGCGGTTATGCGTGTGTAAATGCGTGTGTGGTTCCCCGCACGCCGGTCGAGGTTGTGTGTGTGTAAATGCGTGTGTGTTTCCCTGCGCGCCGGTCGCGGTTGTGTGTGTGTAAATGCGTGTGTGTTTCCCTGCGCGCCGGTCGAGGTTGTGTGTGTGTAAATGCGTGTGTGTTTTCCCGACAGAAGCTCCTGTCCCTCTCTATCTCTCTCTCTCCCTCTCTCTCTCCCTCTCTCTTTCTCCCTCTCTCTCTCCCTCTCTATCTCTCTCTCTCCCTCTCTCTTGCACGCTCGTTCTCTGCCTCTCTCTGTCAAAACCCGCTTGAGGAAGTGTCGGGTATTTCCACTCGCTCTGTTGTTGAGCGAATGGTTGCGCTACAACCTTAGAGGCGGCGTTACTGCAGATCAGCTCCTTGCTACGTAGCCAAGCAAGTCAAATCAGAATGACCTAGTTCACTGGGGGAGGAGATTGTCTCAACTGAATTAGAGCAATCCGCCAAAATGAGGATTAGAGAAACAGACCCATTGATACAAACCCCCATTGCTATAAAACAATGCTAAACACTGGAAATTGCCATTTATAAGACATGGGACCTGTTGTGAAGGATCAGATTAAACCGAATATATATATTTATTTATGGATATATATTTAATAGTATTTGTATATCGTTTGATATCCCTTGTATATTCCTTGTACATATACACTGAATATCCCTTTAGTCTACTAACAGCCCATAATAGTTTCATTCTCTCATTGGACAAGAACTTGGCGCCAGCAGCCAAGCCCCTTGGTTCAAGTTCAATCGTGCCGACGAACATGTCGTTACAAGCCCGGTTCCGCGTAGGAATACGTCTGGCGAAATATGAATGGTACTATTTGTTCACAGCGCATATATATATGGCGCAAGTAAAGTAGAACTTTCTTTTAGTCCATTAGTCCTTTACCCTCCAACCTAGTAACAGACGTGAAGCCTCACCCACGACCCACGTGTGGTGCAGTATGGCCTACTTGGCCTCAGAATAGGCATTGAGACATCGTGTGGATTAATCAAGTTCAAGTTCAAGTTCTTTAATAGTTGTCATACAGAAGTACAGAATACTTTCATACAAAATGCTTCTTACTGTTACGCTCCAGAGACTGTGCTAGACAAGATAGTATCAAATAACATAATAACATAATATAGCATGAATTTAGAAGAAGAAAATGAGGTCACAGTTGTTCGGTATAGACATATGTACAATGTTCTGAGTTACCATATAATATACAATACACAATACTATGCAGTGTACTAATGTACAGTACTATCTAGTGCAAAGCAGAAATGGGATGAGGTACAATTTTAGGTACAATTTACAGTAAGGTGTACGAGTTGTAGTGCAATCCTTCATCCATAAATATAAAGTGTGGGGAGTGGTTGCTACAGTGTGTTTGTTTAAAGTGGGTGTGTGCTATAAAGTGTGTGTAGTGGGTGCTACAGTGTGTTTGTTTAAAGTGAGTGTGTGCGTGTGGATGTGTGTGCTATGTGTGTTTGGTGGTTGTTGTTGTGTAGTGTTCATTCATTGTTCGTTTAGCAGCCTGATGGCCTGGGGATAGAAGCTACTTCTGAGTCTTTCTGTGCTCGCCTTGAGACTCCTGTATCGCTTGCCTGACGGCAGCAGTTCAAAGAGGCAGTTGTTCGGGTGGCTCGAGTCCTTAATAATTCTCTTAGCCTTCCCCTTGCAACGCTTGTAGTAAATGTTCTGGAGGGTGGGGAGCCCCCCTCCAATTGTGCGTTCGGCTGAACGTGTCACTCTTTGTAGTCTGCTTTGGTCTTTTGCAGTGCTATTCCCAAACCAGGAGGTGATGTTGCCGGTCAAGATGCTCTCTATTGTACATGAGTAGAAGTTCTTAAGGATCTTCTGGCTGACTTGGAACTTCCTTAGGCGCCTGAGGAAGTAGAGGCGTTGTCGTGCCTTCTTCACCACACTGTTAATGTGTATGGTCCATGTCAAGTCCTCGGATATGTAGGCTCCGAGGTACTTGAAGCTGTTGACTCTCTCAACCGGTGCCCCGTCGATGCTGAGGGGGCTGTAGTCCTTGACCCCCGACCTCCTGAAGTCCACAATCATCTCCTTTGTTTTGCTGACGTTCAGGGAGAGGCTGTTTTCCTGGCACCATCCCGCCAGGACCTTGACCTCTTCCAGGTAGGCCCTCTCGTCGTTGGCAGAGATCAGGCCCACCACCACTGTGTCGTCAGCAAATTTGACGATTGTATTGCTACTCCGCTGAGCCACACAGTCGTGTGTGTACAGGGAGTAGAGGAGGGGACTCAGAACACAGCCCTGGGGGGCCCCTATGTTGAGGGTGATGGATGAGGAGGTGCAGTTGCCTGCTCTCACCACCTGGGGTCTGCCAGTCAGGAAGTCCAAGACCCACTGGCAGAGGTCATAGCCCAAGCCCAGGTCCCTGAGCTTGGCTATGAGTATGGAGGGGACTATGGTATTGAATGCCGAGCTGTAGTCGATGAATAGCATTCTCACATAGTTCCCCTGCCTCTTGTCCAGGTGTGATGCTGCTGTGTGCAGCACATGGGATATGGCGTCCTCCGTGGACCTGTTGGGGCGGTATGCAAATTGCAGGGGGTCCATGTTGATGGGGAGGGAGGAGCAGATGTAGCCCTTTACTAGCTTCTCAAAGCACTTCATGGCTATGGAGGTGAGAGCTACAGGGCGGTAGTCGTTGAGGCAAGCAGGCTTGGATTTTTTGGGTACAGGGATAATAGTGGACTTCTTCAGGCAGGTTGTGTGTGTGTAAATGCGTGTGTGTTTCCCTGCGCGCCGGTCGCGGTTGTGTGTGTGTAAATGCGTGTGTGTTTCCCTGCGCGCCGGTCGAGGTTGTGTGTGTGTAAATGCGTGTGTGTTTTCCCGACAGAAGCTCCTGTCCCTCTCTATCTCTCTCTCTCCCTCTCTCTCTCCCTCTCTCTTTCTCCCTCTCTCTCTCCCTCTCTATCTCTCTCTCTCCCTCTCTCTTGCACGCTCGTTCTCTGCCTCTCTCTGTCAAAACCCGCTTGAGGAAGTGTCGGGTATTTCCACTCGCTCTGTTGTTGAGCGAATGGTTGCGCTACAACCTTAGAGGCGGCGTTACTGCAGATCAGCTCCTTGCTACGTAGCCAAGCAAGTCAAATCAGAATGACCTAGTTCACTGGGGGAGGAGATTGTCTCAACTGAATTAGAGCAATCCGCCAAAATGAGGATTAGAGAAACAGACCCATTGATACAAACCCCCATTGCTATAAAACAATGCTAAACACTGGAAATTGCCATTTATAAGACATGGGACCTGTTGTGAAGGATCAGATTAAACCGAATATATATATTTATTTATGGATATATATTTAATAGTATTTGTATATCGTTTGATATCCCTTGTATATTCCTTGTACATATACACTGAATATCCCTTTAGTCTACTAACAGCCCATAATAGTTTCATTCTCTCATTGGACAAGAACTTGGCGCCAGCAGCCAAGCCCCTTGGTTCAAGTTCAATCGTGCCGACGAACATGTCGTTACAAGCCCGGTTCCGCGTAGGAATACGTCTGGCGAAATATGAATGGTACTATTTGTTCACAGCGCATATATATATGGCGCAAGTAAAGTAGAACTTTCTTTTAGTCCATTAGTCCTTTACCCTCCAACCTAGTAACAGACGTGAAGCCTCACCCACGACCCACGTGTGGTGCAGTATGGCCTACTTGGCCTCAGAATAGGCATTGAGACATCGTGTGGATTAATCAAGTTCAAGTTCAAGTTCTTTAATAGTTGTCATACAGAAGTACAGAATACTTTCATACAAAATGCTTCTTACTGTTACGCTCCAGAGACTGTGCTAGACAAGATAGTATCAAATAACATAATAACATAATATAGCATGAATTTAGAAGAAGAAAATGAGGTCACAGTTGTTCGGTATAGACATATGTACAATGTTCTGAGTTACCATATAATATACAATACACAATACTATGCAGTGTACTAATGTACAGTACTATCTAGTGCAAAGCAGAAATGGGATGAGGTACAATTTTAGGTACAATTTACAGTAAGGTGTACGAGTTGTAGTGCAATCCTTCATCCATAAATATAAAGTGTGGGGAGTGGTTGCTACAGTGTGTTTGTTTAAAGTGGGTGTGTGCTATAAAGTGTGTGTAGTGGGTGCTACAGTGTGTTTGTTTAAAGTGAGTGTGTGCGTGTGGATGTGTGTGCTATGTGTGTTTGGTGGTTGTTGTTGTGTAGTGTTCATTCATTGTTCGTTTAGCAGCCTGATGGCCTGGGGATAGAAGCTACTTCTGAGTCTTTCTGTGCTCGCCTTGAGACTCCTGTATCGCTTGCCTGACGGCAGCAGTTCAAAGAGGCAGTTGTTCGGGTGGCTCGAGTCCTTAATAATTCTCTTAGCCTTCCCCTTGCAACGCTTGTAGTAAATGTTCTGGAGGGTGGGGAGCCCCCCTCCAATTGTGCGTTCGGCTGAACGTGTCACTCTTTGTAGTCTGCTTTGGTCTTTTGCAGTGCTATTCCCAAACCAGGAGGTGATGTTGCCGGTCAAGATGCTCTCTATTGTACATGAGTAGAAGTTCTTAAGGATCTTCTGGCTGACTTGGAACTTCCTTAGGCGCCTGAGGAAGTAGAGGCGTTGTCGTGCCTTCTTCACCACACTGTTAATGTGTATGGTCCATGTCAAGTCCTCGGATATGTAGGCTCCGAGGTACTTGAAGCTGTTGACTCTCTCAACCGGTGCCCCGTCGATGCTGAGGGGGCTGTAGTCCTTGACCCCCGACCTCCTGAAGTCCACAATCATCTCCTTTGTTTTGCTGACGTTCAGGGAGAGGCTGTTTTCCTGGCACCATCCCGCCAGGACCTTGACCTCTTCCAGGTAGGCCCTCTCGTCGTTGGCAGAGATCAGGCCCACCACCACTGTGTCGTCAGCAAATTTGACGATTGTATTGCTACTCCGCTGAGCCACACAGTCGTGTGTGTACAGGGAGTAGAGGAGGGGACTCAGAACACAGCCCTGGGGGGCCCCTATGTTGAGGGTGATGGATGAGGAGGTGCAGTTGCCTGCTCTCACCACCTGGGGTCTGCCAGTCAGGAAGTCCAAGACCCACTGGCAGAGGTCATAGCCCAAGCCCAGGTCCCTGAGCTTGGCTATGAGTATGGAGGGGACTATGGTATTGAATGCCGAGCTGTAGTCGATGAATAGCATTCTCACATAGTTCCCCTGCCTCTTGTCCAGGTGTGATGCTGCTGTGTGCAGCACATGGGATATGGCGTCCTCCGTGGACCTGTTGGGGCGGTATGCAAATTGCAGGGGGTCCATGTTGATGGGGAGGGAGGAGCAGATGTAGCCCTTTACTAGCTTCTCAAAGCACTTCATGGCTATGGAGGTGAGAGCTACAGGGCGGTAGTCGTTGAGGCAAGCAGGCTTGGATTTTTTGGGTACAGGGATAATAGTGGACTTCTTCAGGCAGGTGGGGATGACAGCCTGTTCTAAGGACAGGTTAAATATGTCAGTGAATACTGGGGCCAGTTGGTCGGCACAGACTTTTAGGACGCGGCCGGGGATGCCGTCCGGACCTGCTGCCTTCCTGATATTCACTTTTTTAAAGGTCCGCCTCACCTCATGCTCTGTTACCCTGAACACTGCGCCTCCATCAGCAGCCGACCCCCCCCCCCCCATTGCCGAGGCTTGTGAGCTGGTGTTGTTATTACCAGCATCAAACCTCGCATAGAAGGTATTGAGGTCGTTTGCTAAGGAGATGTCACTGTTCAGTTTGAGGGAGGCGCCTTTGTAGTCTGTCATCGTTTTGAGCCCCTGCCACATAGCTCTAGAGTCAGCTTGTTCAAACTGGAGTTCAATTTTATCCCTGTAGCGCCGTTTGGCCTCTGACACTGTCCTCCTTACGTTGTGTCGCGCCGCCTTGTGGTCATTCATGTTGCCTGCCACTAGGCCGTCATTGTATGCTTTGGTGCGCTCTCTCAGAGCTTCACGGACGGATTTGTCTACCCAGGGTTTTTGATTTGGGTAAACTTTCATTTTGGTAGTGGGGATTGTTTCTTTCACCCTAGTACAGACATAGTCCAGCACTGTCTCCGTGTAGGCATTAATGTTATCTGTGTCGCGGAACACAATCCAGTCTGTGTTGTGAAACACTGACCGGATCGTATCCTCTGACGTCACATCCCATTTCTGCACCTCTCGCGAGACTACGGGAGTACTTTTAATTCTTTGTCTGTACTTTGGTGTAAGGAAAATGGATGCGTGATCTGACTTGCCAAAGCCACTATCAGAATGAGCCTTGTAGCCACCTTTAAATTGCGTGTAACAGTGATCTAGGATGTTACCGCCTCTGGTGTTGCAAGTCACATGCTGGTAGAAATCAGGCAATACCTTTCTCAGATTGGCGCTATTGAAATCTCCCAGTACTAAAATGGCGGCGTTAACGTTCGTCGCTTGTATACTATTTACCTCGTCGTGGAGTCTGGAGAGCGCGGCGTTGTTGTTGGCTTGCGGTGGAATATACACTCCGACCAGGACGATCGCCGTTAACTCCCTCGGGAGGAAGAAAGGACGACACTTGATGGTTATATATTCCAGTTCTGGGGAGCAGTGGTTGGATAATTCCTTCACATTCGTTGGATCACTCCAATTTTTGTTAAACATGAAGGCAATACCTCCACCACGTTGTTTACCGGACTCTGATTGTGTCCGATCCTTCCTATGGATAAAGAAGTGATCCGCTGGTTGAATCGCGTGATCTGGAACCTCCGGTGTTAGCCATGTTTCGGTGAAGCAAAGGACATTGCAGTCCCTAACGTCTCTTTGATATTGAATCCTTGCTCGGATGTCATCCAGTTTATTGTCTATTGATTGTACATTGGCTAGCAATATACTGGGAAGTGGTGTACGGTGTCGTCTGGATCTCAGCCTGTTTCGGATCCCAGCCCTCTTTCCTCGACGTCTTTTCCTGGGCTCTGGGAACAAAGGGTCTGGTCCTAGTCTCCGGAGGATTTCTTCCGGCCATTGATGTGGTTCGGAAAGCTGATCCAGCGAGTAATCCAGTTGGTAAGTTTCCCGTAATCCAATGTCTATGAGTGACTGACGGTCATATACATTAAATGCACCAACAGTTGGTACGCACAAAACTCTAAAAACTATAAATATTAACAAAAGTAAACACAGTCTCGACGGAGCGAACAGAGAGGCAGCCGAACGGGGCGGCGCCATCATCATCCTCAAATTTGAAGTTGAATTGTCATAGTTTGGCACTATACCGTCGAGTGGGACGTATTTCTATTAAGTTAATAATAGTCTATTATGTATGGTGCATCGTTCGGTTAGAGTTATAAAGTGAGCAGTACCCCCATCGTTCCTGGCGTTATCTAGAGTCTTAACCAGGCTGGGCAGACCACGTGTGGTGCTTTCATCCGAGGAGTTCTGGGCCAGGACGAGTGGACCTGTACATTGGATTACTTTACCCGGACGACGGCGAGCCCTACACGGCTTGGATTATCTACTTGCTTTGGGTGCTTTGATTATGCCATGGATAACAGCCAACACTGCTGAGTGTTGGAACTACCCCCCCGAGAGGAGTCCAGGTGAGACGGCGCTCTACCCCGAGTGAGGTCGCCTCACGTCTCTTCGTTGTGGACCGGCAGCTACCGTCTACAAGAGGGCCCAGCTGTATTCATCTGTGGACCGAGGTTCTGTGGGCACCGTGTTCAGCACTCTGAATTCTCCCAAGAAATCGTTGGCCAGATGGGATATCGCCGGCGGCTCTCCTAACCCCCCCCCCTACTGACTTACAACCAGCGGGACCCCCTTTAGTATATCCAGCTATAATCATTTAAGTACCATCGCTATAGTTCCCTAAAGAACCAGGTTGTATACTTGCTCCCTGCGTAACCAGAGATTGGACATTCAATGTTGATTTGCCTACGAATACTCATTTGCCTTACAAGTGCATTCAAATCATAAATGTCATTAAGTGAACGTTGTATATACCCTTTGCTATATAAAATATTCGATTTATACATTTGTGTGGACTTCGTTTCATCAGGTGGGAAAGTGTTCATCATATCTATATCATGTACTGTGTGGCCAGTAGTTAAAGTACATAATCGGTAGTGGTTCAATGATACCATACTTATCAATACAGTCAGGGAATTGTACCCCTCAGTTACAGGACCTTTAAATTAATGTTCTTGAGGGCTATTAATCAGCTGGCCCCTATCAAATCAGTTAGATTCAAAACTAGATCAGAGCCCTGGATTGAAGCCAGTACGGCCAGAAATTACAGTCTGTACGATTACAGAAAAAAAAGGATGAATCATCTTTCGGCTTGTTTAAAAAGCTCAGAAATGTAGTTAATAGGTTGATTAAAAAGGCTAAATTAGAGTACTATAATAATAACATAATTGCTGAGAATAAAGATGATCCTCAATAAACTCAAAACAAGAACTCTCAACATGAACTTGAACTCAGAAGGTACCCTGGCCGCAGGTATTTTTAATAATTATTTTTACAACCATTGCAAGCACCTTGGTAAACAAACTACCTGTCCACTCTGGACAGTATGGTGAAGATCATGTTAAGAGTTTTTACAAAAAGATTAGGAGTCCAGATGGATGATTACATTTTTTTAATGAAGTGTCGGAGGAGGTGGGGCTGTTGAAGCTCAGGGCCCTTAAACCTTCCAAAGCTACAAGTATTGATAACATCCCGAGCAGATTCATACAAGATGCAGCCAAATTGATTTCACCTCTCATTACCCATATAATCAATCTGTCTATCAAAGAAGGTCACGTTCCCCGTGATTTCAAACAAGCCAGGGTAATAATCCCCCTACACAAGAAAGGAAGTAAACTGGAACCTGGAAATTATCGCCCGGTCTCAATTCTCTCTTCCATATCTAAGATAATGGAAAGAGTAATTTTCGAACAAATTGACTGTTATCTCGCATCTCGTGAGCTCCTGTTAAAATTTCAGTCTGGTTTTAGGAAATCACATTCAATGAACTGATCATATCAGGAAGGAAGTAGACTGATAGATATTGCGGAGTGGTCATGTTGGACCTCCAAAAAGCTCTTGACACCGTTAACCATGATATTCAACAGCACATCCCTCAGAATGAAAAATAGGGCATTCAAAGAAGAATGAAAAAATAGGGCATTTCAAGAAGAATGTAAAAATAGGGCATTTAAAGAAGAATGAAAAATAGGGCATCTAAAGAAGAATGAAAAACAGGGCATCTAAAGAAGAATGAAAAACAAGGCATCTAAAGAAGAATGAAAAACAGGGCATCTAAAGAAGAATGAAAAATAGGGCATTCAAAAAAGAATGTAAAAATAGGGCATCTAAAGAAGAATGAAAAATAGGGCATTCAAAGAAGAACGGAAAGACAACTATTACACCTCCATCCGACCTGGTTTCATGCAAAGCCGGTGTGTCTCATCTGCGATGAAGTTGCCGCTGCATGTGAGGAATATAATATTAGACGGCAGCACTGGATGAAGCATGGCACCTTCAAAGTGGTCATTCCGCTCCAAACTGGGGCATGAGGTGCAACCTTGAAGCACTGACAGGAAGCTATGCACCACGCAGCAGGATCCCAGTGTGAGGCTTACTAACCTTACGGTGAGTTATTAACCTTAATAAGGCATTGTTCTCTCTTGAGATCCAGTAGCTGCAAAAAACGTATCATCATCAGGTGGCTTCTTCGTTCCAAAGGTTGCCTATCACTCTCCAACCCATTCTGTCCCCACTTCTTCTCTCCAACTCCGTGCCTCCGCCTCTCACTCCGCTCCAATCACAGACGTCGTCTACCCAGCCTCTTCTTGGTCCTCCACTTCCTCTCTTTCCATCCACCTTCCCCATCACCACCATCTTGAACATCTCCCCGCTGGATCCTCTCAGAACATGCCCGCACAACTCCATCTTTCTCTTTTTCAACCTCCAGCAGCTGTCCTCCTTGCATACCTGCTCTTCTCAGTACCTCCTCATTCTTGATCTTATCCTTCCATGTTATCTTCAGCATCTTCCTCAGCGTCCACATTTCAAACTGTTAACGGAAGGTTATGTATATAACCTAGTTATATGAGTACTGGCTGAGCGTCCCGCTCTTAAGCCTATCGAGATATACCTCATCTCATGTACCTATTGTACTCCATCAACGAAAAAAACAAGTACACCCACACCTGCCGGGTCCCGCCTCTATGGAGGCGTAGCCTATAAGACAGTAGGCATGGTCACCAAACACCCTTCCTTGCCAAAATCTCGTTTCCAGTAAAAGATCCCTCAAAGGGAACTCAGGGCCGCTTAAGAGCGGGACGCTCAGCCAGTACTCATATAACTAGGTTATATACATAACCTTCCGTTATATATCGTACTTGGTTTATCGCGCCCCGCTCTTAAGCCTATCGAGATATGGGTTAGAGCGGACGCGAGGCCCGACAAATGTACCCCCTGAGGACCCGTAAGCCCACATCAAGGGGTTTGGGGAGTCCCGTCACCCCATCCTTCCTAATGAAGGGGGGGCGCAGTCAACTCCACCTGAGGAACTAGAACCCCTTGAACACACAGCACAGGCGGAACCACGTGTGACCTAACACACTGTGGCCCATACCCACACACTCCTGCTACCCTACCAAAGGACGGGAAGCAGGAAAGGCCACAGACCCCAGAACCGCCTGGGAGACAGAACCCCCGGTCATGTCCATGATGTAAAACCTTACAAAGGGGCCCGGGGAGGATCATAAAGCTGCAGCACAGATGTCCTCCACCGAGGCCCCACCCAGCAGAGCGGCAGAGGCAGCCACCCCACGAGTGGAGTGCGCCCTGACGCCCCCAGGGGGATCCAGCCCGGCCAACGTGTAGCAGAGGGCAATGCCCTCGCACAACCAATGGGACAGGCGTTGTTCGATAGTGCCTTACTGGCCTGAGAACCACCGTGACAGACAAAAAGCTGATCGGTGACCCCGAGGTCCTGAGTACGGCTGAGGTAATTCCCAAAGCACGGACCGGACATGACAGGTGAAGGCCCGCATCTAACTCACTAGCGTGAGGAGGCGGATGAAACGCCTGAACCACAATATCCCTGGACCGGAAGAACTCCCGATATTTACAGGCACAAAGGATTAGGCCGCAGAGTGGCACCGCAATCGGAACGAAAGACAGGCACTCTGGTCGTACCGAGAGAGCACAAAGCACACCCACGCGTTCAGCGGAGGTGACGGCCAGCAAGAACGCAGTCTTGAACGACAGCTGTTCCAACGGCGCTTGCTCAAGAGGCTCAAACGGGGCCAAGGACAACCGACTGAGGACCAATTGAAGATCCCAACTCGGAGCCAAAGAGCGTTGCACCGGCTTAACGCGTCGAGCGCCAAGCAGGAAACACTTCACAAGAGGGTGGCTGAACAAGACATCCCCCTCAAATCCCTCATGATAGGAGGATATAGCTGCTGCATATACCCTCACCGTCGAAGCCGACAGTCTATCAAGGAGAGACTGGAGTTAACTAAGGACAGCATCCAGGGGGCAGGAGACTGGGTCCCGGCCCCCCGCCTTACACCACACTTGGAACATACGCCATCTGCCCGCGTAAAGCGCGACAGTGGAGGGAGCATGCGCATTCCGGATGGTATCAACCACAGATCGGTCCATCCTCTCCAGACTACCAGTAGCTGGATCAGGACCGGGAACCACACAGCTGCGCCCCGGTCCGGCGCCATCAGGATCAAGAACCTGCGCTCCTCAGCGTACCCGTCCCAACAACTGACCTAACAGATGTATGGGGAAGAATCCCAGGTGGCACGGCATCGGTCCCAGACCTGCCTGGCTATGTCCGGATGTAATCCCCACCCGTCAGGATGAGGACCGCCCCTCGACAGTACACCTGTACCCACAGTCACCCTGCCGGGGATGTGGGGAGCTCTCAGGCCGCGCAGATGGAGGACGCCCATAGCCAGCCGCCCGCCGCCTGGTGCAGACGGGGGGAGCGTACTCCTCCCTGTCTGTGGTGGAACGTTCACCAAGCCACCCCGGCCCTGGCGCCGCAACATACTCCACAGCATTACCAATACCAACATTAATACCTGATGACACAGGGCCTACCTTTGTACAAGCCGGCTCGGTAGCCAAACCTTGTACGCTGCTCCTTGGCCTGCTGCCGTCAGACGAGGAAACATCAACATAGGCCCGACGTGTCGCTGAAACATGCCCCGAAGATTCCAGGGGTAAGCAAACCTCCGGTAAGCATTCAACATTACACAATTTCTCTAATCTTTTCATAACTACTAGTTACATAAGGTGCACTGCGACCGTTATGATGGAAACGAAAATAGAGGAAGAGTGTTTGGTGACCATGTCTTATAGGCTACGCCTCCATAGAGGCGGGACCCGGCAGGTGTGGGTGTACTTGTTTTTTTCGTTGATGGAGTACAATAGGTACATGAGATGAGGTATATCTCGATAGGCTTAAGAGCGGGACGCGATAAGCCAAGTACGATATATAACTGTTAATGAGTGCATAATTTCTTTTAACCAACAAAAAGATCTCTGTAAAGGTAAAGGTTTATTAATGTTCTTAAAAAGCAGTCTATAAGTTGTTAACACGTTTCTTATAAGTGCTTATAACTGTCTCATGATCTAACAATAACCATGTTTATGATGTCTTTATTAACACCTAATATAGTCTTATTATTAACACATAATCATGGTAATAAGCATCCTATAAGGACTTATAAGTGCCGTATTACCTATTAACTAACGCTTTTTTCAAGGACCTTAATATAAAGCGTTACCCTTTTGCCATATGAATAGCGGATGGTTTGAAATATTCTGGTAGTTCCTTCAAAATCATTGCTACTAACAGCCTGTGAAGGACCAGGTTAACCAGAAACCCGAAGAGCAGGTAAAGGTGGTATAAAGAGTATATAAAAAAGTATATACAAATTATAATTGTATATAAACTAAACATTAATTGATCAAATTAAACAGAACATACAACTTAGTTAAAGTGACATAACGAGAACTACAGGGTTATCTTCTCTGCGGGCCAGTCCATAATAAATTGCAACGTAGATGGAAGCGACTCCTGAGAATGACACAGTCCAATCATCCAACCTAACAATAGGGAAAAATGCACCACAGGCAGTGTGGAGGAGAGAAACCTTAGAAGGGCCAATTCAAGGGGGGATCTCCCTTCTTAGATGTCGGTAATAGTAGTGTTGCAGACTAACAGTTGGTAAGCATGCACTCATGTGTGTAGTGAAACACAGATGAGTGCATGCAATAGCAACTGAACATTTTGAAAGATTAAAGATAGAGCTGATAGCGAATCTATTTGAGGCACAGGGGCGGTGCAAAGAGGGTCGCGTCCTCCCCATCTTAATCACGGGACGTTCAACACTCCGGTCATCACTCCGAGACAGCCGGAGACAGGGAGATAGGGGGCGGCGCAGAGAGGGTCGCAACCTCCCCGACATCATCAGGGGACGTCCAGCACTCCGGTCACCACTACGAGACCACTACATAATTTATTTCTTGTTTTTCAGTTCAAATGTCTTTAAAGTTCAAAGTCATCATATTAAAAAGAAACACCAGAGTTAAAGTTCAATAATCACACATGATGTTCTCAAATCAATGAGTAGTCATGTTTAACAATCGTGATTTCCATATCAATCAAAACAATCGTGATTATGATTTTTGCCATAATCGAGCAGCCCTAGTTCAAGACCTTCTCTCCCCGGCCATTCAACTCTGTGACCCTTCTACGTGTGGGGCTAGCATGCTAACATAACCGGACACATGCAGCAGACTTTGTGACCTTTCTCTCTGTGGCAAATCACTGGAAAACTGTCTCTGTAACCTGCCACACTACAGAAGGTTAACCTTTCATTACCACACTTTGTCGTGTGGCAGTGAAAGGGTTAACATTCTGTATTGTCGCAGTGAAAGGGTTAACCCTTTGGTAGTGTGGTAATGAAAGGGTTAATGCCTTGTGGGGGTGGAAGGTGGGGGGGGGGGGGGGGGGGGGGGGGTAAATCACAACCACATACTGTGGGGCATCAGCTCAAGATGGAACATCACTATATATATTCACAGAGATCACATGTCATACCATATATATATTTGTCCACATCTGTCTGTACATACTGTACCTGTATATAATCCGTTTTACATATCTGTAGAGATACTATATCTATATCTGTACATATGTAGCGGCACGGTGGTGTAGTGGTTAAACACTGTCGCCTCACAGCAAGAAGGTCCAGGGTTCGATCCCCACTTGGGGACCAGGTTTCCATGATGCCAGTTACCCAGGTGGGGTATCTCCCAGGCCTTTCTGTGTGGAGTTTGCATGTTCTCCCCGTGCTCGCAAGGGTTCCCCCCCCGATAAGATAAACCCAATGGAAAAACATGCACAACAACAAGATCGCTAACGCTGTGGCGTCCTTGACGAAGACGGACAGGAGCACTTGGATTGGTCCCCTGGCGTGGCTCACATTGACGCCTGTCTGCTCCCAGCTGCCCTTGGGGGGGAAGGACGACGGGATGGGTTAATCGCAGAGATGAATCGCATACATGCATCGCATGCATGCCGATTAATGACCTTTGAGCAGGTCCTAAATTATTATTAATTATTATTATATCCCTTACCTTCTCTTACTAGTTACGCTGCTGGCCAGTATGATTTACTACCATAGTGTCTTTGATTGATTGATTGATTGAAAACTTTATTAACAGATTGCAGAATGGGTACAGTACAGTACAGCTCAATACATACAATTGTTAAGGGGATGCAGACCAGAGAAAGACTTTCGTCTTGTTTACATCAGGGTCCCCCATTTTCAATTCATCGTAATTTTATACCTATACCACTGTACATAATAATACTACAACTCTGTACATACATCTGATTAGCACTATTACTCAGTAGTACTAATTTATATATTTTATATCCAGTGCAATCACCTGTACATTGTATATTACATTTGCACTTTGGTTAGATGCCAACAACCCTATTTTTGTTGTGCTGTACTTATGCTGTACAATGATAATAGATTTGAATCTAATTATAATCTAATCTAACATCGCAGTTGTCCATCATTATCACCTGCAAACCCCCAGCATCCAGCTTGACATGTGGCGTTAAAACAATAAAGGGCTATTTCCACAACCGAGAGAATTTACAATGTAAACATTACATGCAATAATAACAGATCGTTTGACTGAATAATGGACCACTATGAATCTCACTGCCAGCCACTCTTTCATACGCACATATTGAAACGCACCTCCACACTGATCCTCCCTCAATCCCTGACACAATATCCATGCTATGCGTGCCCTTGCCAGACAGTGTCCCTGTGTGTGTGTGTGTGTGTGTGTGTGTGTGCGTGCGTGCGTGCGTGTGTGTGTGTGTGCGTGTGTGTGTGTGTGTGTGTGTGTGTGTGTGTGTGTGTGTGTGTGTGTGTGTGTGTGTGTGTGTGTGGCTCTGGCCACGTAACCCCTTTTATATTACCACACGGTGTGGAAGGCTTGATCCTCCTTGTTAGCCCTGGATGTTCCATGACGGCCAGTAACCCTTTCACTACCACACTACAGAAGGTTAACCCTTTCACTACCACACTACAGAAGGTTAACCTTTCACTACCACACTACAGAAGGTTAACCTTTCACTACCTCACTACAGAAGGGTAACCTTTCACTACCACACTACAGAAGGTAGTGTGGCAGTGAAAGGGTTAACCTGCTGTATTGTCGCAGTAGAAGGGTTAACCTTCTTATAGTGTGGTAGTGAAAGGGTTAACCTTCTGTAGTGTGGTAGTGAAAGGGTTAAGATAAGATAAGATATTCCTTTATTGATCCCCTTGGGGAAATTCAGGCATCATAGCAGCATGGGGGAAGGGGGGGGGGGGGTACAGGTAGTAAAAACAACACAAGCAGTGTAAACAAATAGGTAAATATAATTTACTATCTAACTAGCTGAAAAATATATTCACAGTATTCACAGCGTCACATAAGGTGCAGTATGCATAAGGTAGTGTTATAATTTACTATCTACTGAAATATATATTATTCACAGTATCACAGTATCCACTGAAATATACATTATTCACAGTATCACAGTATCCACAATACATAAGGTGCAGTATGCATAAGGTAGTGTTATAATTTACTATCTACTGAATACACATTATTCACAGTATCACAGTATCCACTGAAATATACATTATTCACAGTATCACAGTATCCACATAAGGTGCAGTATGCCTAAGGTAGTGTTATTGTCCTCCTTGGGTTCCTATTAGTCCTAGGTCAATGTCTGGCAGCAGTCGCTGCCCCCTGTTGTGGAGCCTGGAGGCCGCTAGTCGCTGCCCACTGTTGTGGAGCCTGATGGCCGCTGGTATGAAGGACTGTCCGAGGCGGTTAGTTGAGTGTCGGGGGCAAGGCCAGATTAAGAATTCAGAGGCCTCTGGGCCAGACTCTTGTGGAGGCCCCCACACACACATACACGTGCACGCACGCACAGTGGCGTTTTTATATGTAAAACATTGGTGGGGCAGCCACTAACCAAGGCTACATACCAGGCAAACTACAGTTGTAGGAAAGCCTGCTAATAAGACTACTTTGTTCTGTAATAGCCCTTCATATGTTGTTGTTGACAGGAAAGGGTAATTGATTCATGCCTGTGTAATCGTTCAGTGTGATGTGCCCCGATCAAGTGTTGCACTCTAGTCTTCTGATAACGTTACTGACCATTAAGAGTTCTCTCCCTTTAAGTGAGCAAGCCGGTCTCTGTGTTACTGCCTGACGACTACTTCGTTCTGTACCTGCCCTTTAAGAGTCCCTCCCCTTTAACGTGCACGAGCTATTCTCTGTGTTGCTGCCTGATGGTCGGCTGCTGTAGCAGTAATGTCCGTCCCTTTGGGATAACGTGTGCGTCAATGAACGTGAGTACATTACCTGTGCTTAGTTCTGCCTAATCCATTCATTCAGCTTACTCTACCTTTATAGTGTGTCTCCGCTGTTCTATTCCTGTCGACGTCATTCCCTCTGTTATTGAAACACCGCGCCGTTAGCTTAGCTACACGTTAGCCAACATACGTTGCCTGCAAGAGATGCTGCGTGGTTAGCTTAGCCGCACGTGAGCTAGCTTAGGCTATATAACTCACTCACTACTTCTAGTGAATAGAATGTATCTTTACACCTGGTTTACAGTCCACCTACCTATACTGTTTACATGCACTGCATGAGTAATTCCCCTGCATAGTTTATGTAGGTTATATATATAATAACTCCGGTTAAGTGAATGTCTTGGTTAATAGTTGCACTGTATTGCTATGAATATCATTGTAGCTATAGACCACATGTTTATGACCTTATGTTTATGTACGCCACTACTGTGTTTACTAATGTATACTGTATTGTATCACTACTGTGTTATTAATGTATACTGTATTGTATTCCTCTGTAGACAACCACACACATGGAAATATCCCAACCACACACACCTTTCTGTTCCCAATAAAAGACAATACCTGCAGCACGCCTCTGTGACTCTCTAATAGGAGTTAAAACGCCATAGTGTCCGCCAGCTCTATTAAACGCAACCCGTGGAGGCCCTAGCCCTCCGTTTCATGGTCCTTCGAGCCGGATAGAGCTCCTCCAAGACGCTATGGCAGACCAGGACACCACAGAGACCACCGCTCACCCGCAGAGAGAGCGCCACCTACGAAGCCACCTACGTGACCTCGAAGTGGGTCATGAACCTGGACTCAGTACTCGGATCAGTCAGTACTCGGATCAGTCAGTACTCGGATCAGTCAGTACTCGGATCAGCCAGTACTCGGATCAGTCAGTACTCGGATCAGTCAGTACTCAGATCAGTCAATTCCTAGACCCACCATAAGGTCAGATGTCGGCTCCCATCGTTCATACCCGGCGAGTACCACAAGGGCCCCGTATGAAGGTAGTAGGTCCTCACGTCTGTCAATTCCTAGACCCACCATAAGGTCAGGTGTTGGCTCCCATCGTTCATCTGGGAGTGTACACCGACAACACGCTCTCTCACCAGCCCAGGAAGCAATCCTCCAGGAGTACATCCACTCCATGGAGCTTGAGGAGCTACAGCGCCAGGTACAAGAAGACTACGACGCCAACCTGGAGTGTAAACGTTTACAACGCATAGAGCAGGAAGCACAAGACGCACGGGAAGCTATCGTTAAACGCCTGGACAGGCAGAGGCGGCTTAAGAAGAAGGAGAAGGAACTTCAAGTAGCCAAACTGGTCACCTCACTTCAAGAGTCAAAGACGAGGGCTCTTGTACGTGCAGCAACATCTGAGCCGACCTATCCACCACCTGGACAACAGCACCACGTAGTGGCACCTGTGCCTCTAGCCCTTTCTACCGTACCACAGCACATGCATCCCCTGCCGGCTAATCCAGCCGCCATCACTTCAGTGATACACCACCCAGCACAGGCGACGCCTCGCCCTGCCGCTCCCCCTGTGTCGCCAACCCAGCTCCCAACATGCCTGGTTCACTTGAGCAACCTACAATCTCACACAGGGCCCCCTGTAGCTACTCACAGTACCCAGAGTCCTACCTATGGTGCGACCATCCCTAGTACTCAACTCAGTACCCAACCTAGTACTCAACTCAGTACCCAACCTAGTACTCAACTCAGTACCCAACCTAGTACTCAACCCAGTACTCAACTCAGTACTCAACTCAGTACCCAACCTAGTACTCAACCTAGTACTCAACCTAGTACTCAACCTAGTACTCAGCCTAGTACTCAACCTAGTACTCAACCTAGCACCCAGCCTAGTACTCAACCTAGTACTCAGCCTAGCACCCAGCCTAGTACTCAGCCCAGTACTCAACCTAGTACTCAACCTAGTACTCAACCCAGTACTCAGCCTAGTACTCAGCCTAGTACTCAACCTAGTACTCAGCCTAGCACTCAACCTAGCACCCAGCCTAGTACCCAGCCCAGTACTCAACCTAGTACTCAACCTAGTACTCAACCCAGTACTCAGCCTAGTACTCAGCCTAGTACTCAACCTAGTACTCAGCCTAGTACTCAACCTAGCACCCAGCCTAGTACTCAACCTAGTACTCAGCCTAGCACCCAGCCTAGTACTCAGCCTAGTACTCAACCTAGTACTCAGCCCAGTACTCAGCCTAGTACTCAACCTAGTACTCAACCTAGTACTCAACCTAGTACTCAGCCTAGTACTCAACCTAGCACCCAGCCTAGTACTCAGCCCAGTACTCAACCTAGTACTCAACCTAGTACTCAACCTAGTACTCAACCTAGTACTCAGCCTAGCACCCAGCCCAGTACTCAACCTAGTACTCAACCTAGTACTCAACCCAGTACTCAACCTAGTACTCAACCTAGTACTCAGCCTAGCACCCAGCCCAGTACTCAACCTAGTACTCAACCTAGTACTCAACCCAGTACTCAGCCTAGTACTCAACCTAGTACTCAGCCTAGTACTCAGCCTAGTACTCAACCTAGTACTCAACCTAATACTCAACCTAGGACCTCTCCCAGTCCTCCGCTCCCTGCCTTTGAAGACCTCTCTTCATGGAAAGATCTCGTCCAAGCAACAGTCAGGTCCCTTCACGGTGCGGCTGATGCCCAGACCACTGATCAGCCTTATGAAGCGGCCGACTTCGTCAACGCTGAGAAGGTCCTCCTTAAACAAACCCAGCTGGACTCATTCCCAGAGGAGATCAAGGCCCTCAAGTCTGACCGACCTCTTCCCCCAGACAGTCGTTTCGCCACTCTATCTCCAGAGTACGACAAGGCTACCTGTCTCCTCAGAGTAGGCGGTAGGCCGCACGGGGCCGAGAACTTGGAGATGGACGACATTCACCCAATCGTCTTGGATCCACATCACCCCCTGACAAAGCTGATCATCCAAGATTATGATCAAACTCTTCTCCACCCCGGGCCTGAGAGGGTACTCGTTGATCTTCGATCCCGACTCTGGGTCCTACATGGAAGAGGAGCAATCCGCAAGCATCAGCACACCTGCCGAGAACGTCACGCCAGGCGAGCAAAGCCTGACATGCCTAAAATGGCCGCCCTTCCGCCCTGTCGCCCGCGTCTCTACAAGCCCCCATTCTATTCCACCAGAGTAGACTATTTTGGGCCATTTCACACCAAGATAGGGCTCCGGAGAGGCAGAAGTGGAGGAAGGACGGCAAGAAAGCCGCTCGGCCAGGTGGCCCTCATCGTTGACCCGCGGCTTCCTCTGGCACTCTGGCAGCCAGGGAAGGTCACGTACCCTGGAACTGACGGGCGCACCCGCACCGCAGCTGTCCAGGTGAAGGACAGAATATACCTGCGCCCTGTGTCCCGGCCGGTGCAGCTCCCGAGTCTCCCGGATACAGAGGACCACTGAGACTTTCCTGTTTAGTTCAAAAGGTCTAAGTAGACTTTTGGGTGCGGCTGTGTAGGAAAGCCTGCTAATAAGACTACTTTGTTCTGTAATAGCCCTTCATATGTTGTTGTTGACAGGAAAGGGTAATTGATTCATGCCTGTGTAATCGTTCAGTGTGATGTGCCCCGATCAAGTGTTGCACTCTAGTCTTCTGATAACGTTACTGACCATTAAGAGTTCTCTCCCTTTAAGTGAGCAAGCCGGTCTCCGTGTTACTGCCTGACGACTACTTCGTTCTGTACCTGCCCTTTAAGAGTCCCTCCCCTTTAACGTGCACGAGCTATTCTCTGTGTTGCTGCCTGATGGTCGGCTGCTGTAGCAGTAATGTCCGTCCCTTTGGGATAACGTGTGCGTCAATGAACGTGAGTACATTACCTGTGCTTAGTTCTGCCTAATCCATTCATTCAGCTTACTCTACCTTTATAGTGTGTCTCCGCTGTTCTATTCCTGTCGACGTCATTCCCTCTGTTATTGAAACACCGCGCCGTTAGCTTAGCTACACGTTAGCCAACATACGTTGCCTGCAAGAGATGCTGCGTGGTTAGCTTAGCCGCACGTGAGCTAGCTTAGGCTATATAACTCACTCACTACTTCTAGTGAATAGAATGTATCTTTACACCTGGTTTACAGTCCACCTACCTATACTGTTTACATGCACTGCATGAGTAATTCCCCTGCATAGTTTATGTAGGTTATATATATAATAACTCCGGTTAAGTGAATGTCTTGGTTAATAGTTGCACTGTATTGCTATGAATATCATTGTAGCTATAGACCACATGTTTATGACATTATGTTTATGTACGCCACTACTGTGTTTACTAATGTATACTGTATTGTATCACTACTGTGTTATTAATGTATACTGTATTGTATTCCTCTGTAGACAACCACACACATGGAAATATCCCAACCACACACACCTTTCTGTTCCCAATAAAAGACAATACCTGCAGCACGCCTCTGTGACTCTCTAATAGGAGTTAAAACGCCATAGTGTCCGCCAGCTCTATTAAACGCAACCCGTGGAGGCCCTAGCCCTCCGTTTCAACAGTAATCAAAATGACAGTAATCGTTGTTCGCAAATTTCGCACCACATATCAGGCATGACAGGTAAGCCTGCATTGTTAGTCGTGAAAGCAAATTAATCTGTCCACGCTGAATTAAACCCTCTATTTTCCTCAGACTTTCCTTTTTTTGGATTTATCCATGGTTAGCTTACTGGGGGGTCGGAAACTCAAGATTAGCCACTTGCAGACGGCAGGGAGAGGCACGGGGTGTGACGTACTGTATATTTTAGTTGATGAAATATTTTTGTTGACTAAATATTTTTGTTGATGAAATATTTTTTCATTTCAGTGTCACAGTATGACATCGATCTCAAAAAAAAAATATATATATATAATAATAATAATAATAAAAAAAACATTTTTTTATTTTTATTTTTTTTATGCCCCTCGTCACTAGAGGGCGAGGCCCATGGGCCGCGGCCCAAACGGCCCAGTCGTTAATGCGGCCCTGGTCGGGGGGATATGAGTCTGTGGCTGAACGAGCTTCTCATCTTGACTAGCTCGTCGTAGAGGGGGTGGTAGGGGTTCCCATGATGGCAGCCACTGCCAGCTTCCTTCTCACCCCCCTCTCTGCCATCACCTCTAGTCTAGCTCGACTCCCACCACGGAGCTAGCCTTCCTCACCAGCTTGTTGAGCTTGTTGGTGTCCCTTGAGTTGATGTAGCCTCCCCAGCATGCCACAGCATAGAAGAGGACGCTGGCCACTACAGACTGGTAAAATGACTGCAGCAGTCTATTGCACACGTTGAAGGACCTGAGTCTCCTCAGGAAGAACAGCCTGCTCTGTCTTAACCCTTTGTCGTGTGGCAGTGAAAGGGTTAACCGGCTGTATTGTCACAGTAAAAGGGTTAACCGTCTGTAGTATGGTAGTGAAAGGGTGAACCTGCTGTATTGTCACAGTAAATGGGTTAACCGTCTCTAGTGTGGTAGTGAAAGGGTTAACCTTCTGTAGTGTGGTAGTGAAAGGGTTAACCATTTGTCGTGTGGCAGTGAAAGGGTTAACATGCTGTATTGTACACCAGCTGTACACCAGTGTTAGGGCAAGTTACTTATTACTGTTTACTCCTTTAAAAAGTAATCAAATTACTTTGCTGATTACTTTGTATCAAAGTGATTAGTTACGTTATTAGTTATGTTACTCGTTACCCCCCCCCCCCCACCCCCCACTGTTACCATATCACTGGACTATCTGTATTTGTAATTTTTTTTATATTATATTGTATTTGTATTTGTATTTGCTAATGATGCTAATGATGGAGCATCGCCGTCGGTTGTGTGATAGTAAAGGGCTAACCTTCTGTATTGTCACAGTGAAAGGATTAACCGGCTGTCGTGTGGCAGTGATGAAAGGGTTAAAGGATCACCTCTCTCTCTCCCCGCAAAAGTAATGTACAGCCTGTTTAGCTTCTGTCGCTAGCTGTCCAGATTTCAGCTGTGGTGGAAACAAAGTCTACCTCTCAGAGTGTGGCCTTCAGATTAGCTTCCATCATATTCTCCCCTCATATCCTGCAAACGCCTTTCTCTGTTGGCACTAGGGCTGTCCCCGACTAAGGATTTGGATGGTCAACTATGATTGGCCAAAATTTATAATATATAATATTTAAAAAAATAAAGATTACTTATTTTCTTTTTCATTTGGGCTGTGGGGGGTGCTTAATGTCTGAAGGAGTCGACTGAAGGCTTCTTGTCCTCTGCAAAAGCATGCAATTGGTCCACTGATGGATACATCTTGATATTTGTCTAGTCTAGTGTGTTCATTAGATGGGTGAAATCCTCTTTCAGTGCCTCTGTGCCTGTTTTCGTAGGCAGTTAGCCTCTGGTATGCGTGCCATTAGCGTTAGCCACGCTTCTAGGCCTTTTTTCTTTTGGAAAGAATGATAAAAAATATAAATAAAAAAATTATTATTATTATTATTTTAATTTTTTTATATATTCGACTAAGAGGTTGGCCAGTCGACTACGGCTCCTTTCGACCGATTCGTCGACTAATATGGGTCAGCCCTAGTTGGCATCTTGACGTTGTTCTCTGTGGGTATTTTCATCATCCATCACTGGCACTGGTACTCTGGTAGAGGCGAGGCGTCCCTGTCAGCGTCAGGAGTTTTAAGGGTCAAGTTTCACGTGCAAGTCGTGCTGCTTTGTCAGATGCTTCGTAAAATTAGATGTCATATTTTTCACTCATCGTCATCCTCTCTTCCTCTCCCTCTCTTCCTCATCCTCTCTTCCTCATCCTCTCTTCCTCTCCCTCTCTTCCTCTCCCTCTCTTCCTCATCCTCTCTTCCTCTCCCTCTCTTCCTCTCCCTCTCTTCCTCATCCGCTCTTCCTCTCCCTCTCTTCCTCTCCCTCTCTTCCTCTCCCTCTCTTCCTCATCCTCTCTTCCTCATCCTCTCTTCCTCTCCCTCTCTTCCTCATCCTTTCTTCCTCTCCCTCTCTTCCTCTCCCTCTCTTCCTCATCCTCTCTTCCTCTCCCTCTCTTCCTCTCCCTCTCTTCCTCATCCTCTCTTCCTCTCCCTCTCTTCCTCTCCCTCTCTTCCTCATCCTCTCTTCCTCTCCCTCTCTTCCTCTCCCTCTCTTCCTCATCCTCTCTTCCTCATCCTCTCTTCCTTTCCCTCTCTTCCTCGTCCTCTCCTCCTCTCCCTCTCTTCCTCTCCCTCTCTTCATCATCTTCTCTTCCCAAACCTACAGACAGAGATACAGACAGACAGAGATACAGACATAGATACAGACAGAGATACAGACAGAGATACAGACAGAGAGACAGACAGAGATACAGACAGACAGACAGAGATACAGACAGAGAGACAGACAGAGAGACAGACAGAGAGACAGACAGAGATACAGACAGAGAGACAGAAAGAGATACAGACAGACAGACAGACAGAGATACAGACAGAGATACAGACAGAGATACAGACAGAGAGACAGACAGAGATACAGACAGACAGACAGACAGACAGAGATACAGACAGAGATACAGACAGAGATACAGACAGAGATACAGACAGAGAGACAGACAGACAGAGATACAGACAGAGATACAGACAGAGATACAGACAGAGATACAGACAGAGATACAGACAGACAGAGATACAGACAGAGATACTGTATTTTATCACAATAATAATAATAATAATAATAATAATAAACTGTATTTGTATAGCACCTTTCACACCAGAATTGCAGCCCAACGTGCTTCACAGCTGTAAAAAAAAAGATAAATGCATAAAGTACAGACATAAAATTAGACATAGAATAAGCATAGAACATTCAATCAAATAAAAAAAGACATTAAACATTATATGAATCACATAAAAAAACACATATGCATAGAAAATTACACAATCACATAATTTTTCACATTATAGGATCTAATTGCCAATGTCTCACTATGCAATTAGAGGCGATGGCAAAAAAATTCAGACAACAAGTGACACATAAGCGTGGCATTTACCTCAGCTACAGTACACCGTATCAAACACCATGTCATTAGAGACGTACGTACAGATACACCGTATCAAACACCATGTCATTAGAGACATACGTACAGATACACCGTATCAAACACCATGTCATTAGAGACGTATGTACAGATACACCGTATCAAACACCATGTCATTAGATCAAATCAAATCAAGCACAATGTATTTGTAAGGCCCGACAACACACGTTAATGTCCCCATGGGCCGCACACGTCTTCTTTAAACAAGTCAAGAAGAAACATCACAATAAAATCGAGAACAAAACTAAAACACCATGAAATCCAAAATAAAATGTTAAATTAATTAACTCCCAGACTCCCAGACTCACGAAAAAAAACCTAGCAATAGGAAAAAAGCACCACAGGCAGTGTGGAGGGGAGAAACCTTAGAAGGGCCGTTCAAGAGGGGATCTCCCATCTATAGATGTCGGTGATAGTAGTGTTGCTATGAGACAGGCGCAACAGTTGGTAAGCATGTACACATACGTGTAATGAAACACAAATAAGTACATGCAATAGCAACTGGGGTACATAAGAACATTTTGAAAGATTGAAAATAGAGCTGATGACGGATCCATTCGAGGTATGCTCATTAGAGACGTGTGTGTATGGTCATTTCAACGACATGTATTCGATGAAATGATGAATTAGCTACTGAAGCTGTAACTGGATAGAAGGCTGCCGCTAGCTTGGATAACCAGAGAGAGAGAGAGAGGCCAGGGGGTCAACGTAAGGATAGAGATGAGAAGCGTAAGTAATGCTTCAGTGTTAAATATATTTGTCTATTTTAAGTTATCACAAGACACACACACACACACACCACATGATATGTGAAGGCATGTTTTCATGTTTATTTTTATTACCTAATAATACTAACTGACACTTTGGCATCGGGCAGTGTTGTCATTCAGCAGCTGATTAGTAATAACTATCACATTACACTTATATATACGTCGTGCGTATGGAAACATCAACTGAATCCATTTTGTGAATGCTGATGACTTGACGAGTTCTTAACTGTTCTTAACTGTGGGATGAAGATATTATATATTGTAGTGAAATCAGGGCGCGACCGGGAATAGAAACCAGGCGACAGTGCTAACCAGTCAACTACAGGGTCCGGCCCGTTAGCCAAGGCCTAGCGAGTCTAGATCTGTGGCTGTTAACAATATTATATATATATATTATAGATTCATTTCAACACGTTATTCTATTATTCCTATTTCTATTATAAAATATTATTACATTCATATTATTCCCAAATATTCAAGAGAAGGTTCAGTGATTTTGGACCTACATAATATTTCTCCCGCTTACTGATTATGTTGATTATTATCACTGAGAATGTTTATTTCATGGCTATGGTTTAAATAGCCATCTTGTTGATTCTTATTCTTATTCACAGACAAAGCTAATCATTTCACTCGGGATGAGAGGAAAAAACGCCATTTTGTAGATTCTATCGATTGTTAGTAAATGACAGCATTATGGGAAATGTGCTTCAGTAGAAGGCTACCCGGCTGTAAGCTATACCTAGCTTAGCACAAATGAATGGAAGTGAATACGGACCACTAGCCTAGCTTAAAACACCAGGAGAGGTGTTTTTGGCCAACAGTGGTCCGTATCAGCTTCCATTCATTTGTGCTAAGCTAGCCAAGTTTGCAGCTTTCTACTGAACGCACAGAGAGGAAATTGCTATCTATCTTCTGGAGAAGACGGTGAGTGCATTTCCCATACGTTTTCTTTTGTGTTCGTTTTCACTTGAAAACAACTGTGAGACCATTGGGACGTGTTGGTATGTAATAATATACGTGACGTTAACAAATACTCTTTGAACAGTGAGACGTTCCATCACTCAAAACATGCTTCTACCTCCAGCAGGTTGTCCCCCCTCCCCCGCATGCCAAATTGTTGCTCTCACCACCAGACTTAGACACCCACCCACCCTGATACAAACATAGCAATACTATGATGATGGTTTCATGGATATGGTTAAGATAGAGAGTATGGGTTTGAGTGAGGCTATTGGTAAAGTGTGTCTCTGTAGTCTTGAGGTAAAGGCAGTTGCCTTCCATGCGAGCGAGTGCCCTGGGCTCGTCTCCCAGCAGGGGAACTCAAATGTTTTCTGAAAATGTAAACTTAAAAAAAAAAATGTAATATATGTACTTATTTGTAATGTGTAAATACATCAATATATTACTCATGGCTATAACATAACATACAATATGTACCTTTTTCCTGTGGTCGATAAGTACTTTATTTACACATTTTTAGCAAGATCGGTCTGCAAGTGTACATGTGTGCGCTGTATGTTTTAACGGTCACGAGTCCCACCACGGCACAAGACTCCATTCACTTGAGTTTCAGATCCCAGACTAAACAAGATGCTGCACCGAGCGACGAAGGAGATGACCTCATTGCTCCACCATCTGAGCACCACCACCACCACCACCACACACAACGCTGGCCCCCATGAGGCTGAATATTCCCAGAATGCATTTCACAGGGGTCAACATGCCAATTTTAGCAGAGAGCGGCCGTGCGGCAGCGCGTGAACCCCGTGCTCCAGATACAGGAGAGGCCGTGTCGGGTTACGTGTTCGAGACGCGGCGGACACAGAGAGGACAGGACGTGGTGTCCGACACCTCTTTTTACGTTTGGTGCCGTTTCGGAGCGAAAGGTTTCAACAGAGTCGGTTGTATAAGAGAGAGCCGAGTCTTCTTCTTCCTCCTGGATCCGCTGGTACAACCAAGCCTGACAACTTGCCCCTAACCTAACGCCTCAACAGTCAGGCTAAGATGGCTCGTTTTCCCCTATAGGCCTTGGTTGCAACGTGGTGGACACATGGAAGTCGGACACGCTTTTAGCAAAAACAATAATATTTATTTAACTACTATATTCTATAAAGGACAAACGTGGAGAGCTGGGTGCACCACCAGCCTCATTGGTTCAGGATACAATACAAAAAGCACATGGACAAAAAGCCAAAATGGTGAGAGAACAGGTGAGAGACAACTGCAGTGACGAGCTCCTGGTCTGTTCATATAGGGCGTGGAGCCTCGTCACCACACCTGTGTCCAATTACACAGAACAAATGTAAATTACAAGAATAATTAGTGACACCACACTCACACACCACAATGTGAATGCACCACCACAGTAAATATACCCACCACCATGTGAATGTACACCACAGACAGTAAGCATATGTGAATAGTACACATAACAACCGCATAAGGGCGTGTTCGGTCCCCCCCCCCCGGCTCGGTCACCCCGGATGCCGGCTGCACCAGAGGTCTCCCTCGTGGGACAAGAATCCCAAAGGTCTACGCAGCAGCGCATGACTCCACGTGAATGTGGGGGACATCTCCTCCCTGACAGGCCAGCGGGGCTATAGGTCTCTACTCCCATGACAGACCAGTCGTCACCATACCGTCCCACCGTACGGGGGTCAGAGTGTACGGTGTCTGGGATGATGACGCCATGGGGGAATGCGGGCTAAGGGACATTGTATAGGAATGTACATAGGATCCAGTGCCTTTATTTTTTCTTTTATTTATTAACATGTCTATTTTACCATGTTTATTCTAGTTATCTTTTTATTATTATTACTATTACTATTGTTTTATTGCACAATCGAAGCGTATGTGATGACTAAAACTCTTGAATCTTGAATCTTGAATCTTGAAGAGTGTCCTCTGCAGTCTAAGAGCGTCCTCTGCAGTCTAAGAGCGGTCTAAGAGTGTCCTCGGCAGTCTAAGAACGTCCTCGACGGTCTAAGAGCAGTCTAAGAGCGTCCTCTGCAGTCTAGGAGCGGTCTAAGAGCGTCCTCGGCAGTCTAGGAGCGGTCTAAGAGTGTCCTCTGCAGTCTAGGAGCGGTCTAAGAGTGTCCTCTGCAGTCTAGGAGCGGTCTAAGAGCGTCCTCTGCAGTCTAGGAGCGGTCTAAGAGCGTCCTCGGCAGTCTAGGAGCGGTCTAAGAGCGTCCTCGGCAGTCTAGGAGCGGTCTAAGAGTGTCCTCGGCAGTCTAGGAGCGGTCTAAGAGCGTCCTCTGCAGTCTAGGAGCGGTCTAAGAGCGTCCTCTGCAGTCTAGGAGCGGTCTAAGAGCGTCCTCTGCAGTCTAGGAGCGGTCTAAGAGTGTCCTCTGCAGTCTAGGAGCGGTCTAAGAGCTTCCTCTGCAGTCTAGGAGCAGTCTAGGAGCGGTCTAAGAGCTTCCTCTGCAGTCTAGGAGCAGTCTAGGAGCGGTCTAAGAGCGTCCTCTGCAGTCTAGGAGCGGTCTAAGAGCGTCCTCTGCAGTCTAGGAGCGGTCTAAGAGCTTCCTCTGCAGTCTAGGAGCAGTCTAAGAGCGTCCTCTGCAGTCTAAGAACGTCCTCGGCAGTCTAGGAGCGGTCTAAGAGTGTCCTCGGCAGTCTAAGAACGTCCTCGGCAGTCTAGGAGCGGTCTAAGAGCGTCCTCGGCAGTCTAGGAGCGGTCTAAGAGTGTCCTCTGCAGTCTAGGAGCGGTCTAAGAGCATCCTCTGCAGTCTAGGAGCGGTCTAAGAGCGTCCTCTGCAGTCTAGGAGCGGTCTAAGAGCGTCCTCTGCAGTCTAGGAGCGGTCTAAGAGCGTCCTCTGCAGTCTAGGAGCGGTCTAAGAGCGTCCTCTGCAGTCTAGGAGCGTCCTCTGCAGTCTAAGAAAGTCCTCTGCACGTCCTCTGCAGTCTAGGAGCGTCCTCTGCAGTCTAAGAGCGTCCTCTGCAGTCTAAGAGCGTCCTCTGCAGTCTAAGAGCGTCCTCTGCAGTCTAAGAGCGTCCTCTGCGGTCTAAGAGCGTCCTCTGCAGTCTAAGAGCGTCCTCTGCAGTCTAAGAGCGTCCTCTGCAGTCTAAGAACGTCCTCTGCAGTCTAAGAACGTCCTCTGCAGTCTAGGAGCGTCCTCTGCAGTCTAAGAACGTCCTCTGCAGTCTAAGAGCGTCCTCTGCAGTCTAAGAAAGTCCTCTGCAGTCTAAGAGCGTCCTCTGCAGTCTAAGAGCGTCCTCTGCAGTCTAAGAGCGTCCTCTGCAGTCTAGGAGCGTCCTCTGCAGTCTAAGAAAGTCCTCTGCAGTCTAAGAAAGTCCTCTGCAGTCTAAGAGCGTCCTCTGCAGTCTAAGAAAGTCCTCTGCACGTCCTCTGCAGTCTAGGAGCGTCCTCTGCAGTCTAGGAGCGGTCTAAGAGCGTCCTCTGCAGTCTAAGAGCGTCCTCTGCAGTCTAAGAAAGTCCTCTGCACGTCCTCTGCAGTCTAGGAGCGTCCTCTGCAGTCTAAGAGCGGTCTAAGAGCGTCCTCTGCAGTCTAGGAGCGTCCTCTGCAGTCTAGGAGCGTCCTCTGCAGTCTAAGAGCGGTCTAAGAGCGTCCTCTGCAGTCTAGGAGCGTCCTCTGCAGTCTAAGAGCGTCCTCTGCAGTCTAAGAGCGTCCTCTGCAGTCTAAGAGTGTCCTCTGCAGTCTAAGAGCGTCCTCTGCAGTCTAAGAGCGTCCTCTGCAGTCTAAGAGCGTCCTCTGCAGTCTAAGAGCGTCCTCTGCAGTCTAAGAGTGTCCTCTGCAGTCTAAGAGCGTCCTCTGCAGTCTAAGAGCGTCCTCGGCGGGCTGAGAGCGTCCTCGGCAGTCTAAGAGCGTCCTCTGCGGGCTGCGTCCAGCTAAAATAAATATATAATAATAAATACACATATATATATTATTAATATTTTTTTATTTTTTTTTAGCTGGCCAGACTTTTTTGTGCTTCTTCTATATCGGCAACCAATATTTTGACATTTAAAAAAATTATCTAACATAATATTTATTGGGGGGGGGGGGGCCCTAGGGCACCAAATGTGCTAACGCCGCGTTTACGTGGGAAGAAGCGGAAGAACCAGAGGACATCTCGTTGCTACAACTAGGAAGCCTTCACGCATTGACTCGATGAAACGCCCACATCCATACTTCCGCAATTCGTGACGCGAAGTGGGAGATATCGGGGTCTATAAAAAAATCCCATATGTCCTAGTAGGAATTACCACTAGGAGGCTGACGTGAATGGTTTTTCCCAGTCGGAAGCTGGTTCTTCTGCTTCTTCCCACGTAACGCATAAGTCCGGCCCTGCCGACGAAGGAGGCGACCATGCGAGGTTCCAACCTGCTCATAGGGAGCAATTAGGGGTCAAGTGTCTTGCTCAAGGACACGTCGACACGCTGCCTGGGAGGAGCCGTAATCGAACCTTCTGATTACCAGACGACTGCTCTACCTCGCCCCGACAGTGCACCGACAAAAATGTGTCTTACTATATTCTTATTCTTAGATTAGACTTCTTTATTCTCATTATTGTTTATTCTCCTGCCTGAACCCCCCCCCCCCCCCCCTCCTGTTTCTGCTCTGACACCCACATGTCCCCAGGGGGCTAAATAAAGATCAATCTGATCTTATCTTACACTTACTTGTCACATTCCTAGGTGTAGCAGGTTGGTCAGGGTGGCCGCCTAGTAATCTAACGGTTGCCGGTTTGATTCAGATTCAGATTCAAGTCACATTCTTTGGCCTGTAGCCCACTACTCATGTTACATTATGGTCTTTGGAGAATAAGAGGAACCTTTGGTATGACATACCCTGACGCTGCAAAGTGTGACATACCCAGTGTTGGGAAAGTTCACTTTCTACATGAACTAGTTCAGTTCATAGTTCATAATAAAAAAATTTTTTTTAACTAAAGTTCATGGTTTCAAAAATGAACTAGTGTTTAAAGTTTATAGTTATTTTTTCAATACGTTGCTGCGGGCTATTATCTGTCAAAAGTATTGCCACAGCCCATAGAACCACATACAGCAATCAGAATACTGGCATTTCCATCACACTGTGATTATTGATCAGTGTTTCCCCTACCATTGCCTTGAAGGGGCGGCCCGCGTCGTGCGTAACGAGTCTCTCTCTCCGCGCGCAACACGCACACACCGAAACCTGTGTGTGTATGAGTGTAATTGAGTATAAGTGTGCGCACGCACGCCCGTCCCAAATCTGGCACACTTTTGAACAAAGTTATACTGTGATAGAGCGCCGAGAATGAACGCGTTCACAATTACGTTCATCAAGCGCCGGAAATACAGTACGTTCAGTTCACGTTCGCCCCAAAATATGAACGAGTTCATGAACGATCGTTCAGGTACATCACTGGACAGCTGGGCAAAAGAGAGAGAGAGGTGAAGAATAGCTGAACTCCGACCTGTCGTACAGAACTTGTAAGTGGCTTTGGATAAAAGCGTCAGCTAAGTGACAAAATGTAGTAAGTGTAAAATGTTAATGTAAACTCAAATGGTTCAAATTATAGTGTTAGTAATTGCAATACATTTACATTTATATTTACATGTCAGTCATTTAGCTTTTAGCTGACACCTTTATCCAAAGATACTTACAGGTTGTGAACAACAAGTCAGCAGGAAGGGAAGGGTACAACTCTGGCAGCTAAGGATGAGTGGTATTGTTCGTCAAACAGTGTAAAACTTGAGTGTTACACTCTTTAGTTAGTGCATAGTAGTATAGACATATGAGCATAGTAGGTAGTAATATAGGCACAGTAGATTACTTTGTAGCAAAGTGCATAAGAGTAAAAGACAGTATGAAGGTTAGTCGTTTTTTTTTTTTTAATTCTTTCAGATTTTGAGCACAAATAAGCACAATAAGCACAAATCACACAAACACACATACAGACACACACACGTGCGCACATTTGTACGTACGCACACGCACACACACACACAAACACACACAAAAAGGCAGCTGGGTCAACTCTAAATGAAGATGAGCGCTCCATCATGCAGGGCTCTTCATAAGTCGCGGGGATGAAGGTGTCTAAGTCGGTGGTAGGCTGTCGGTGGTCAGCCTGGTATCAGGTTCTATGGATTCCCACATGGATCTGGTCCGCCCTTTCAGCGTCCCTAATCGCTTCCTGTCAAAATGTACATCCCTGTAAGCTGGAGAGAGTCGTCAGCCTTCGCCGTGAACCCGTCGTGCACTGCCTGTGTAGTCTAAAGAAAAGAAAGTCACCTGTAGGTTATTTGCATGGTCTCTCCTGGGAAACCCTAACAGGTGCAATGTGATCTGATTACTGTAACAACCCTTTATTTCCACTCCCTTTATACACAAGCAGCAGGTAATAACTGGGATGCTACGAGTAACATTATGCGCTAGGACGATTCTGTAAGTCTAATAGGGGGTCCTACTAATTACCACAAAATACCCCAAAGTACCACAAAATACCCCAAAGTACCACAAAATACCACAACATACCCCAAAGTACCACAAAATACCCCAAAATATACCCCAAAATACCACAAAATACCCCAAAGTATACCCCAAAATACCACAAAATACTCCAAAGTACCACAAAATACCCCAAAGTATACCCCCAAATACCACAAAATACCCCAAAGTACCTTTTTTGTGGTACTTTGTGGTATTTTGTGGTACTTTGGGGTATTTTGTGGTACTTTGTGGTGATTAGTAGGACCCGCTAAGTCTAAGATGTTGTTTGACGCCAGTATTACTGTAATTGTATTACAGTTACTATTCCATGTAACGCTGCATCACTGGGGCGACAGTGGCTCAGGAGGTAGAGCAGTTGTCTGGTAATCGGAAGGTTCCCTGTTCGATTCCCGCTCCTGCCAAGCAGTGTGTCGATGTGTCTTAATAACCCCTAACTGCTCCTGATGAGGTTGGCACCTGGCATGGTTGCCTCCGCCCGTCGGCGTTATATAAATGCACCATTTACCATTTACAATTTTTTTACTGCGTTACTTTGTTGCCAGAATGCAATGTGCTTTTTTCTTCTTCTTTTTCCTCCTATAACGTTAGATTACTCTTATATGCTAAGAGCGTCACATGACCTCTGACCAGTAGTTAACACCTAATAAAACACACTGCTGCTCACGGCTCCTCTACATACACAATTTAAATGGGCAGAGTTGGTGCTTACACACACACACACGCACACACACACGCACGCACGCACACACACACACACACACACACACACACACACACACACACACACATGCATACATACAGTATCAACACATACATACACACACACACACACACACACACACATACACACATTAAGTATATCAACACATACACACACGTCACACACACATAAATACAGCCTTCTTTTGATCCAATGAACGTATAGTCACTAGATATTTGTCCTTACCAGGGACAATAATCTGTTTTGTTATGCATTGGCTTATCACCGTTTTTAATTATAACCGGAGAGTCTGTCTCATCATCATCTGCCAAGTGTGTTACGTGTGAATCTGGGGAATTAAATTTGATTAATCTGACAGGACAGGATGGAAAGTGAATCCGATACGACGCCTTAACAACAACAAAGGCGACAGGCAGCCCTTCCTCTCAAGAGATCACAGCCAGATGGCACCGACTTCCCGGCAGCACAATCGATCTGCCGCCCCCTAGTGGCTCAAAGGGGTGTAGCGACGACTTCCTCTGTTGCACAGAAGCAGTTGGGAGTTTTCCTCCATCTTCCCCTCGAGAGAGAGAGAGATGGACTGTACTGTGAGATTGTGACTCACTGCACCGCAGGCTTCAAGGGCTGCTTTCATATCCAGGGTTTGTCACCTCTGCCAGCGGAAGGATGTTCAGTTGAATGCTTTTTCCTTTTCAGGTCAAGACGCCACATCCTCTCTCTCTCCGTCCTCTCCAGCCAAGAGCAGCATCACTCACTGAGTCATGGAGTCTTACTGAACAATAGCGTTGTTTTTATTTAAACCCTCCTCAAAAGGCAAAACAGGTGGATACTTTTTTGTTTTACATTATACACTCGTTTTATGAAAAAATAAGTATGAAATACACAAAAAAAGATACAAAAGTGCTTCAGAGCTTCGATGTCGCTAAAGTCTTTCAGCGAATTCACAGCTCCAGCTGGATAACAAGCTGGATAAATTAAGAGAATAAATATTCTTGACGGTCTGTTTGATTAACAGAGTTAACAGTCTGGCACCGGCGTGTCCTGGACGCACTCCTCCGCGCCGTCGATGCCGACAACATCGATCTCGACGTCGTCCAGGGCGTCGATGTCGTCGATGTGGTCTTCTTCCTGTCCGCCGCCGCCATGGTCCTGGTGGTTGTGATGGCCGTTGTGTTGTCTGACGTCCTGATTATTCAGCTGGGCGTATTCCACCGACCCCTCCTGGGAAAACAAAACAAAACACGATCAGCGGAAGAAAAACGCTCTACATTCTCAACCCGACCGGCTGTACAGCTGTGTGATTGCTCGATTGTTCCACCACGCCAGTGATGGGTTGTATCTGTATCTGTATCTGTATCTGTAATCTGTAGATGTGAGAGAGACAGACAGGCTGTAATCTGTAGATGTGAGAGAGACAGATGGTCTGTAATCTGTAGATGTGTGAGAGACAGATGGTCTGTAATCTGTAGATGTGAGAGAGACAGACAGGCTGTAATCTGTAGATGTGAGAGGGACAGACAGGCTGTATCTGTAGATGTGAGACAGACAGACGGACTGTAATCTGTAGATGTGTGAGAGACAGATGGTCTGTAATCTGTAGATGTGTGAGAGACAGACAGGCTGTAATCTGTAGATGTGAGAGGGACAGACAGGCTGTATCTGTAGATGTGAGAGAGACAGACAGGCTGTATCTGTAGATGTGAGAGAGACAGATGGTCTGTAATCTGTAGATGTGAGACAGACAGACGGACTGTAATCTGTAGATGTGAGAGAGACAGATGGTCTGTAATCTGTAGATGTGAGAGAGACAGACGGTCTGTATCTGTAGATGTGAGAGAGACAGATGGTCTGTAATCTGTAGATGTGAGAGAGACAGACGGTCTGTATCTGTAGATGTGAGAGAGACAGACGGTCTGTATCTGTAGATGTGAGAGAGACAGACAGGCTGTATCTGTAGATGTGAGAGAGACAGATGGTCTGTATCTGTAGATGTGAGAGAGACAGACGGTCTGTATCTGTAGATGTGAGAGAGACAGACAGGCTGTATCTGTAGATGTGAGAGAGACAGATGGTCTGTAATCTGTAGATGTGAGAGAGACAGACAGGCTGTATCTGTAGATGTGAGAGAGACAGACAGGCTGTATCTGTAGATGTGAGAGAGACAGATGGACTGTTATCTGTAGATGTGAGAGAGACAGACAGGCTGTAATCTGTAGATGTGAGAGAGACAGATGGACTGTATCTGTAGATGTGAGAGGGACAGACGGACTGTAATCTGTAGATGTGAGAGAGACAGACAGACTGTATCTGTAGATGTGAGAGAGACAGACAGGCTGTATCTGTAGATGTGAGAGAGACAGGTGGTCTGTAATCTGTAGATGTGAGAGAGACAGACAGGCTGTATCTGTAGATGTGAGAGAGACAGGTGGTCTGTAATCTGTAGATGTGAGAGAGACAGATGGACTGTATCTGTAGATGTGAGAGAGACAGGTGGTCTGTAATCTGTAGATGTGAGAGAGACAGGTGGTCTGTAATCTGTAGATGTGAGAGAGACAGATGGTCTGTAACGTCAGAGGAGAGTGTAATAATAATGACAGCAGCACTGTTCCTCTTGACCTCTAAGGGGAAAGTCGTGAGACTAGAGATTAATGTGGTTCCACCAACTAAAGTTGTTACAGTGAAAGTAGTGAAAGTAGCCAGCCACGGCATATCGTACAGAGTTATATGGGTTATATGCAGGTGTAAAAACAGGTATATAGAAGGATTATATGCAGGTATATACAGACATATGTGGATACATATATATACACGGTATATATACATATACGGTATATACAGCATTATTGTACATGCTATCATACAGAGTTATACAGGTTATATGGAGGTGTATAAGTGGGTATATAGAAGGATTATATGCAGGTATATTCAGACAGATATGGATATATATATATATATATATATATATACATATATATATATATGCAATATATATGAACTCATTGAACACCAAAAATTTGTATTCTCGTTTTTCAAAGCCAACCGTTGGCCGCCAAAAACGAGAATACTATATAAAAAAAAAAAATAAGTAAAACAGCAACAGGAAAAAACAGCGTGGCAGTCAAAGAGTTAATATATATATACGGTATACAGCATTATTGTACATGCTATTATAACGGAGGTACCGCAGTCTATCCACAGTCACGGGTACAAGTAGTGACGTGGCTGTGGACGTTAAGCGGTACTGCAAGTAAACTCACTCCCCAGAGGCATCCAGACCAAGTAGCAAGAGGTGAGTTCACCTCTTGGTACAGTGGTCTGTGATGTCGCCCCCGGTGCGGGAGACCGGGGTTCAACTCCCACTCAGGGCAATCCCTTAACAGGGGTCGAATCGAAACAAACACAACGCAGTAAGATCACACCGGCTACACTATCATACAGAGTTATATGGGTTATATGCAGGTGTATGAATAGGTGTATAGAAAGATATATCGTTAGGGCGGCTACGTGGCGTAGTGGGCAAGGCGCTCGCCCCGAATGCAGAGACGCTGGGCTCGCCTGTTCGAGCCCAGCGCTCCACATTGCTTTCAGTTTAGCTGGTCGTTCATACTAATACACATTGGCCGTATTAGGGGGTGGGAAACTGATGGGTGGGGATCGGGCGTTGTGGACAGCGACTCCTACAGGTCGGTTGGTGCGCCTGCGCAGTAGAATCAGGAAGTGTCGGGGGCAGCATGAGCCTCCCACGCGTTACTCCTCGCCACTGAGAGATCGAGCTGCGCAGGTGAAAAGATGCGACTGCTGTTACCTCAAGTACCGGAGGGGACTTGTGCTATGTATGACTTAGTCCACATTGCAGCCGGCTTGTGGGAGGCAAGAAACAGCGTTCGTGACAGGGGAGGGTTAAATTGGATGATACGAAATTGGGATGGGAGAAAATATAGAAAAATGGGAGAAAAAGTGGATAAAAAAAATAAAAAAAATAAAGATATATCGTTTTTATTAGATCACTATCTTGAATACGTTTGTGTACTACTGAACCTTTGTAACACTCTGCAACCCTCCATCCCCTTATTATTATTATTATTATTATTATTATTATTATTATTATTATTATTATTATTATTATTATTATTATTATTATTATTATTATTATTATTATTATTATTATTATTATTATTATTATTATTATTATTATTATTATTATTATTATTATTATTATTATTATTATTATTATTATTATTATTATTATTATTATTATTATTATTATTATTATACTTTTTTGTCTTAGTTTTTTAGTTTTTTGTTGGTCTTGTCATGTTTGTGAAAAATAAAAACTTTAACACTAGCACAGCCGACAAGGGGTTAAATGACCCCTAGGCATTTTCAATAAATGTGTCCTTGTCACTCTGTCGAGCTCCAGCTCTGTCACTCAATGACTTTTCCTAAAAGTATCCGTTTTATCTGGCACGGTTTCTGAAATTTCAAAATGACTTCAGAAAATGTAATTAGAACGTTATTCCACATATATATGGAATATATATGTGGAAAGTCACAGCACATTGCGAGCGTCTAGCGCAGGGGTGGCCAACCCATGGCTCGCGAGCTGCATGTGGCTCATTGCCCGTCAATGTGTGGCTCTTCCATCCAAAAAAATATATAATAATTATAATATTTTTATTTATTATTATTATTATTATTATTATTATTATTATTATTATTATTATTATTATTATTATTATTATTATTATTATTATTATTATTATTATTATTATTATTATTATTATTATTATTATTATTATTATTATATATATATATATATATATATATATATATATATATATATATATATATATATATATATATATATATATATATATATATATATATATTTTTTTTATCCAAACCTGTGGTAAACCTCATATTTTTATATTAAGAGGTAATTATATAGTTTACACTGTTTATTTTTCTCATATTTCTCATATAAGCTGTGGGGTCATCTGACCCCTTCCGGCGGGAATCAGTGACATTTTCTTAGTGTTAAATAAGAAAGAAAAAAAAAGATGCAACAAAGCATGTGTGTGTGTGAGTGTGGTGTGTGTGTGTGTGTGTGTGTGTGTGAGTGTGTGTGTGCACACACTGGTCTACTCACAGCATCAGCTTGCTCTGACTCTGAGGCACCTGCCAAAACACAAAGCCAGAAAGCTCAGGAAACGAAGGCAGCGAGTTGATTAGAGGAGAGTGTATATACACAAAGCTCCACTGCCCCCTAAACAATCCCCATAGTGACGCCTCCAGAGGACCTTATCACTTTACACTCATACAGTCACTGTGTCTCCGCTAATCTTTCCTCCCTGCTTCCAAGCCCCATTGTTGGACAACACAGAGGCCCGAGTCGAGGCCCGTCATTGTGTTCCCCTTCCCCTTGTCATTGTCCGATACCCACACGCCGCTGACATTCACAAGGAACAATGTGACTTTGAAGAAATTCGCAGTGACTCAACGACTAAAATGGCCGACATCAGTCCCCCCCCCCCCCCCCCCCCCCCCCCCCGAAGGCTATCTATTCCTTTACTTATAATTGTACTATATTCTATTGTGCTATATTTCATTTGGTTTATATCCCATATAATTTTATCCCCCTGGCCTATATTTTATTTCATAATTATATTATTCTATTGTGCTTAACTTAGCTAATTTCATTTTATTTAACTCCACCTCTTTATTCTATTATCTGTCCGTTAATGTCTGTCCGCTAATGTCGCACCGATAACGTCCAAAGCAAATTCCTTGTATGTGAAAACTACTTCTGATAAGGCAATAAAGACCTTTCTGATTCTGATTCCATCGAACAATAGTTGTGCTCTTAGCTTGACGGATGGGACTTTCTGTTTGCCTCTGATTGTTGGAACAGGAAGTTCCCTCTGAATTGGGCGGGAAGTCGACACCTGGCGACCGGAGGCCTGGCCTCTTTAATGGGACATTCTCTCGCTAACAATGCAGATGTTTACAGTTCGACGGCCCGGCGCTGCTTCCTGGCTTGTTTTTTTCTTTTGGAACGTCAAGCCAAGGTGCTGATCTCTGGAGCCGCCTTGCGTCGCGAGGAGGAAACAGGATGTTAGTCTTACCTTGCTTGGAGTTGCGTACTTCGCTGTACACCGTGTCTGTGCCCTTCTTCACGGGAGCTGGCGGGGGGAGGGGCGGAACCAACACACATAGTTCACGAAAGAGGCCATTGTTGAAGGTCAAAAGAAACAATACGGTTCTTACCGGTCCTTTTGACATTTGCATTGTTGAAACTCTTTATGGGAATGTGAATGTATCTCTCTCTCTCTCTCTCTCTCTCTCTCTCTCTCTCTCTCTCTCTCTCTCTCTCTCTCTCTCTCTCTCTCTCTCTCTCTCTCTCTCTCACTCTCTCCCTCTCAGTAGTTGCAGCTGTGAGCTAAGGCACATTCTGTGAACTAATGATGGTGGGTTTCGATCTGAATCACCACGTTATCTCTGCTCTCTCTCTCTCACTCTCTCCCTGTCTCTCTCTCTTTCTCCCGCTCTCTTCTCCTTCTTCCTGTCTCTCTCTCTCTCTCTCTCTCTTCCTCTCTCTCTCTCTCTCTCTCTCTCTCTCTCTCTCTCTCTCTCTCTCTCTCTCTCTCTCTCTCTCTCTCTCTCTCTCTCTCTCTCTCTCTCTCTCTCTCTCTCTCTCTCTCTCTCCATTGTATTCCATCATGTGATACAGTGGTTCAATGGTGGTTAAGCTATGCACTAGTTCAATATTTCATAACCAATATATATATATAGCATTATTTTGCTCGTCGATCAATTGACTTGGACCAATCAGAAACGTACTTATTATAATCTATACTATACATTTCAATCATAAACATGTATATCACATTTATATAAGAAGGTCAACTCTATTCAGGGAGAGTTTACCCACCACTACATCCCCGATTCTATGTAATGAATCAGAAATAGCCTACCATACAATGATAAAACAAACAAACAAACAAACAAACAAACAACATCCTGAGCGATGCACTGCTCTGTTGTATGTTAGACGATGCTCTGTTGTATGTTAGAGCCGATGCTCTGTTGTAGTGTTAGAGCGATGCTCTGTTGTATGTTAGAGCGATGCTCTGTTGTATGTTAGAGCGATGCTCTGTTGTATGTTAGAGCGATGCTCTGTTGTATGTTAGAGCGATGCTCTGTTGTATGTTAGAGCGATGCTCTGTTGTATGTTAGAGCGATGCTCTGTTGTATGTTAGAGCGATGCTCTGTTGTATGTTAGAGCGATGCTCGTTGTATGTTAGAGCGATGCTCTGTTGTATGTTAGAGCGATGCTCTGTTGTATGTTAGAGCGATGCTCTGTTGTATGTTAGAGCGATGCTCTGTTGTATGTTAGAAACTCAAAGTACTAAGAGCGATACACTGCTCTGTTGTTATATATTTTTATTTAACAATCTTATCACACTTTTTACTGTCCGTTCTATTTGATTATTTTTAGCCTATTTAAACTGAATCAAACCGCACTTCAAATCTAATCTATTCTATTTTATTATTTGTATGACTGAAGAACTGTGATTTGCCTTACCTTGCTACCTCTCTATCTCTTTGTATAAAAACTTTTATGCTCGCTTATGCCTGTATTTTTACTGTTGTGAAGCACTTTGAACTGCAACTTCTGTATGAAAAGTGCTATACAAATAAAGTTATTATTATTATTATATTATTATTATTATATTATTATTATTATTATTATATTATTATTATTATTATTATTATTATTATTATTATTATTATTATTTTATTATTATTATTATTTATTATTATTATTATTTATTATTATTATTATTATTATTATTATTATTATTATTATTATTATTATTATTATTATTATTATTATTATTATTTATTATTATTATTATTATCCTCACCTCTGCTTGGGTCCAGCTGTCGGGCTTGGACCTCCGTGTACTGGGTCTCCCGCTTCCACCGGAGGGACCACGCTGTTCTGGTCGTCAGACTCTACGAGACACAACAGTCAGCAGCAACATTTAGATACATCATTCATTCAGTCAGTCAGTCAGTCAGTCAGTCAGTCAGTCAGTCAGTCAGTCAGTCAGTCAGTCAGTCAGTCAGTCAGTCAGTCAGTCAGTCAGTCAGTCAGTCAGTCAGTCAGTCAGTCAGTCAGTCATCAGTCAGTCATTCATCAGTCAGTCAGTCAGTCAGTCAGTCAGTCAGTCAGTCACGTCAGTCAGTCAGACAGTCAGTCAGTCAGTCAGTCAGTCAGTCAGTCAGTCAGTCAGTCAGTCAGTCAGTCATCAGTCAGTCAGTCAGTCAGTCAGTCAGTCAGTCAGTCAGTCAGTCAGTCAGTCAGTCAGTCAGTCAGTCAGTCAGTCAGTCAGGCTTACGAATCAGACCGGAATGACTCTGTTGTTGACCAAACTACTGAAGAATGGTCTCCACAGATCAAACTGATGTTAAAAAAATCGAGTACAGTTGTACAGCCTTGGCCTATTATAATTTCTTATTTTATAAATCTATTCTATTGACGCTTCTATTCTATTTAGTTTAATTCCATCTTTTTATTCTATTCTAGTGCAATTGTCCGTTAATGTCGCACAAAAAAACGACCAAATCAAATTCCTTGTATGTGAAAACTACTTGGCAATAAAGACCTTTCTGATTCTGATTTCGATTCTGATTTTGATTCTGATTCTGATTCTGATTCTGATTTTGATTCTGATTCTGATTCTGATCCGGTATTGGAGCATACTGTGTTTGGATCCTTCCTCCCTCCTTCAGTTAGAACACACAGCGTGCATCACTCTTAGTGCTCACTACTCACCAGAGCCGGAGACATGGTCACTCCACACACTCCTTCCCATCACTCCCGGAGTGACTGTACAGAAACAAAGGAACAAGGTTTTGGAATGGAATCTTGGAACCTACTCTACACGTTCAAATGACTGCTTGGTTCCTATATGGTTCCTCCAGTTTGCTTCCAACACCTGGAATGCCCTCCGACTGACTCTGGAGCTGAAGGTTCTTCCTTCTCTTGCTGCATTTAAAAGTATAACTGTGTCGACTTGTAATGTATACTTGTAATTAATATTTATACTGTAATTTTATATAGCAATTTTATTTTTACTTAACACTGTGCAATAGTGCTCACCATTTATTTATTTATTCATTGGAACTTTTTAAACTTCAGCGCTGACCTTCATTGTTTGTTTGTTGTATTCGTTGTCCTTTTTATCGCTTTTTATTGTCTGTCAACTGCACTGAGCTACTGGATACCTGAATTTCCCCGAAGGGGATGAATAAAGTCTAAAACAAATCTATCTATCTATCTATCTATCTATCTATCTATCTATCTATCTATCGTGCTTATATGTATGAATTTGCTGGTAAACCGTGTCTTGTTTTGTAAGCTTGTTGTCGCTGTAAATTAGGGTAAATGGTAAATGGTGTATTTTTATATAGTCAGCTTTTATCTAAGGCGCTTTACAATTTGTTCCTCACATTCACCCATTCACTCACACATTCACACACAGATGGCGGAGGCGACCATGCAAGGTGCCAAGTGGGGTTAAGTGTCTTGCTCAAGGACACTTTGACACGCTGCCATTGAGGAGCGGGAATCGAACCAGGAACCTTCAGATTTCCAGACGACTGCTCTACCCACTGAGCCACTGCCACTGTAACCTCAGTGTCTCATGAGTTGAAATAAAGGTTTGAAATGAAATCTTAGTTTTTAGCTTTTTAAATTCTAACTTTAACCCTTTCACTACCACACTACAGACGGTTAATGATTGAAGCCGCTATCGATCTAGAATCAGAATCAGAATGTCTTTATTCACCAAGTACAGTGAAATATACAGGAATGTGTCGTGGGCCTAGAATCCAGACCTAGAATCCAGATCTAGAATCCAGACCTAGAATACAGACCGTGGTCACGATGAATACAGACCGTGGTCACGGTGAATACCAGACCACTGTCACGGTGAACACCTTACCGTTGGCAGCCTGGTTGGCCTCGGCCTGGGTGAGACTCAGCCGCTCCACCTTGGTGCCGGCCGACTTCCTGAGAAAGGAGCGGCGGAGACGAAAACACACAATTCAAGCACTTTGAAACAGGAAGCTCTGATATGAGCGTTGCCATGGGGCACCTTGTCTTCAAAATCACGTGACCTCAAGGCTTTAAGCCTTTCACTGCCACTTCACTGCCACACTACCAAAGGGTTAACCCTTTCACTGCGACAAGACAGAAGTCAGAAGTCACTTACTCTCCTCCCGACTGTCTCCCCTACTCACTCCCGTATTTGTTATCCGTTACTCGTGGTTTTATGTTTCCTGTGTATTCTTATTGTCCTCCGTTTCCCTATGGTTCTGTTTCTTTGTTTTCTTTGTTTCTTTTTTTGCCTATTGTCAGCGACTATGGGTCTTTGAAAAGCGCTATACAAAATTAATGAATTATTATTATTATTATTATTAGAAGGTTAACCCTTTCACTACCGCACTACAGAAGGTTAACCCTTTCACTACCACACTACCAAAGGGTTAACCCTTTCACTGCGACAACACAGAAGGTTAACTCTTTTCACTGCCATGCGACAAAGGGTGAACCCTTTCACTACCGCACTACCAAAGGGTTAACCCTTTCACTGCGACAACACAGAAGGTTAACCCTTTTCACTGCCACACGACAAAGGGTTACCCCTTTCACTACCACACTACCGAAGGTTAACCCTTTCACTGCCACACGACAACGGATTAACCCTTTCACTACCAAACTACCAAATGGTTAACCCTTTCACTACCACACTACCAAAGGTTAACCCGTTCACTATACTGTACCACACTACAGACGGTTAAAGGGTTAAAGCGGAAGGGGCCTTACTCACACTGACAGCTCCCTGGTTCTGTTCTGTCTCAGTGGCAGCAGGCCCTTCTTGAGGATGATGACCAGGATGAGGGCGATGGTGAGCAGGATGCAGACGGCTGCGATCAGACCCTTCTTCCAGCCGGCCATCTTCACTGTGCAGTAGACACACAGGAGCGATTCATTAACAATGTGCCAGTGTTGTTGTAGCCAACAGGCTCATTTCCAACCGTCTACCCCGGTCCAGGTGTTTAAATAACCATTAAAAACAGGAAGACATAACAGCATGCACAACAATTAAAAGACACAAAGAACACAAAACGTTAGGTTATAACTATAACCAAGTTCTGTTAATAGTGGTGACGCTCGGCGTCACTCATGCACTATCCTCGCATATGTGCACGCGCACTGAATAAAATTCCACAATGTACCTTTATCCCAGTATTCGTCTGACCACACCCCTCGTTAGCTTACCTTCATAAGCAGGTGTGTGGTCACCTGCTCTCCTCCTTCCCAAGCTTTCACCACAAGGTGAGATCAAGGGCTGCAGCGGCGTCGGACGCCGAGCGTCACCACTATTAACAGAACTTGGTTATAGTTATAACCTATTGTTCTGTGACATAGTGGCTCCGCTCGGCGTCACTCATGCACAAGGGAGGCCGAGCGGGAGCCACCGGCCGACAAATACACCCCGCTGAAGGCCCCCCACAACCATCAGAACAGGGAGGGCCGATCCCCCCGACCCCCCCTAATGGAGGGCACCCCCCCTATTGGAGGTTTCCCGGGAGGGCGACGGACCCGACCGTGCGAAGAGGCACTCAAGCAACTCAACGCACAGGGTGAGCAGACCGTGGCCTGACCCCACGACTACACACACGCACAACCCGCATGCCACCCGGGAACGAACGGAGGGAACAACCTCGTTACTGCCCCCAGAATCACGGAGTCAAGGGCAAACCCAACCCCGTGGCAAGGCCGTAGCAGCGGAGCGCGAAGGAAGGCCCAGACCCACCAAAGGGACTGGCCCCCCTGGAACGGGGGCCCGGAGAAGTCCATGATGCCAGGTGGGCACTTAGTGACCCCGCCCCCCACATCGCCAGCGTATTCGGACAAAGGCCCCTCAGCCGAGCGGGCCCTGTCCCCCCAATAGTACACCGCCTGGCACACTGACCCTGCAGAACAGGCAGTCAGCATGGCCGTAAGCACACAAAAAAGGTTAACCAACGGAAGCAGGCAGCGCACCGGGGAAAAACCAGGCAACAGGCTGTAACCTGAGCCTGGAGCACTGCGGACAAGACAGGCGCCAAAGGAGTCAGCTGAAAACAGCCGCCCCGGCGGATTGATTGATTGATTGATTGAAAAGTTTATTAACAGATTGCAGAATGGGTACAGTACAGTACAGCTCAATACATACAATTGTTAAGGGGATGCAGACCAGAGAAAGACTTTCGTCTTGTTTACATCAGGGTCCCCCATTTTCAATTCATCATAACATATATGACATACATGACATACAGATAGACAGTACTGCTACATCTATACATTTATGACATATCAGATTTGCAAATACAGTACTGTTTGTGATACAAAAGTGTCCAGAAAAGGAGTGTATATACATTTGGCGTAGAAACTGTACATTGGAGGAGGTTGGATGGGTGGGGTGGGGTTGGGTGGGTTGGGTGAGGGCTGTACATTGGAGGTGGGGGGGGGGGGGGGTTGGGTAGGGGACACACACACATTTTACACTGTACATTGGAATACTGACAAAGCCTTACTTGGTAATTTACTGTACAACTAGGTTAGGACAATTGTAGGGGCCAGTTTCGAATTGCAGTCTCACGTAGGCGTTTTTTGAGAGTGTTTTTGAAAGTGGGTAGTGATTCACATTCCTTTACAGCTTTAGGTAGGGCGTTCCACATTGATGTGGCATAATTGCGAAACATGTTTAGTCCCTTGTTTGAGCCGAATCTGGGTTTTACATGATTTGTATGTAAATCATGGGGCGTATGCTGGCGTTGTTGCATGACCAAGCCTCCATTTAAAAAAAAAAGCCCACCCAGAGGGGTTGAGGCAGAGAAGGCTGACACGATTGGCAGACGCCATGAACGTGCAGGGGCACCCTCAACCGGGTAACCCGGGAGTTGACACTGCTCCAACACACCAGGGAATCAACCACCTTGGTGTTACCCAATGCGGTGGTTGTTCCTATAACCCCTCAAGAAAAAACTCCAAAACACACCTGCGGGTACACACCGGCTATACCGCAGTACAAGTGTTTCAGTTTTCAAAAAAGGGTTAACCCAGGCCTACGGGTCGACGAAACATTACTTCGGACCGGGCCCGGCGATACGGGAAGCACAGGGTCACCAGAGGAGGTCAAAGACCACCCCAACAGGCCCCTCTTCGCCATGCGTGAGAGAGGAGCGAAAAGAATAGAGAACCAGCCCCAAGCACACCGTACTTGGTATTCCCAGGCGGTCTCCCAACCAAGTACTAACCAGGACCAACCTGCGTAGCGGCCGAGATCTGACGAGATCAAGCGTGTACAGGTTGGCATGGCCGTAAGCCATTACGACAGTGCAGAGTACAAAATGTACCCAACCAGGGTCTCCATAGCGCTTAACCCTGTGACACCCGGACCGACCTGGCATTTTTCCCCCTGAAAAAGCCCAAGTCCCTCAGGGTACCAGAACAGCAGATCTGCATCCCCGGCGGACAACAGGTTTAACTGATCCGGACCAGCGTGACCAGAACCAGTCCCGTGCCCTAACCACGCCGACATGCCTACTCCAGGAGAAGGGGCAGATATGCGTGTTGATCTTAAACATGAAAAGAAGGCGCCACCCAGACGTTCGGTGCTAACCGCGCCCGGTGGCCCACCGCGCCCGGTGGCCCACCGCGCCCGGTGGCCCACCGCGCCCGGTGGCCCACCCCCAGGGCGTGAGACCCCTCTACATATGTTCAGATCCATTCCGTCATCATCCCCCAGATATGAACGAGAATCCGTCGACAACCAAAACAGGTCGTCGGAAGAGGAAAACCTCCATCCCAGTTGCTTTATAAAAACGCCGTTTTAACCTCAAGCAACCAAGGCGTGCCAGTCAGTCGCCTGATTACAGAACACCCCGAGCTAGCACTATACGTGCGTCGGGACACAACCACATCAATGAACAGGCTATTTAGACCTGTCATTGAATCCCCAAGGCGCCCAGGGGAACGACAAGAGGGGTGTGATGCTCCCTAACTCCAACTCTTCTCAAAAGAAAAGAAGGAAGCACCAACAGTATGTATCCCAGTCTACACAGCCGGGGGTAAAATTTTTTCACATTTTTACATCCCACCACCCTCCCATAGGGAGGAGACGGAAATCCCCAGAGAGACTTCCCACGCGAGCTGTACAGATTGAAAAGAATATATTGCACCTTGAGCCATGTAAAAGTTTGGTTTTAGGGCTCTCCGGGGAGGAGGCACTGAACCCATACACACTCAATAATCGAATTGAATCGAATACACACACAATAGAGTAGGACTCCTTCTTGAGGTTCCACTCACCTTGAGAATCTGAGGAGGAGGCTCTGTACTCTGAGGAGGCTCCCTCACATGGAAGGAGAGTCCCAACTCACAGAAGGCCCGAATAGGAGCTTCGTGAGGAGGAGCCCTGACCACCCCCCGAAACAGATCCATCATATGGACCTGAACAGCACACGGAAGTCCTACCAACAGAGACGCGCACAGTGACGTACTCTATGGCGGGGGAATTTCTGCGGTGCACACGCCCAATATTCCAGGGCGTGGGACCAGGAAACTCCCTCCCCCCCCCCCCCTCACCCTGTAACGTGCCGAACCGCAACGTGACAGGAACCTTGAAGGACAGGTGGGTTTACCCCTGACCAACAGAAAAAAGGGGGAGGAAAGGTTACCAGTTCACCCCTTTACGACCCCACACCCATGATACGATGTAATGACAAAAAAGAGTATGACGCAGTCATAGTCAGCTCCATGAAGCGTCTAACAGCTTCACACAGCGCATGTGCCAACCTGCTATCTGATTTTTACTAAGGAAAAAACACAGAATAGAGAGGGCCCTCTCAAGAACCCCGGTACCAGACTTACACATGTGCTTCTGTGGCCAGCCCAACCCAGTTGTAGGTCACACAACACACACAACCCATTATCACCTACAAAAAATGGCAAAAACACTCTACAGAGGAACGCCGTTTTTCATAATGAGAGAATACACAATTCTCGATTAGTATCGGCCACAGGCCTTGCTAAGCACACACGAAAAAGTGACCAAACAATCTTTCCTTTAGGAAAATAAAGTTTCTCAAGCGGTTAGCACAACCCCAACAACTAAACCAAGGGTTACATCGTATCCCTACCACACAGTGACACAATATAGTGTAACAACATGTCTGAGAGGAGGATGAAGAAGTCCCCAGGGAACCGGGGGGAAACACAACCCTCCTACTTTACCCTTAATACGGCCAGTTAAACAGGTAAACCTGTTAATATGTGAACACACTGTTCATTGTCATTACAGGCTGAGAAAAGAATCATTCTTTACTCATATGTCACTAAGCATAGCTTTATAGGTTAGTTTAACCCCCTTAGTTGTGAGTACACGATACATGAACACACAATGTGTCTCAACACAACAAACCAGATCATTTTCACATCTGTAACAATAACCCGATTTGCATGGAGACCAGTGACAAGACAATTCACACATAACTCGCGTCGTATCCTAAATGTAATGCAGCAACACTCGTTTTGGAAAACATCGTTATTTACAAAACATTTAGAAGGGAAAGCAAGAAGAAGTGTTCAAGGTCTGGTCAGGACCTTGCCTACCAGGAGCGCAGATCAAGCGATTTGCAGTCTCTAACATGGCACCGAAGTAAACACAGCCTCCTGTGTTTGACGACACGGGCAGCTCGCTGCTCCAACCCGCCGCTACGGTGCTCCTTGTTGACGCAGTCCTCGCCGGCCTGGCTCAGGGCAGGTTCGACGAACATCCTCTGTCAAAGATGACGTCGTAGTCAAGAGTGTTAAAAACATGTTATCGTCACAGCACGTTCAACAGTGTAGCATTAAGCTAACGGCCGCTCTCGGCCGATAGCAGCAAGCTAACGTTACCTAGCCTAGTGACACAACAGGCTTGGTAAACACAGCGAGCTAGCGCCGCAGCTAACAGCTGACTGGCTAACACAGTAGGCCACAACTAGCACGCAAGCTAAGCAGCCACCACCTGAACTCGTACACAACGATACAACAAGTCACACTCAGACAGGCCGCCGTTCTGAAACCCCCCTCACCTTTTAAGAGAAAAGAGAAACAAGATGTTTAACACAGTTTTACAACAGTGATTTTACCAACATCCGGCGGAGCCAGCACAATTCCCATCTGGGCTGTAGCTGACTTGAACATGGATTTTCCGATAACGAACATCCCTGCTCACATTTCCTCGTTTAGGGTAAACTCTCATTTGCATATGAGAGACGGGGCCTATACGGTGACAGAGAAGTACCCACGCGTCCAGAGATCCTGGGATCACCAGTTACTGGTCGTGTGGCCCACTAGTTGCTATAATGGGCTTCAGACCAAGGTCCTCCGCCGTTGCCTAAGAGGCTGAACAAAGGACCCTAATCTGGGGCCGGTTTCCGTAAACATTGTCAGCTAGTCCCCATAGCACTAACAGACAAGCGGCGCTCGCAAGCAACATTACTCACCAACCTGGAACCCACCGCTTCACAACAGTCGGTGCGTCACTACAGTCCAGCTGCACCGTCGGAGGGTTTCACCCCGTCCAGCCGCAGCAAGGAGGACTGTAGTTGGGAGGCATGTAGCGGCGTGCTCCCAATATGAAAACCGGTGGAGGTTTTTAGAATGATCACCATCTTCCAGACACTCCAGTGACGAAGACAATATCGCTGTATTTTCTTGAAAAATAGTGAGAGAGAAAATAAAGATATGATGTCAACGTATCTCTTGTTTTCCAACTCTTCTCCTACTATCACATCACGTCAAGTGGGATCTACCGAAGGCACTTCCTTGTGGTGAAAGCGAGAAGGAGGAGAGCAGGTGACCACACACCTGCTTATGAAGGTAAGCTAACGAGGGGTGTGGTCAGACGAATACTGGGATAAAGGTACATTGTGGAATTTTATTCAGTGCGCGTGCACATATGCGAGGATAGTGCATGAGTGACGCCGAGCGGAGCCACTATGTCACAGAACATGAATATACAATAAGATAATCGTTGTTACAGGAAGACGCGCATTAAGCAGACAGTTATACGTGATAGAAACGTGAATATACAATAAGATAATAGTTGTTACAGGAAGACACGCATTAGGCAGACAGTTTTACGTGACAAAAACAGGAACAATTAGCAGACAAGACACCGTTATATACAACAAGGCATAAGTATTTAGCAGGCAAGACAACAATTATAGACAACAAGACATAAGCATTTAGCGAACAAGACACAATTATAGACAAAAAACAAGCATTTAGCAGGTAAGACACAATTATGCACAACAAGATATAAGCATTTAGTGAACAAGACACAGTTATACACAACAAGAGAAGCATTTAGCAGGCAGCAGGACACAGTTATATACAACAAGACATAAACATTTAGTGAACAAGACACAGTTATACACAACAAGAGAAGCATTTAGCAGGCAGCAGGACACAGTTATATACAACAAGACATAAACATTTAGCGAACAAGACACAATTATGCACAACAAGACACACTGTAAGCATTTAGCAGACAAGACACACTTATGCACAATAAGACATAAGCATTTAGCAAACAAGACACAATTATAGACAACAATACATAAGCAATTAACAGACAATACACAATTATAGACAACAAGACATAAGCATAGTGGACACAAGACAATTATGCACAACAAGACAAGCATTTAGTGGACAAAACCCAATTATAGACAACAAGACGTAAGCATTATCAGACAAGACACAGTTACACACAACAAGACATAAGCATTAATAGGGTCCTGATTTTTCACATGAATGTGCCCAGACACACACACACCCGCGCCCACACGTGCGTGCGCACACACACACACACACACACACACACACACACACACACACACGCACGCACGCACGCACGCACACACACACACACACACACACACACACACACACACCCGCGCCCACGCATGCGCACACACACACACACACACACACACACACCCGCGCCCACGCATGCGCACACACACACACACACACACACACACACACGCGCGCGCGCGCGCGCGCACACAATACCACCGCCGCCCACCGCACCTCCGACCGTGACGATGAGGCTCTGCTTGTCGTCCCCTGCCTGGTTGCTGCCGACACAGTAGTATCCTCCCGCATGCTCCCCTCTGAGGCCCTTGATGATGAAGTAGCCCATCCTCTCGTTGAGGGTCTGGAAGCCCAGCGGTGAGTCCCTCCTCAGGTGGTACCAGGTGAAGGTGATGGGAGCGGTACCTCGCTGGACAGAGCAGACCAGGGTCAAGTCCTGTCCTTCTGACACGGAGCCCGTGTTAGGGGACATGGTCAAGACCGGTCTGGTCACGGGCTCTGAGGAGGAGGGGGGCGAAGAAACTCTCTGTAACCAATACATTGGGCGTACGTGAGGATTTAACCCTTTCACTACCACACTACAGACGGTTAACACTGGCACAGCCGACAAGGGGTCACATGACCCCTAGGCATTTTCAATAAATGTATCCTCGTCACTCGGTCGAGCTCCAGCTCTGTCACTCAATGACTTTTCCTAAAAGCACCCGTTTTATCTGGCACGGTTTCTGAAATTTCAAAATGACTTCAGGAAAATGGAATTAGAACGTTATTTCAGCTATTTCTGCTGAGCGGCCACCTCCCTCCCTCATTGACCCTCCCTCCCTTTCACTCTCTCCCTCCCTTTCTCTCTCTCCCTTTATCTCCCTCCCTCCCTCTCTCTCCCTCCCTCTCTCCTTCTCCCTCCCTCTCCCTCTCTCTCTTTACCTCTCTCTATACCTCCCTCTTCCTCCTTCTCACTTCCTCTCTCCCTCCATCCCTCTCTCTCTCCCTCCCTCCCTTTCTCCTTCTCCCTCCCTCCCTCCCTCATTGACCCTCCCTCCCATCTCCTGTGAGGATTGGTCCATTGCCGCCGCACGCTTCAAGGTCAAGGTACCAATTACCGTTGCGCACCTGATGTGTGTTGTAATCAGCTCACTGGAGGTCTTCATATACTCTGGGTTTCCTAACGTTCATTGTCGGGTCGTTTTGGATTTCCACTGGCTGCGGCTTGTTTTCCCCGTGTTGTACCTCGCCTTTTTCTCTCCAGGACGTCTGTTGGAAGTCGCCGCTGTTGCTTGCTTGCCATTCTTTGGACCCCTGCCTCGTAGACCGCTTTGCGCAATTGCGCCTTGGTGAGTTTTTGGAACGTTCTTTTTGGATACTGTTTTTCTCGTAAATTCCGGGACTCGGGACCTTTCTGTTTTTTGTGTGTTTTGTTAAACACTGAAGAGGAGCCGCTTGTTGTTTTCACGGACTCAGCTAAGACAATACTGGACTGCTTGTAATCCCGTTTGCTCGTCTAGTGGCATTCTCTCTCTCTCTGTTTCCCGAGTGGATCGACGAGTAGCTGCAGAGCAGCAGAGGCAGAGGCGCAATGCCACGGTGCCTCTCAGCCCAGAAGACGTGCTGCAGAGCCGCGGACAACTCTGCCAAGAACATTCTCCCTTTGTGTTTTGTTGTTTATTTGCTCATTCCTATTTCATAAATAAATACGCCCTAGTTTTTGGCTAACTCTGAACTACCTGTCTGTGCCGTGCTGTTGGGGTCGGTTTCAAACCATAACATCTCCATTCTAAAGGCTGTCGGGTCATCTGACCCGTTCCCGGCAGGAATTAGTGTCATTTTCTCCATGGCTGTGCTAGTGTTAACCAATGTCTCAAGGTATAGACAGTGAATTTACAATAATATATTGAAACTGAAATCCTCCTAGTGGTGCCCTTATGTATAATTATGTCTACAGATATTTTTGAAAATGTAGTATTATTATTGGCCTCCCATGCACAAGATTGTTAGTCACTGAGCGTCTCCAGGTAATTAGAGGTCTAAGACAGTAATAATGTTAAAGCTATTCTGTGATCATTCCCCTATAGCCGTGGTTCTGAGCCTTTATTGGATCAACACACCCCCTATCTGACATACAGGTCCCATAACCCCCCCCCCCCTATCTGACATACAGGTCCCATAACCCCCCCCCCCCCCTATCTGACATACAGGTCCCATAACACCCCCCCCCCCCCTATCTGACATACAGGTCCCATAACACCCCCCCCCCCCTATCTGACATCCAGGTCCCATAACGCCCCCCCCCCCCCCCCCTATCTGACATACAGGTCCCATAACACCCCCCCCCCTATCTGACATACAGGTCCCATAACACCCCCCCCCCCTATCTGACATCCAGGTCCCATAACATCCCCCCCCTATCTGACATACAGGTCCCATAACACACACACCCCCTATCTGACATCCAGGTCCCATAACACCCCCCCCCCCTATCTGACATCCAGGTCCCATAACACCCCCCCCCCCCCTATCTGACATCCAGGTCCCATAACACCCCCCCCCCCTATCTGACATCCAGGTCCCATAACACCCCCCCCCCCTATCTCACATACAGGTCCCATAACACCCCCCCCTATCTGACATACAGGTCCCATAACACCCCCCCCCCCTATCTGACATCCAGGTCCCATAACACCCCCCCCCCCTATCTGACATCCAGGTCCAATAACACCCCCCCCCCCCTATCTGACATCCAGGTCCCATAACACCCCCCCCCCCCTATCTGACATCCAGGTCCCATAACACCGCCCCCCCCCCCTATCTGACATCCAGGTCCCATAACACCCCCCCCCCTATCTGACATCCAGGTCCCATAACGCCCCCCCCCCCCCCCCCCCCCCCCTATCTGACATCCAGGTCCCATAACACCCCCCCCCTATCTGACATCCAGGTCCCATAACACCCCCCCCCCCCTATCTGACATCCAGGTCCCATAACGCCCCCCCCCCCCCCCCCCTATCTGACATCCAGGTCCCATAACACCCCCCCCCCCCCCCCTATCTGACATCCAGATCCCATAACCCCCTTCCCCTATCTGACATCCAGATCCCATAACCCCCCCCCCTATCTGACATCCAGATCCCATAACCCCCCCCCCTATCTGACATCCAGATCCCATAACGCCCCCCCCCTATCTGACATCCAGATCCCATAACCCCCCCCCCCCCCTATCTGACATCCAGGTCCCATAACCCCCCCCCCCCTATCTGACATCCAGGTCCCATAACCCCCCCCTATCTGACATCCAGATCCCATAACCCCCCCCCCCCCTATCTGACATCCAGGTCCCATAACCCCCCCCCCCCCTATCTGACATCCAGGTCCCATAACCCCCCCCCTATCTGACATCCAGGTCCCATAACGCCCCCCCCCCCCCCTATCTGACATCCAGGTCCCATAACCCCCCCCCCCTATCTGACATCCAGGTCCCATAACGCCCCCCCCCCCTATCTGACATCCAGGTCCCATAACGCCCCCCCCCCCCCTATCTGACATCCAGGTCCCATAACACCCCCCCCCCCCTATCTTACATCCAGGTCCCATAACGCCCCCCCCCCCCTATCTGACATCCAGGTCCCATAACCCCCCCCCCCCCTATCTTACATCCAGGTCCCATAACACCCCCCCCCCTATCTGACATCCAGGTCCCATAGCACCCCCCCCCTATCTGACATCCAGGTCCCATAACGCCCCCCCCCCCCCTATCTGACATCCAGGTCCCATAACGCCCCCCCCCCCCCCCCCCCCTATCTGACATCCAGGTCCCATAACGCCCCCCCCCCCCCCTATCTGACATCCAGGTCCCATAACGCCCCCCCCCCCCCCTATCTGACATCCAGGTCCCATAACACCCCCCCCCTATCTGACATCCAGGTCCGATAACACCCCCCCCCCCCCCCTATCTGACATCCAGGTCCCATAACGCCCCCCCCCCCCCCCCCCCTATCTGACATCCAGGTCCCATAACACCCCCCCCCCCTATCTGACATTCAGGTCCCATAACACCCCCCCCCCCCTATCTGACATCCAGGTTCCATAACGCCCCCCCCCCCCCCCCCCTATCTGACATCCAGGTTCCATACCCCCCCCCCTATCTGACATCCAGGTTCCATAAGCCCCCCCCCCATCTGACATCCAGGTCCCATAACACCCCCCCCCCCCTATCTGACATCCAGGTTCCATAACACCCCCCTATCTGACATCCAGGTCCCATAACACCCCCCCCCCCCTATCTGACATCCAGGTTCCATAACCCCCCCCCCCCTATCTGACATCCAGGTCCCATAACGCCCCCCCCCCCCCCTATCTGACATCCAGGTCCCATAACGCCCCCCCCCCCCCCTATCTGACATCCAGGTCCCATAACCCCCCCCCCCCCCTATCTTACATCCAGGTCCCATAACGCCCCCCCCCCCCCCTATCTGACATCCAGGTCCCATAACCCCCCCCCCCCCCTATCTTACATCCAGGTCCCATAACGCCCCCCCCCCCCTATCTGACATCCAGGTCCCATAACCCCCCCCCCCCCTATCTTACATCCAGGTCCCATAACACCCCCCCCCCTATCTGACATCCAGGTCCCATAGCACCCCCCCCCTATCTGACATCCAGGCCCCATAACGCCCCCCCCCCCCCTATCTGACATCCAGGTCCCATAACGCCCCCCCCCCCCCCCCCCCCTATCTGACATCCAGGTCCCATAACACCCCCCCCCTATCTGACATCCAGGTCCGATAACACCCCCCCCCCCCCCCCTATCTGACATCCAGGTCCCATAACGCCCCCCCCCCCCCCCCCCCCTATCTGACATCCAGGTCCCATAACACCCCCCCCCCCTATCTGACATTCAGGTCCCATAACACCCCCCCCCCCCTATCTGACATCCAGGTTCCATAACGCCCCCCCCCCCCCCCCCCTATCTGACATCCAGGTTCCATACCCCCCCCCCTATCTGACATCCAGGTTCCATAAGCCCCCCCCCCATCTGACATCCAGGTCCCATAACACCCCCCCCCCCTATCTGACATCCAGGTTCCATAACACCCCCCTATCTGACATCCAGGTCCCATAACACCCCCCCCCCCTATCTGACATCCAGGTTCCATAACCCCCCCCCCTATCTGACATCCAGGTCCCATAACGCCCCCCCCCCCCTATCTGACATCCAGGTCCCATAACGCCCCCCCCCCCCCCTATCTGACATCCAGGTCCCATAACACCCCCCCCCCCCTATCTTACATCCAGGTCCCATAACGCCCCCCCCCCCCCTATCTGACATCCAGGTCCCATAACCCCCCCCCCCCTATCTTACATCCAGGTCCCATAACACCCCCCCCCCTATCTGACATCCAGGTCCCATAGCACCCCCCCCCTATCTGACATCCAGGTCCCATAACGCCCCCCCCCCCCCTATCTGACATCCAGGTCCCATAACGCCCCCCCCCCCCCCCCCCCCCTATCTGACATCCAGGTCCCATAACACCCCCCCCCCCCCTATCTGACATCCAGGTCCCATAACAC